>NW_020171345.1:600000-1061107 GCF_001481775.2 Trichoderma gamsii | reverse complement strand
GTAGAAATAGTAGAAATAGTAGAAATAGTAGAAATAGTAGAAATAGTAGAAATAGTAGAAATAGTAGAAATAGTAGAAATAGTAGAAATAGTAGAAATAGTAGAAATAGTAGAA
Organism: Trichoderma gamsii; assembly: GCF_001481775.2. Lineage (NCBI taxonomy): Eukaryota > Fungi > Ascomycota > Sordariomycetes > Hypocreales > Hypocreaceae > Trichoderma > Trichoderma gamsii. Next base: position 1,060,993 of record NW_020171345.1, on the reverse strand, counting down.
ATAGTAGAAATAGTAAAGGAGGAGTTGAAAATTGTGAAGATATTGACTTTTTAGCTTACCCATTAAGAGGAAAGAATGTGTTAAGCAGATGCATCACATGAATCACACGGTCTCCAGGAATCCCGCAGGTTGCCCAACCGCCGACGACTGAAGCTGCCTCAACCTCTGTGCTACCCTAATTATCAGCATAGGTCTATCATGGCGTGAATGAGAGTATACAACACACCGAAGAGTATTTAGCCACGTGTAAAAACGCTCGATCATGGTTTTGAGTCCACCTGGAGCAGATGCTTGGAAGATGCTGCAGCCAAGGCGGCACGGATCCGCAAAGACACCAAAGCCAGTGCCCCAGACTATGTTTGCCATCTTTTAAAGAAGACAAGAATGAATAATAAGAGGGGCCTTGGCGAGACGGGCGATCAGGCGGATGAGATCCTAATGCTTGAATATAAAGCCTGATATTCTATCTTATAATAAATTCTCTGTTGTTGCCTCGCCTTTGAACCATCTTCTCTTTCGCCATGCCTCCCCCCAAAAGTACAAGTGGTGCGAATAACCACCGCGAGTTGGCATGTATGCATCCGATCGGAGGCTTGGACTCTTCAGCCAGCCATAAATCAATAGCTGTTGCAAATCGCTTGTCGACGATTTCCTCTTAGGGCTGGGATCCTCAGTCGCCCTCGCACTGGATCGTTTGAGACCAGACCAACCGCAGTGAGCTAACTACTTACATCACCTACATCTCCAGCAAATGGCGTTTAGTGGTCACGGTAGGCGCTTGGAGGGTATTTGTGGCTGAGGCAATCACACCAGGGCCTCGGAGGACGCGGTGTGAAGTTTCAGGGCTCGCCCATAGAACAGTATGTTGTTCTACCAATATGCACTTGTGGCGGCGAATGGCCTGGTCTGAGCCCCGTAAGACTATCGGTCCACGTACACGCATGCACCCCTGCTGCCTTCAATAGTGAACTTTGCACCAGACGAGGGTACATGTAGGGAGGATCATCAGCTCAGACAGGTTCTGATATACTTTACCCAACTTGGGCAGGTGAGGGGGTTGGTTGACGCCACTAGCCCGAGAGACACTCAAGCCTCTTCCCTCACGCACGCTCAGTGAGTCAATCAACTAGGCCGACTGAGAGAACAGGTCCGGAGAAGGGCAGATATCTAGTCCTCGACGAGCTCTCTTGGTTCGTCAAGCGATATTTGAATACTTCATCTTCATCTACCTTTCTTTGCTGTGAAGACCAAAAATGCCGGATACTGATCCCTCCAACCCAGGCCGTGACACTTCGGCCGAGGCCGGTGCTCCAGACGCCGGCGAAAGGTCCTCGCCGGCCGCTCCCGCACCTTCAGTGCCCGGAGAGGATCCGAAGCGTGTCCCGCGGTACCTGGAGCTTGACCCTGAACTCTTACCGTCGGATTCTTCCTGGTCCAACGACCCAAAGCTCATGAAAATGGAGACGTATTTCTCTCTCGATCCAGGTACGCTTTTCTTTTCCCTCTTCTGCGCTGTTTTCCCTTTCTCTTCTGTTAGAGAAATAGTATCCAGCACTCCAGCTGCTGCTACTGCTGCTACTGCTGCTACTTCTATTTTCGTTCTTACGTAACTATTACTGATACCACATCAGAGGTTCCTGGTCTCGCCGAGAGCTTTAATCTGGACAATCTCATCCCTATCATGGTGAAGGTCGACTACGACGGCGGCAACACCTTTCTCCTAACCGTCTATGGGACAGACAACTTCTACCTTTGGAACGAGATAGACGCCGCCATGTGGGCCTTCAGGAAGCCTAACAATGGGTCTCTGAAGCTCGAGGACGTGGTTAAAAAGGTCCGTACTAGTACCTACAGCGGCCAGGACGTGATTCAACAGTACAGAAGCGAATTGGGCAGCTGGGGACAAGGCTAGTCCGCAAGACTGGAAGTTGGGGGTGCCAATTTGAGATGATGACTACATGTAGCTTCTCTAGGGCCCTGGGAAGATTTGAGAGCCTATTGCCAAGGTAGCCTATCGCCAAGACCTTTAGACAATGTAGTAGCTTGCTTTATTCAGTCTTGGCCAGTCTTATTTGATTCGATTAGCAGCTTCAACATGCCCTGCAGCCAAGTAGAGTGATGGAGATTAAAATTATACCAAGCAATGTATCTCCCTGGAGTACAGTAATTGCTAAACAGAAGCTTTCATAATCAATCGTGTTCAAATCAAGCGAGTAGTACTAATTAATATTCAACCCCATGTCGGCGGACCCGGATGACCCTGAGACATCAAAGTTCCCCGGCGACGGACCCTCCTCGCCAGGAACCCTCATCCTGATAAGCCCACCTGTATCATTATGGATCAAGGTGACTTGGTCCGTCCCCAGCGTGCCAAAGTCCACCTTGCACGTCGAGGAGCTGTCTTTCAGAGTTGGGCTGGTCAGGTCGTAGGGGTTGAACTGGCCCACCGCGACGTAGAATATCTTGGACGGCGCAATCTGGTACTCTTGGCCGGGCTCGGGGACGAAGGTGGCATAGGGTCCGATGTTCTGGCGCATGGACGAACAGAAGCCAACAACGTACTGGTCTGGTCGCCCCGTCAGCATCAGACGCCCGCAGCGGCTACATTCGGGGATATCGAAGGATGAGCAACTCACTGTGCCTAGCTTCTTTGACTGAAAAGTCTCGACCAGTCAGGATGGAAAAACAGCCAGTGACGCCCGACGGGGTGATTTCCTCCTTGGTAAACACCGGCGTACCATCAGAACACTCAATCCGGAGCGTTGTTCCGGGCACAGGCCTGCCCCGCTCATCTGAGCATCCGAGGTTGACGGGGCGCTGGTCGACGACCTCAATGCCCGTGCCTATGCGCTTCCTGTGCTGGTTCTGGGGCGACAGGTCAGCTTCGACATCGTATACGCCGCATGTTGCAAAAAGCTTCTTGGACAGCATGAAGCTGGCCTGGCCCTGGGGACTAGCGACGCCCCGGACGCTGGTGATGATGCGGGTGACGACGTCGACGGTGGAATCCCCGTTGCGCTTGATGGTGGGGGCAGCGGCGAAGATGGCGTACGCCTGCTTGATGTTGGACTGGTTGTTAATGGAGACGATGTACGGCGCCATGGTGCTCTTGGACATGGTCGAAAGCAGCATGCTAAAGGGGGTTACACTGGTAGACTGGAAGAACCTCGCTCCAACGAGCTAGGAGTATCTTGAACGGGCAAAACAGCAAACAGGAATCGCGATCATCAAGAAAGACGTCGGAGAGAGACATGGGACTTGAAGCCGAGTAGGTGACCTACGAAGAAGGTCTATTTGCGTCTATCCGCACAGCCGAACCCCTTGCCCGCGGTAGTGTGTATGCAGGGCAAGAAACGTAGGGCGAATCGGGTTAGTTGGTGGCGCTTAGAGGAGAGAACCGAAACCGATAGTACGTAGTCTATTACACGCGTTTGTTTCCCCAGCTTGGCTCTTCCTTGTCCATCCAAGCCATCAACCCAAATCCGACCAGCCAAGCCCCAGCCCTACCTTCCTCAGCTCCCACCAGCCGGGACACTAAGCCATGTGCGGACGAGTGACGGGCGGGTACACCCGCTAGTGTCCATTAGTGTCCGCTGATCTGGGTCTAGTCGTGAAGTGCACGTGTTTGCGTGTATCCATTAGGACCCTGCCGTCCCGTCCTGCCGCAACCACCCGCACGCGGCAAGGTTGCATCCCAATCCCCGCAGTCAAAGGGCTGCGCATTGTCTAACTGGGTTCCATTCTATTGTTCCGATACTCAGCCCAGAGGCGCGATCGCTGGCCCCATTGAAGCAACTATCGAACGCCCCAGCGGCTATTCAGGCCTTCCTCTCATGGCCCTGCTCTGGTAACCGCTGCTCTCTCCTCCTCGCGGACACGCCGATGCAGGCTCTACATTCTGTTCTTCTGAAGAGAGGGGCGTGAATCTGACTCTCAACGTCCTATTCGGATTGATCATCCTCCTGGGCTGGCTGAAGAGAGACTATTCGATTCTATCGATCGTCACTTCAGACGTTCAACGTCCTCTTTGGCATTAATCATCCTCTTGGGCTGGCTGGAGAGGCACTATTCGATTCTATCGATTGCCACTTCAGAGGGAACAAGCAGGATCCTCACCTCATTCGTCACGGTGCCATGATCCTGAACCAGCCGCGGGCGCCTAGACTGCTGGATAATCCACTATCACCACAGCTTCGATGGAAACACCGCCTGGAGGCACAAGTCTTAGGAGCTTCGTCTCCGGATTCAGTCAGCCTGCAGTCTTCGGCGTCTTCCCTTGGTCTAGGGCGGTGTAGTGTTTGCTATCAGGACTCGAGGGAGGGGCTCAGCACCGTGGAAATCTGCCTCGTTTCCAAGCTGAGATGGGGACAATCTGTCGCTGGTCAGAGGAAAAGTCGTCCAGTCTTGCCAGTCTCGCCCGTATATAAGACCATCTTCCTCCTCGATACAACACTGTCGTTTCATCAGCAGCCATCATCAACACAGTCTCAACTCCAAAGCAATCTTTCAACTTTCAGCCTATCCATACTCACACTTACTACTTCTTTCCCCAACCACCTTCAAGATGCCTAACAACTACAACATCACCATCAAGAACAAGTCTGGTAGTCTCCAGCAGTATGCCCTCTTCAACAAGGTCCCCATCGTGTCAGGTAGAGTCCAAGAGCAGGTCTGGTCCAACATCTTCGCCGTCGACAAGGCCGCCAACAAACAGGAGATCCTCTTCGAACTGGTCAACGAGTACAACGCCATTGTTGGCAAGAAGAAGGCCAACGCTAGCGGCAGCGTCACCATTACCGTCACCGGCACTGAGCCCGTTACCCTCGGTTATACCGAGCCCACCGGCCAGCCGGTCCCGGGAACTAGCTTGAGCATGCTTGTCGCCGACGACACTCCCCAGTTTTCCACCGATGCTCTCCCCAACGCAAGCTTTCCTAACGCCTATGAGATCCGCACCGGCAACTTCAGCAATGCTGAAGCCAAGGCTGGTACGTTCTTCACCCACCTCTACTCTGGCGGGCTTCGTCCCCGGTTGAACTTGCTAACATGAAACGTCCTGCAGAGGGATACATGATTGGTCTGGGTGCCAAGGGCGGCTCCGACGGTCCCGCTGCTACCTTCGTTCCCGAAGCCCAGACGAGCTACCAGATCCAACCGGTCAACACCTACTACGTTGCCGTTGGCGACTTCAAGAAGGGACAGCTCATTGACGTCACCAAAATCGGAGGAGTCTGCCTCATTGACTTCACCAAGCTCCCCAAGAATGTTGTCGTTGTCCACGACGACCACGGTAACCTCACCGTCCAGATTGGTGCTTAAGAATCCACTCTATTAGTTACAGGTGGCTGAGGATGATGCTCATTCATTTCTTTTGTTTCTTGTGGTGAGGAGGACAAGTGGTCGATAGTTGAAGGTGTGGCCATGGTTAGAGATATCGTTCCTAGAGCCTTGAAAACTTTGTACTTCCTTCGTCAGACAATTGCTACAGCACACTAGAAACTTTTCTCTTAACTTTCTATTACTCTTTCGCATTGTGACTAGAAACCTGAGCAGCTTGTTTACCTCCTGAATCTCCAGATCCGGCAAACTAGCAACAAGTGGGCTACATGGAAGGCCACATGGTTATGAGTATGATTCGTATATCATAGTTGACGTAAATTCCATTCGTTTGTGTTATATGTATTCAAATGTTCCTAACTTCTGCAAAATCTCATTGTGAACATGTCTAAAGGGGCTTGCTCCTTGCCGGCGCCACTACCACTGTATGGGGGCTGGTCCGAAGGTCCTTCAGCTCATCAATAAAATGCCCAAACAGGCAATCTTTGTCAAGACTATTGGCAATGCTCTTCAAGGCTATTGGATCCAAGAAGCAGGGCAGTACAGGTCAAGTACTGAGCTGGACTTTCTATTCGTCTATCGCTATGGAGATATTACGTGGTATCCGATGGCTATTTAAGTTTCGGCCATCCCCTCGCCTCCTCTCTCGATACTCTCTAGCATTCTTTTCTCCTCACTACTCATTGACACCTAATATTGCCAAGTCAACATAGCCCGCAAGCAATCCATTTCACGAAGTGCTCCCATCTTGTCTCATATCAAACACCATCTCAACATCTCCTTCCCTTTATTTTTCTCCATCGCTAAGACCCCAAGATGCAACTCAAGTCTTTCAGCCCGTTTGTTAGCCTTGCTTTCTGGTCTGCGATGCCCTCACCTGCTGTTTCAGCCCATGGCACGGATGCCGCCGGCGCTCAAGTCGGGCTTGGTCATGAGTTCGGATCGGCGATGCAATCACTCCTGGTTACGGCTCCACCAAGCTGGTCGCTGAAATACTGCTCGATGCCTGACTGTAACCAAGCTAGCGGCGGCGTTTGCAACGTACGCACTGGGCAACAGGCCACCCCTGGCTGTCAACAATTCGGAATACCAGGCGGCGCCGTTTCCCTCTTATTCAGCTCCGATATTCTTGGCCTCAGGGTCCGACTCTTCACCGGGGACGACTGTACCGGCACTGCAAGAGATTTCTGGCCTATTAACCCGATCGATTGCCAGGATTTCAACGACGGGCTGCCATGGGGCGCCGAGTCGTTTCTGGTATTCTAGACACACGTAGGGCTGACTGGTGGACCTTTTTCTGGGCTTTTAGGCCATTCGTGTAGAGGTCTAAAAATGGTCTTAGAGGGTCTTTGTTACCAAAGAGTCACAAGAGTTACAAGATCTTTAGTTTGAGAAGATAAGTAAATAAACAAAATTGGTACAATTCGAATGCAGCCAAAAAGTACATGTAAGCTCAGGGGCTAATTCTCCGTGCTGAAATGGACACTATATCTGTTTGTGAAGTATATAGATGTACCTGAAAAAAACCTCACCGTCTTCTAAATAACGCGAACGTTATCGCAAAGAGGAAAATGCCCATGTACTATACCGAAGTGCCAATTCACCGGCAAAAACGATCGAAGTGTGTAGGTAGCCTTGAAATCCAATGTCTCACTTTGAGAGGCAAATAACGCAACTACAATTTTGGTCTTAGTCAGCCCAATTGGCTTGGGTAGAGCGTGCTGGAATTAGGTCTTGACCAGGTTCAAGAGGAGCAAAAGCGCCATTTATAAGACAATATTGGTTGGTGGCGAGCTGGAACTAGGTCTCGACTACGTACAAGAGCCAATCCTCTTACCCTTTACACCCATGGCGGCTACAGAGTAATTATCATTGGGCAGCATAGCAGCCACACAGAGTCTACTGCCAGCTGGTTGACAAAACCACTTCATGCCAATTTCGATGGTTAGTGTCTCCCTGTGTTTTCTGAACATCCATCGTAATAGCATATATGCACTAAATCTACATACAAAAGTTGCTCAGCGGACCATAGGAAAGAGTTGCTAAGCGTTACCAGACAGGTGCCTATGGCCACGTCCTACTTTTTTCTCCTTGACTTCAGGCTATTAACCAGTTAGACATAGTATCATGTTTCGCTAAAAATTCATTTGCTAGCCAGCACTTCCCGCTGGCTATACGGAATGCCGCATGAAAGGTAGCAAATCTACCAAAAATGAGTAGTAGTAGTAGTAGATTAACACATACAGATATTCGCGTAGTCCAACGACATTGTCAAGTGATAGCACAACTCCAGTATCACACTAATATAGTAACATAAAATCAACCTCGTCGGGTGAAAGCTTGCAATAGTCTTGCCACATCTTCATGTCCTTGGTCGGCAGCACGATAGAATGGCGTGTATCCGTAGTGATCTTTCGCTTTGACATCTGCGCCATGCTGAAGGAGCAAGTCCACTATGGCAAGATGTCCTCTATCAGCTGCTTTATGTAAAGCTGTTTGGAGATAACTGTTCTTGGCAAGTAGATCGGCATTTGCATCGAGAAGAAGCTGGGTGACTGCTTCGTCCCCCGCCTCTGCGGCGCGGTATAGGGGTGTTGCATTATACCCGTCCACCGCATTGACATCGGCGCCTTTCAGTATGAGCAACTTGGCAGTTTCTTCGTCAGCGTTGGTAGACGCCTGATGGAGAGGCGATGAGCCATCGAGATCTCTCGAATTGATCTCAGCGCCCATGTCTAACAACAGCGCCGCCGTATCTGTATGCCCATTCTCCACGGCGTGATGCAGAGCAGTCTGCCCGTTTGAGTCTCTATCGTGCAAAGATGAGCCTGAACTGATCAAACTAGATGCCACAACCATGAGACCAAAAGAAGAAGCTAGTGTTAAGCCGTATACTTGTGTCCGTGGCCTAAAATAGGCCCCCTTGACTAGGTTATCTGCATATTCCTTCAACCAAGAGATAAGATGGACTTTGTTTCTATCGCTCAGTAATGCAATTGCCTGCTGGTTGATATCATCATCGCTAACTTGCCTCAGATGATTTCCCCAGTGTTGCGCTGCGTAGCCGAGAAGCGGGTTGTTTTGCAACAACGTTAGAAATGCATCCTGGCTCGTCGCACTTGTGGCGCCGCAACTCGATACCATCTCTCAGAGGTTATGAATCTTAAATCCTACTAGTCGTAATAAGAGAATATCCTTTTCCTTTTTGCTGAGCCTCGCACATCTTATCTTACAACGCCGCACCGTCAAAATGCCACAGCAACCAGTCTGCATTATTGGAGCGGGCATTGGAGGCTTAACGCTCGGTCGCTGTCTTCTCAAGAATGGAGTTGCAGCGGTGCTTTACGAGCGATTGGTCTTCAGACCCGCGCCATAACTATGGCGTCACACTCCACGCCTCGTCTTATATGCCACTCCTAGAGATACTGGGTATGGATGAAAGCGCTTTCAGGCGTCGAATAGCCGTGAACGGATCACTAGGAGGGAATGGAAATATTGAGTCCAAGTCCATGGTAAATCCTGGGCAAGTAGTTTCTACCTCGTTTCGCGCTAATCGCGAAAAATTTGAGAACTTGCTTCGCGAGGGCCTGGATGTCCGATGGGGGTACTCCCTGGAAAGAGCGGAACAAACTTCGTCGGGGACGGCCTTGTACTTTCAAAATGAGGAACAGCTTGAGAGTTTATGCGTCGTTGGAGCCGATGGACCGCACTCGAATACTCGGAAATCCCTCTCTCCGAACACGCCATTTGGTATTCTCCCATATGTCGCTTTCAATGGCAAACGAAAAGTAAAGCGTGCTCTATTCGACAACATCTACGCCCCAGCATTCAATGATTCAAATGTTCTAGAGATGAAATTAGACGACCTTATATTGAATATATTCATCAATGAGCAACAGGCTATTATAGTGAGCGTGAGCTGGATCTTCTCGCGCCCGGCTAGAGGCTCTACGGATCCTCTTCACAAACCCAATCGCCCAGTGTCAGGAGCAACATATATTCCAGACGAATTTTTCGACGAAGTAGAAACTCTGAGTGGATTAAGCCAGCCATTTAAAGAGGTTTTTGACGCGGAAAAGCTGAGGATGGAGCGTGTTTTGCATTGGCTTATGCGTTCAGTGCTTGTCAAACAGCAGGAACTTTACACCCTCGCCAAGAAGGGCGTCTTTTTCATGGGCGATTCTGTGCATGCAGAGCCAATACTGGGAGGAGAGGGCGCAAACAATGCCATCACGGATGGTATCGAGCTTGCAAAATGCATCTCTGCTTGTGGCCCAAGTGGCATCCTATCGTGGTACGAGGCTAGGTATCGTGTGTGGGAGAGAGGTATTCGCAATAGCGAAAAGGCCATCATTGCGATGCATAATAGTCAGAAGGCTGCTCTATGATGATATTTTACCAGAAACTAGTTTGAATGCAAAGGCCGCCGAAGTCTTCATAGAAGCTAATACAATATATATGCGCCCAGTAAACCCCCGCTCCCTGTGATGTATTCTTTCATATGAGCGACAACTCCAAACAGCATATCGATTCAAACTCGAGATCTTATACATACAGAACTTACATAACAGAGTCATAGTTGAGCAGACAATGTAATTAATCTTGATATACAAGACTCAGTTCGAAAAATAAGTGGAAATACCCATCACGACACCGACTACGCCTATCACAGCACCAAATACTCCCAGGCCAGTATCTAAACTCTTCCAACAAACACCCGCCACGGCACCACAAACGATAGAAACAATAATGCACAGCACATTAAACGCTAAGAAAATGAGTTTGTCAAACTCCAAGCGAACTAATAATGCATTTCTGGCACGGATAGTGCCGGGTGCCTCGTCCAGAGCTGTGAAACGACGATACGAAGTGACGAAGTCGCATCTGGCTGGGATTACTCTGGGGTTGCGCAAAGCCTTTGTGAGTATGTGGCAGCGATGCTCGGTTCCAATGTCAACGATGCATGGGAGGTCCTGAGAGATAGCCTCAATGGGTACCTGGGAACAGGCCTTTGTTAGTCTCAGATTGGGGAGATACCTCGCGACTCATTTAAAATGTAAACGTACTGGGCATATCGTTGCATTGTAAACTACCGGCATTAGAAATGGAACAGCATTCATTAATTTGCTCATCCAAAATCCTCGAGAGGTCACAAGATTCTTCTTAAGCTTGAGAGAAACATCCATCCATTTGTCGGAGGGTAGAAGCGGAATGTGATAGAGAAAAGAAGCCCCATGAGTGAGCATGACCACACGGAGGTCGATCCCGGTCGTCTCAAGTTGGCCCTCTATTTCAACATCCCATGATGAAGACATGATGTAAATCTAGAATCTGATTCTAATTAAACTTGACACAATGACGCTGAGATCAGAAGATAATGGCGGTAGCAGGCGCCGCACCATTGTTAAAGACTTTATTTCAACTAGCTTCATGTTTTTTAGGAGTATGGTGGTTCCTAAAATGTGGACGGGAGAGTTTCAATTGGGCATCGTGAAATTGTGGTAGAGCAATGAATGATCGACAGGTTTCTCCATAATAGAAAACAGCATCTTATAAGTAAGGAAGGCTGCAGCAGCCAGAGACGCTCAATCTTGTAGGATACAACTGAATACCAGAACGGAGTACTGGCGCAAATTAGGAAGACGCCAGGGCCATGCTGCTAGAGAATAGGCAGGGTTAGATGCGTAGCATATAGGTGTTTTAGGAATCGACAAATGCTGGCTTCCGCTTTGGGAGGCTCAGCATTGAGCAAGCCTGTGTTAGTGCATGAGATTCCTAACAATCTCCACGGCGCCGAGTGAGAGCCTCGACGGGAGATGGGCAGACCGGAGCCTGCTGGTGGACACGAACCCCTGCCAAGTTTGGGCGGGCAGACGTTAAGTTAGAAGAGTTAAAAATGCATCCCCGGTCAGTCTCAGCCCATAGAGAGCTTCCCCTGGCGTCCAATACCCACTCACACACATGTTCCTTGCGCTGGCCGTTTGTGGTGGCGGATTCCTAAAATGGTGCACGACCAATAATAACGACCACAACCACGGGTAGCGATTCCTAAAATGTAGGTACATGTACGGTGACGACGTGCCAGGCACCCCAAAGGTGCCAAATCGACGATGTATTTAAGTCTCGTAATTCTCGCTGTTCTTCTCAATCTCTATTGCTCTCAAACGGTTTCAAAGCCCATGGCTACTTTCCTCGAGAATCTGCCGCTTTGATAAGCCCCCCGTCTTCAAGGACTCAATACTCTGGTGGCATCGCACCGCCGTCGCCATCATGTGCGCTGCTCCGTCCCCGCGCACAGCTTTCGTTTTGGTCGAACGCTTAGGAGAGTGAGTGCGCCTCTTTGGGCATCTATACATGTACTTATGTACTGCTCATTCATGCTAAACACTGCCAAGGGAGACTCTTGAAATTTATTCGTGCGGCGACGGCCGCTTCATCCCGGGCACTCCCAGCGCTGATATCGAGATCTGCTTCAGAGTCTACAAGACAGAGAGCTCCCTCAGCATTCATATTCACGAAAACAGCCTCCTACAGTGGTTGCGTGCAGTCCTCCTACCGTACGACGATCTCGACCATGTTCTCTCTGATGCCTCGATCAGCATGGACACACTGCTACCCTACTACCCACAAATGAGTGCAGCATTCAACCAGAATCAAACTGAGGGCCACAGCTTCGACGCATTGGACTTGTTTGTCCGCCATTTCCTTCGCGAGGGCTCGATTTTTGCCTGCTTCGGATTTGAGCGTCTCCACGAGGAGCAGATTCTCACGGAGCTCCAATTTCATCATATCCATAGTCGGAGTCGCTCTATCTCTGAAGACCTCGATCTTCTAGACGAAGCGATTGGCGAGCTTGACGAAGAGGATATCCAGGGGCCAATCTACCCTTTCCCTTTTATAAATGAGCCCTCCCTATCTCAATTACAAACTGCGATCAAGCAGCACAACAATATTTTGGTGCACAATGCACTTGCCATGGATCCAGGCTCCGTTGATGCCAAGACTTTATGCCTCGCCATACGCCATTATGAAAGGGACGTCTTTCAGCTTCTTCTTGGGCGTGGTGCCCAGGTAGACGGTGATGGTTGCGTTGCTGGGCCATTGTACCATGCCGCAAAAGCTGGCCATATGGAAGCAGTTCAACTGCTTCTCATTCATGGCGCCAATAAAGAAGGGGGAAATTCCTGCATCAGCGCAGCACCCATGAGTGGCGCAGCCTCTGGCGGTCACCTCGAAATTGTTCAATACCTCTTCGAACAGGAAAATGCCAACGTCAATTGTAATGGGTACAAGTCCCCGCTATCCCGTGCCATCAAGCATCGTCACGCGTATATTATCGACTATCTACTGAGGGCTGGCGCGAAGGTGCTCGAGGAAGATTATATTCGGCTTCTGTCTCAGTTCTTGGAAAATAGCAACGTCCCTTATAGAGACATTCTTGGGAGTTTCATAGCCGGCATGAACAATAACGCTCGTGATCTCCTATTTTCGAGAGCCGTATCAGAGGTGATAGAGGCTGATTCAAATATTGACCCAAATGAAATAAAAGAGCTAAATGGACAACTCAAAATATTCAGCTCTCTATTAGAGGCTGGTGCCAATGACTACCAAGCCAGGAGAGCCTTTAAGCCGACCGGCGAATTTGTAGAGAGCAATTTGCCGTATGAGGAATCGAGCAAGCTCATCAGCGATTGCGAGGCGGACAATATGTGGCTAAAAGACGATTTTATTGCCAGTACTCAGACTGATTACACTCAGACGGCCCGTGAGCTCACACTGGATTTTATTGGCTCCAAAGGTCCCAAAGATTCTGAAAGCTTTGAAGATTCTGAAAGCTCCACAGATTTTCAAAGCTTTAACCGCTCTGCCACTATACATGCCCGACAAGTCGACATCTCCAAAGTTTGGATTAATTACCAGCGGATGGCCCGCCAGCCCACACTAGATTTCATGCCCTCTAAAGGCTCTGACGTGGAAAATTGTCCGGCGGTTGCGGCTATACAAGTCCAAAGCCGCAGAAACATGACGCGGCGATTGATAGCAAAGGTTTCGAACTCTTGTGAAAAACTGCTAGACGCAAGTACCAAAGGGGACGCCTCTACTAATCTGATAGAGTTTGTAGACCATATTGGTACCAGCATTTCCGTCTGGAGGAGCGGAACGCGCGCGATTCGGGACATTTGCGAAGGGTATATGCCGCGCTGCCTTTCGAGTATTGTCAGCGCTTTGCAAGTCGCAGACGCAATGCGGTCGGCCGTTCCATCTTCACAACTAGGGTGCTCGAAGGAAGAGTAAGCATGCTAGAACCCTCGATGATGGTGTTGACTTGGACATCTGGCTAATAATATCTAGATTTGTGGATGATATCCCACGATGGGCTACTCTACTAAGCCCGGACGACCAATCCCTGCTCTTCGAAATAGCTTATTATATCTGGGGCGTTCCAGTCTCAACAATCGGCCAAGAAGGGGCGGACAATTTCTCGCGTCCTCTAGAACTCTTACAACTCCTAGTCAACCGTCTCGTGAGAGCATGTGGGCTCTTTGACCATGGATCCGCAAATTCTCTTGGTTCTTACCGGCTGCAAACTCTGCGACAACAATACTTTTCTACGATTCGTTGTGGTCATACATGTGAAAGAAGGCTTCCTTTAACCAAGTGGTGTCCATCACCAACGCAAGGCGCACTTGGGAATCTGCATATCAATTCCTCCAAGCCACCTGACCCGGAGATGGAACAGTCCAGTATTCTGGCGCGCATCACTGTCTTCATGGCGGGCGCTATATTCGGCGCAATATTGCTCTATTTATGCCGTAGGTTCTAGGTTTTTTGCCCCCATCCATCCGACTAACATCATGACAGTGTCTCGATACGGCTTTTCGATCCTACGGCTGCCCATGCGGATTCCAGATGACGGGCAAGATTTGGCTTTGGATCAGATAATAACCCGAAACTCGGTCATCCTCACCATGTACCTAGAATCTACGTCTGATATTGACTTTGGGAGCTGTAAGAGCATCAACCATTTGCTGCCTGACAGTCTCTCCACAGAGAACTTCCAGGATAATACTACAGCCGTTCAGTCATCCTACGATATTAATCATATTATACTCGGCTTTCCTAGGTAAGCTTTTGGTTTCGCTTGTCCTCAAATCTTGTACTAATAATATAAGCACGGTCGATACCATTATGGAACCCACGCCAGCGAACAGCTCTCCCAGTGTGTCGTCAAATCTTTCCACCTCCTCATCCGCCATTACTATCTCGCCTTCTCCAATTACCACACCAAGAAGTGTCCCGACTAGCACAAGCGCGTCGATGGATGGAACAATCTGTTGCGAGTACTGTAGTTCAAAATTTAAACTGGGGAGGAACGGCCACAGGGGTCAAGCAAGCAATCTTCAAAAGCACATAAAGAATTACCATCCCGAAACTCTACAAAATTACTACCGAGAAATATACAAGTGCCGCTACGGCTGCGGTGCAGTGGATCCCAATAAATGGAATATTAAGGTCCATGAGGAAAATAACTGCGCGAATAAGAAAGGGAAGCAGCCAAGACGCCATGGTAAGTGGAGGCGTTTTACTACAGGAACATCCTAAGTTGTGAGTTGGCACCGGTGCGTATTATGGGGAGGCTTGAAAGGCGTTGTAGTCGAGTTATGGCGAATGGGCAGACATTGGACATAGCGATGACGGTGTTTGAGCTTCTGATTTTCTCTGGCGGTGGCATTATAGTGACTTTAATTTATTCAGACGTTCACGACTTTCGTAAAATTTAGTCAATCAGGTAGGATGCTACGCGCTCTGGCAAGCTTGGGAAGCCGCCTATCGAACCATTTTCTCCCTTCCGTTTGTCTAAATATATACGTGTTTGTTTCGTTTGTGGCACATAAGATGATCGGTAAAATGCAGGTCTATTCTAGGTCATTAAAGATATCAGCCAGTTCTGGTTGGATTAGATCATTGGATATGTCTGTATCGTCGTCCTATTAGTCAAATATTATAATGATTTAAACTGTCTATAAAACTTAAACATGATTCGTATTGGATAGCTATGATAATATAAGAGTTCAAATTGTACAGACTCGTTGACAACTGTCTTTCATAATTTGTCATTTGAAACCGGTTTTTTTTTTCTCATATCTTTTCGTAATAATTGATGAGGGAGTGATGAAGCCACCTCGCTTTTAGTTGCAAGGACCAACTTTCCATAATGTTAATACATCGTTCCAATCCAGCCACTGGCAATCATAACCAATCGGACTTGCTGCAGACATCTTACAAGTTACACAAGCCAGCTCATGGCTTAATAGTAGCGAATGGACCTAGGAGCACCATCACCCCAGAGTCCAATCACAGACAGCACAAAACCAGCGGCAGCTAGGCCAGTCCTAGCAAGGTATGCTCTCGCGGCACCGTCAATGTTGGCCCTGACCTCCTCGCCATTGATATCTTCAAGCTCTGACTCGCTAGGCAAGTCTCCCTCGCTGTGCGAATCACCCAAGACCTCGTAGCTCGCTTCCATCCTGGCCCTAGACGAAGTGGCTTTGCGGGTGCCGGAAAGCTTCGAAGTTGAGGTGGCTGGCTTGGGGAGGTAGTTAGGAGCTACGGCAGACAGCACAGCGAGCAGGGACGTATAGAAGAGGTACGGGTGGCGAGCATAGCGCGGAGACAAGACGAACGACAGGAATAGCGGAGCGGCGGCGAGAGATGAAAGAGCGAGGACTGGGAGACGGAGAGCGGATTGGAGAGAGGTCAAGGCGTGGGCGGCGGAAGATGATGATGGGAGGCTGACGAGGGTCGGAAGAGTGACAGCCGAGACGGTGTATGAGACGCCCTGCGATGGCAAAGAGTCAGTACCAGATTCACACTCGGTGTTGAAGGCTAGAGCCGAGATTGGTAGCAATGCGATTGGCATTCTGCTGCTGCAGCTCCGATTGCTTTGGCTTTTGGTTGTTCATATCGGCGGCTAAAGCTACGATGATGCAGCCGAGTATGCGACTTTGCTGAGAGAAGAGGGGCATTCGGCTATTTTTCGTCGTTGCTACCACAGCCCTTTCTCCTCCAGGATCCAACAAATCATGAAAAGACACATCATAACAATGAAAAACTCACCGTCAGCAGGCCGAGGGACACTGTGCCCACAAATTTGAGGACCGAAATCCCCTTTGCCATGGCGATTGATGATGATATCTCTGTTGCGATACGAGGCGGGGAGGTTGATGAGAAGAGGTAAAGCTACGGAGCTACGGAGCACTAGAAGGGGAGAGATGGGTTGAATTAAGCTAGAAACAAGGGTCGCAAAAAGGAATAGCCGTTGCCTGCCTGATGGAACGCCGCTTTGCAGATAAGGCAGATAAAGCGCTTTGGTTTCAGCGTCACGTCATGCCTTTGAAGCAAGCAAGCAATGACGGGCTGCGAGTTGAGCAATGGCCTATAAAATTGTGGGGACTTTGACTTGGATGGCAATGGGCTGGACGGATGACTAAGGAGAGGTTTGAAGTAGGGGTTTCGAGCTAAGATCTCCACTTATTGTGAGTGATTCACGTGCTACGGCGGGAACAGCTTTGCCGTACCACAGCTACAATTTTTCTTTTTTTTTGCTCCTAAACTAAACTCTCTCTTGGATATATCCAAAACAAGAGGAAAAGATTCGCAGTCGCGCTTTTGATATCGAAGCTTGCTTTCATTGACTAGTCCTTTTCCTTCTTTCTTGCTTTTCTTGCTACTCATTTTCTTTTCTTATTAACAGACAGCCAACTGCACAGCTGTAAAATGTACGTTTATCCTTCTTCCCGTTCTCTCCTCCACGCAGCCATCACGAACACACGCAAACGAAAAAATACAATTCCTTCTCCTTACTACATGATGAACTACATCACCCATTTTTTTCTTATAGGAAGAGCCGTCTGAGACTACCCCCGGTCAGCGGATACGAGCGACCCTTCTGGGAAGCTTGGGGATGCTGTTCCTTTGGTCGCTTCCAGCAAGACTGTCGTGGGTACCAATGCTCAATTTGCATCGTCATATGCGCAATTGGGTGTTCCGCAATGGTCTCGCTGGCGGCGGTGGGGGTCGTAGTGCTTATACCTGGGTATCTGAAAAATAGTTGAAGAGATTTGGATTTTTGGAGCAATTCCACCATCATATTCATTTCTTTTATGAGTGCTAACCAGCTCTTACTAGGTAAATCATATTTGATCAAGTGGAAAATGTCAAGACGGTACTCGGACGAATCATCCATTAACGTATAGAGTCATCAATTCGTGGCTTTAGAATCTTCCTGCCGCTGCGCAGATAGCTAGCTCCTAAGAAAAATTTGGATACTTCGTAATTTTAAATACCATTTTTCCACTTTGAAACATTCCTTCCCTTCAAACCTTGCCAATGCTCAGCCCCCGTGTCCTTTGGTCGCCTCTCTTAAAAATCACTGTCATCGCTGTCCAAGATTGCAGGCCTTCCGCGTCGCGCCCTCTTAGCTGGGGCAGACCCTTCATCCAATCGACCCTTGGAAGGCCCAACAAGCAGATCAAATTCGGGAACGTCTTCGCTCTCTTGTGTTGCTGTAAACTGAGTTGGGACAAAATAAGGTTTGCTCGTTTCTGCTCGTGGCGTCCGTTCTTTCGGCCGCTCTTTCGGCCGCACAGGCGATGTCGCCTCAGAATCCAGCATGCTGGAAGTCGCCTGGTCATCACCCACAACAAAATCTAGCAGATCAGCCCCGTCGTCCGAGTCACTCTCATCCAGCAGATCGCTATCTCTTTCACAGTCGTCTCCTTCTTCATCACTGCCAATGGCTGCTTTCCGTGAGTATTTGCCTTTAGACTTTGCATTCAACTTTTTACGTCGTTTTGCTTCACTTAATCGAGGCGGCAGCCCAGGCTCCTCTTCTTCGGCATCTATGTCAAGATCAGAGTCAAACAGCTCTTCATCTTCGGAACCCAATTCTAGTAGGGCGGCGGGTCGAGAACTCTTTTTAGGCACGGTCTTTTTGGTTAATGGCTGAGCTTTTGACTCAGCTTTTGACTTTGCTTTTGAGTGAGCTTTCGGTTGAGCTTTCGGTTGAGCTTTTGGCTGAGCTTTCGGGGCCGAGATCCTTCTCCTCTTCTGCTGAACCTCAGTCCCTGTTCCGCTGTCATCCGAATCAACTTCGATCGCTGATCGCTTTTTTCCGTCCGGTGTGTTCTGAACATCACTTGCATCCGTCTCGCCATCATCGGAATACACAAAAGGCTTTACTGGGATCTCAAGGTATTCGCTTGTATCCTCATCGCGACACGGCTTTACGAGGCTATCGGGATCTGCACCCATCTTTCGTAACATTTTGATACAGCGTTTTGTGTGAGTCCCATGCGCAACCAAGGCAGTCGGCCGTAGCTGTCTTTGTAATATCGGGTTAGCAGTGTAGTCCGGCAACTCAGTTTCTTCAACCACACTACGGTTGAACGGGAGATTCCGGTAGATTCGATCGAGCTCATAAAGCTCGTCTGCCCCAAGCACAACGCGCTCCAACTCGGGAACCGCAGCGACATCATCTAGCTCGGGATTTCGTTCCGGCTTCGAGCTTGATCTGGACAAAGGCTGCTTTGTCCTTGGCGTGACCTGCATGAAATCGCTGACTTTCTGAAAACCAGTCTGAACGCCATCTGGCATATGGAATTTCTTGGGCGGTTTCTTCTTCCCCTTGGGCACTTGTCTCTTCTTGGGTTCCGGTAATGATGTATTTTGCGTGTTTTCGATCGGAATCTCCACATGCCGCATGTCCACCTCTGGCCGTATATCCCGGGGAACCATTCTTGTAGAGAG
The DNA here is from genome assembly GCF_001481775.2 of Trichoderma gamsii. Lineage (NCBI taxonomy): Eukaryota > Fungi > Ascomycota > Sordariomycetes > Hypocreales > Hypocreaceae > Trichoderma > Trichoderma gamsii. Next base: position 1,041,847 of record NW_020171345.1, on the reverse strand, counting down.
ATCAAACCGAAAGTTGAACCGGCTTCCTTCGCAGATGAGCTGCTGCATCTTCTCATAATTGTCCTTTGACTTGGCAAACTGTTCCTCCTCTTTACCTCTCATCAGGAGCAATGTAATATTGCCTGTGCGCTTTCGTCCTGTTCTGCCCATTCGCTGCAGCATTCGAATAGGTGATGCTGAAGAGTCGTAACATACGATGAGATCAACTTGACCAATGTCCAAACCTTCCTCTCCAATCGACGTGGCGACTAAAACGTTGAAAGCGCCAGTCTTGAATTTCTCAATGGTATCTATTTGCTGCTTCTGCTTCATGCCTTCGCCGCGCTTTCCATCAGCTTGCCCAACAAAGACAGTAGCTTTGATGAGAGGTCGGTGGGTATTAAACATGCGAACGATTTCCTCGGCAGAATCACGATACTCGCTGAATACAATGACTCGTGTTGCCTCTCCATTGTCCATGAAGTGGTTCAACACACAATCAGCCAGAGCGGTCAACTTTGGATGTCCTACAAAGCCATCCGTCTTGAGCCATCCAGAGATTTTATCCATCATTTCTTGAAAGCTTGTGCTGTCAAGGATTTGGCGCCTATACTTGGACCCCTTCTCACCCTTTCCTTCTTGTTCGCTGCGGAAGTCGACCATGTTATCGTAAAAAGGTCGAATGCCATGATATTGCAGAAGTTTGATCGAATGAGCAAGACTCGTCAATACGCTGAATATTGCCCGCATCATAAACTGAACCCCTTGATTGGTGCGATGTCCACGCGCAGCAAACCACTCCTTCTGCGCCTGGATCAAGCCATACGTCGTGAGAGCCATTGGATTCCGTCCATACCATATATTTTGGGCGCTGAGCTTCTCCGTCAGTGGCTTGAGAGCCTCAGTAAAGAGCTCTCCAATAAGATTGATCTCGTCTGAAGGCTCCAGAACTATTTGGTCGATATTCCTCTGATGCACATACTGCCGAATATCCAGAGATTCTTCGGTTCTGATTTCGCAGTGCGAGATCCCCAGATTATCAATTACCTCTTGTACCGTTTCAACCTTTGAGCCAGGTGTGGCCGTCAGAGCCAACACTCGGAAACTGTTGGAAAATCGACGAATGAGTTTGGTGGCCTTGGCATACGCATATTCTCCCACAGCGCGATGAGCTTCGTCAATGACAATGAGACCAATGCTCTTGGGGTCTGCGTATCCATGCGAGAGATCATTAAGAAGCGTTTGAGGTGTCATAAAGAAGACTCGTCTTTTTTCCCACTCATCGCTCCGCAGTGCAGGAGGGATATCGCCAGTAAGAAGTGTCGTCTCCGATCGGGGAATTCCCGCAATGTTGTAACAAGCGTCAATCTGTTGAGTTACAAGCGGTTTCGTTGGCGCCACAAAGACGATTTTGGCCGTTTTCGTCCAACGATAAAAGTTCAACATGACTGTAGCAGCAATAAATGTCTTTCCTAGACCAGTTGGCAAGGCCACCAATGTGTTGTTGAACAGGCTGTTTCTGACAATGCTGTACTGGTAGTCGCGAGTTGGCCCCAGATTCGTCGGATACACCCAAGTTTTCATTGCCTCTCTGTCGAGCTGATGCGGACTAGGTTGTTCAGGCGGCAGATCAGCCCGATAGACCCTGGCAGTCGTAGTTTGAGATGCGCGAGGAGCATCATCAGTTGCTGCATGGCCACCCCATAACGTAGTCTGTCTAAAAGTCCCTGAATTCGTCCGACTGAAGCCAGAGCGTGCAGTTACTGCTGGTCTTGTAGGGGCCTGTACGCTCTTTCTGGGAGGTTCCGGTGAAGAGAAGGCATCTGAGGGTAAATCAAGAAGCTCCTGGGACACGCTCTGCCCATTGTTCAATCCATGGACATGATTCGTAGTAACTGCACTCGAATTAGATGTTGATGCAATTTGCCCTCCATTAGATGAAGATAATTGATCAAAGGCAGCAAGCATATCCTCATCGGCGATATCATCATCGAACTCATCGGAATCCATGGCTGGCAAAGGCCATGTACTGTGGTCTCCGAATATCAAACAACCCTCAGTTTCATATTTTTTGAAAGGTTCTTCAGAACATAGATAAAATATTTGGTCTTGATCTCGGTTGTTGTATTGCCAATGCTGAATCGCGTAACGTACTCTGTAGATCTTTCTTCTATTCTCTAAGCCTGCGTCGCCAATGTGACGCGCCAAACGGTCACAAAGACGCGAAAAAGGTACCCTGTCACGTGGTTTAAATGGCCGAGCCTTGCTATCCGGCGGCTAAAATTAAGATATCTACATGTAGTGACGTCTGCATATCAATTTTATTCTTTGAGTAATTCTGAAACAATAAAATGCAGTGAAGAGGTTAGTTAAAAATAGCACATTGCCTTCAAAGAAATAAAATTTCATTTACTGTCTGCTCCTTTTGTTCGCTGCCATACCAGCTGAGCTCCAGCAACCAAGGCTTTGAATCAGAATACAAGGCAGTGGAAAGCACACTAGGCTACAATGGGCAATAGTGCACGCCTAGGCAGGAAAAATCCGGCTGGCAGCCTGGCCCAGTAGCTCAAGTCAAATCCGCATAGAGACGCCGCCATATTTCTTCTTTCGCCAAACTCAAAGCGAAACTTGTTGGCCTCGTTTCTTCAACAGCGCACGGCCGCCCAAACAGCGTCTCATAAAGCAAAGCCCCGGCTCTTTCTATTAGCCGCCAGGTTTCCCTCTTTCTCTCAGACATTCACACGTTCTCCCCGAGCCAGCTGCCACGATCGCAGCCGAACAACCTCGATAGACCGTCTTGAACTTCTTTGCGCTCTTGCGCCCGGCCAGCGTGGCTTTTCGCAGAACCATAGCGACGACAATCCTTTGAAAAACTCTCGACAACCTCGCCAAATTCACTCCTTACCCGTGTTTGCGCAAAGATCCTAGAGTATCAAGCATCAGAGCTCGATCCGATACAGGCATCAGCAGCTTCGCCGCGCGGATTCAACACCCTTTCTTTTTCCATCAAATCAACACCAAAAACCCATACTACAGCACCTCGCACTCGTTGCCATGGCTCCCCGCGGGAAGAACCAACCAACACGAGAGGGCCGAAATCCTCTGGGATCAAAGTCGACCTCCAGGGGCGGCATTCAGAAGAGGAGAGGCCCAACCAAGACCGACAACGATGGAGATCTTGACATGGACGCGCCTTCCAAGCGACTGAACAGAGGCTCTACAAATGAAACAAGGGGTAGAGGTCGGCCTTCAGGAAGAGGTACTCAGCCATCACGAGGAGCTGCAAAGGCAGCTCAAATCATAATGAAGCAACTGGGTAGCGGCAACTCTTCGGACTTGTCAGCTCGGGTTTCAAGGCCAACCAGATCAAGAGGAGGCCATATTGAAGGACTTACCTGGCTGAGGATCCGCGGCCTTAAACAAAGCAAAGCTGCGTCTAACCCGGATGGGGGTCTCTCTGACCTGCTTAGCTTCATGGAGAGGAAAGCCTCTTCCTTTACCACCGGACGAAGACGACACCTGACGATCAGAAAAGTAAGTTCATCATTGACGAGAAAGCAGGGGTGCCAACATCAAACGACGTCTCAGCTGCTCGAATGGCGACTGGAAGACAAATATCTCCGGGGATATTCTTCGCGTCAAATTTTATTTCGCCCCAGCGCTCAAGGTTGAAATCCTCTCTCTTTTATTAGCTGCTAACCCGCCACAGTCACATAGAGCTGGAGAATACGTATTCATTGGAGCCAGCAAGGAGGATGCGGAAGAATTTCTCAAACTCAACAATTTTACATTTGCTGGTACTCAGCTGGAGGTGGTAGAATCTAACGAGGATTTCGCGCCTCCCAACAAGGCGACGGAATCGCCAGAGACTATAGAGTTACGCTCAAAGCTGCAGGCTATTCTCAGTCAGCGCTACATTGGTGACAACAAACTACTGAAGCTCGATGCTCTTGCATCCGATGCTGAGCTAGTAACCCTGGGCATGTTTGAGAATCGAGAACGGGCCCTGAAGACTTTCAAAGGCCTCATGGCTATCTGTGATGGTCTTTTCAAGACCCCACAGGAAAAGAAGGACGCTATTGAAAGCATCAGTCTTGCTAATAACAGCATTGACGATGTTATTCAAGTCGAGTCCGTGGCATCGTCCTTCCCACATCTAAAGAACCTTGACATGAGTGGCAATCAAATTAGCAACATGGAGGGCCTCAAGCGATGGAAGGGGACATTCAAGGAGCTCGAGACCTTATATACAACTGGGAACCCAATCGAGGCGACGGATGCTAATTTCCAAGCGACTTTGTTGGAATGGTTTCCCAAACTACGAATCATCAATGGGATTGAGCTTCGTACTGTGCAGCAGATTGCCGAGCAGGAGGCCGCCCGTCAACCAAAACCAATCCCACAGAGCGGCCCTGATTTCCGGGATGTCAACGGCATTGGCGAGCAATTCCTACTCGATTTCTTCGCAGCCTACGACAGCAACCGCGAAGCACTTACGTCCAGACTATACGACGCCGGTAGTCAATTTTCCCTAGCCGTTGACGCCATCTCAGTTAGAGATCCGAACGCACCGCCTCCCTTACCCTGGGCGGCCTACATCAAATCATCTCGCAACCTCCAGAAAATCACAACCTTACATGCTAGATCACAGCGACTAGTCAAAGGTGCAAACGCTATTTACAACTTGTGGAAGGACCTTCCTATGACTAAGCATCCCAATATGAAGGATGAGCTGAGCAAGTACATAATGGACTGCCACCCATTGCCAGGCTTGGCGGACCCCACAGGCCAAAGCCAGCTGGGCGTGGACGGCTTGATCATTGCCGTTCATGGCGAATTCGAGGAGTACGACCCGAAATCAGGACTTAGTGGCAAGCGAAGCTTCTCTCGCACCTTTGTGCTGGCGCCGGGCATATCCGGTTCTGCTCAGATTCGGGTCGTCAGCGACATGCTATCCTTGCGAGCATTCAGCCCTCTCCCGAACGTATTCGTGGCACCATCATCGGCTCCCACGGATACAGGAAATCAACATCAAGCAATGATCGCCGAGTTGTCAAAACAAACAGGCATGGTCCCGCAATACTCAGAGATGTGTCTATCACAGGTCGAATGGGACTTTGGCAAAGCTTTAGTCATCTTCAATGAGAAGAAGGTATGTTACGATTCGTCATCTTGAGACTAGTGCTACTCGAAACTAGAAGCTCACATGTTTTTTTTTCCAATAGTCACAACTACCACCAGAAGCATTTGCCTCAGCCACCTAGCAGAGCGGTTAGATAGAATGGATTGGCAGGAGAAATGGGACTTGTATGGAGCTTTTTGTTGTTTTATGGGTCGGATATTTATAGAGATTGTTATACTGTTTGGAGGCAGGGGGGTTCGTCTATTACGTGTACGTGTACGGAAAAGGGAGAAGAGAGATGACCAAGCAAGGTCCATAATAGTTGCGGGCAAGACGAAATAAACAAAAATACCTGCATGGTGAGGAGTGTTTGGGAACATTTAGAGATCACAAAAATTTGATTAAGGCCCATACTGTGTTGAAAAGAAAGAAACAATAGCTACTGCGTGACTGATTTAATTCTTTTGCTCCAACTTATTGTGTTTAAGGAGCAACACTCGAGATTATAGTAATAGTTGTACATGTACATATATGCAGGCAAATTGTCGGAATACAAGCTTCGTGGCAGTGTTCGAATTCGCCCTTTGCAACCAATCAATCAAAGCGGAAAGAAGAAATTCACAGCTTGAAACCTCCTATCCACGCGGTTTAGATGAAGCCAAGGGAGCGTTACGCAAGTCGGCTGGGTACAGCGGCTCAATGCCAAGACCACGTGCAATATCATCAACAGGGGGTTGTCGAGATGTCTTTTACTAGTATTTCTATTTGTGCGTCGCTTCTGACTGCGATGAGATGCGTGAGTGCGTTATAGACATGAGACCTTGTACAATTTACACGTAGCTCTACATTCAATTGAGCTCTTCCATAAGGAGAGTTGATGGATTGAGTGGGAATTGCTAGCAATAAACGATGACTGGTTATACGAGCACCTGGATATAGTTTTGAGCTGCCTATTGCGAGCGGCCCCTAACCGCGCATATTTGTATATACGAACCCTATACAGTAGGTATGATTAAAAACCAGAGCAGGGCAAATACGAGCAAGTGTTTGCGCCTGAGTGAGCACAAGCCTACTACTATTTGAGCGTCTAAACCGGCAATGCTAGCGGGCAGTCACTCGGTCTTGGAAACGGTATGCGATGCCTACCCTATACATGTCAACCGACCACCATTTTTTCTACTTTTTCCGACGATTTAGTCTTGCTTTTTATTAGTACTATTTTTGTTTTTCATCGATGATCGATAAGCCAGTAAATCGTTCGTATTCGTGAGTCGCCGTCAAATATGAGACTGGTGGGTTCCATCACTTCTCGTGAGCTGCATCGCAACTCAACTTACGCCCAGCCAGTTCGAGGGAGTAGCTACACTGTATTATTCTGATATTTAAGAAAGACCCCCTCTTTCCGATTTCGGATCTGCGCATCCAGCGCTCCCTGCTTTGTTAGTTCTTCTTGTGCAGTAGTGGTGCTCTTGCTACTGCTTCCAGTCCAGATCTTCATGCTGTGTATCACACCGATCGCAGATATCCGAAGGATATTCGACATGAACGATTGAATCGGTCTGCAAATCCAGAGAAGGTATGGGTTACTAACAGCCAGCTCGACTTGGACCTCCTACTACTCCATTCTTAGCACTTTACCCGTCCAATCCCCATCCGGTCAATCGTTTTTGTTTCTCTGCAGCAAACGTGATGGACGCGCAGTCCAGTCCAGCCCTCGACTCAAATTCGATGCAGATGGAGTGATGGCCGTAGATGGCCGGGTCCAGTTAGGGGGGTTGAACAATGCAGAGCCAGGGTGCATCCCTGGTAGCGCGTTTCACAGTGATTGAAGCCGGTGGGGATGAGGGACTGGACTGCAAGCGATCACCAGGGGTCTGCGAAGCCCCAGCCAGGAACCGATGTCATGCCTCTGCGGTGCTGTTGACAGAAGATGGGCAAAACACTCCGTAGTAGGTACTGTATGATGCCAGTGCAATCTCAGCGGCGCAGCATCAGGGTGCTGTGGAGGCGATGGCGATGCTCAGTCCGTCGGCAGTCCGGCTGCACCTGAGGCAGAGCTCATGGGCGCGAATTTGGTGTTAGGTGACAGTCAGTGCGGTCTTTTGGGGGTGGAGGGGCCTTTTTCGTGTGAGGATACCTACAGTAGCTCGTGCTCAATCGTGGATTGTGTTTAGCTTGTGGTTCGCGACTTGAGCGAGTTGTTGGCTGATACAGCACTTGTACCAGTACAGGTGGCACTATACAGATATACGGGTCACCCAAACCAATGTTGCGGGCCATCTGAGCGAATGCGACTCTGGACCAGGGCTGGTAATTACTTCAGGCGCCAGCATTTACCCGTATTCAATGCTCTCCCAAGCACTCGTATGAGCCGTTGCCGGCATCTGCGTCTCTGGTAGAGTGCGGATACGGAGGTGCCAGGATTGCTGCCAATTTGAGGGCACTGGATGTGTGCATGGCATTTGTGAATTATCGAGCTCACGCGAGGGCGAGATGGACAAGCCCACAGGTGGGAAAGGGTGCTGCTGTTGATGTCATTGGCGTAAGCTGGTCTGGTTCAGGGTCCATCGAACCACATTGGGCACGAGAGGCAAGATGGACGACCACACAGGCCAAAACAACCAGAAACAAGAATAAGAAAATAAAGCTGGTGCTAGCCCGTCAAACGGCCTACTGAAATTGCTTAAATGGAGTTGCTTATTCTTCCCCTCCTTCACCGAGCCCTCATTCGATGGCCTGCTTCTTACATGGGATGGAAACGGAAACGCTTCCTACAGCACCTGCGAATAGCCGCTATGCTGGTACGAGGAGAGCAGCACTTGCATAGCACTAGCACTAGGCCGCTATTCGTACGATGTACTTGTAGCTCTGCAGGCGCCAAGGCACTTGAAGCCGGCGGCGTGATTGGCGGCTACCCCTTTTTCCACCTAAAAAAAAGTTGTCACCCTTCAGGAACGAATCTTGGCGCAAGGCAGGGGCTTTGCTAGCACGCCCGGGTCCTCTGCAAGTACCCCGGAGCCGAGCAGTACCTGTCATCAATGCCTCGCTCCACTGCATTCCAGGTACCGTGACGTCCGCTGAAACCTGGGGCCTACCCCGGGGCTGCGCCGATGGAACGCCACCTGCGCCCGCTGATTGGACGACGCGAGCATGATGCACCGCAAAACACCAGCGATCCCCCCCGGCGCGGCCTTGTAGCGGTACCTGCGCTCCATCCGCAGCGCCTCCTGCCCATCCTCGTGTCTCAAAGCGGGTTCCGCTGGCCGAACGCTCCAGCCCAGGAAGGTAGGACGCAGGGAAACCGCTGGAGGACGGGTAGGGGGGAGGCTCGTTCGTCCGCTGCAGCGTGCGACGAGCGCCGTGGCACCTGAGCGCCAGCGCCGGCCAGGCACTCGCGAGTACCGGTACCTGCGATGCGGCCAGGGTGGTGTCGCAGCGCAGATTCTGTGCAGCCCAGCTTCTCTCGCTGTCTCTCTCTCTCTAATCCTCCTCCTCCGCCTCCTCGTTTTCGCCTCTCTGTCTTCCCTTTACCTGTGGCTTGGTGGCTTTTTTCCCTTTCCTTCTTTTCGTGCTTGCGTTCGTCTTCGCCTTGACCTGCCTTGCAGACGCCGTAGCAGCAGCTTCGCCGGCCGTTCGATTTCCACTTGTTGGCCGAGTTGCTCTTTCTCCCTTCTGCTTGTGTTTTGTAACGTCGAGTCTTTCGCGCTGCTCTTTCTCGCCCTTCTCTTCTCTTTCCGACTCGAAAAACACCAAAAGATATTCGTTGCCGATTCTGGAATCTCCGCCGTTGACACGTCTGGAACGAGAGCGTTGAGAAATCGTTGATTTGCCTCTTCACCTGTTGATTCGCCTGGTTGATCTTCCCGACACACGGCCTTGTTCTTCTCGCTCAACGAAAACCTGCACCATTTCCGACGACTCGCCACGATTGCGCTTTTAGACCTCTAGATCGAGACTGTCACCACTACCACTATTCGCTCTTTTGAAACCCCCCCCAAAAAAACGTCTTCTTTACAGAAACTACTCTCGCACGCCTGCTTATTAGATACATTCGCTATTGTTTTCACCGTATTAACACACGTTCTTGTCGCTACTTTCGTAACGACTGCCATTCATTTTTAGTTGTTTGCCCGCCGATCAACGCTCACTTTTGGATCACGGGCCCTCTCTATTCACCACCTTTTACACACAACATCCAGCAGCAACGACCTGGCAGTGCCCTCGTTGCCAAGCTAACAAACTCCTCTCGGAATTAGTGAAGCTCTACGTTCAGAACCAGGATCACCGCAATGCGCTTATAGGAAACGATTTCTACATCACACCAAAATTCTTTTTGATATCGTCCTAAACCTAGCCTTGTGATTCCTCATCGAAGAGCAATGTCCTTACCGAAACCCCCCTCGTCTTTGGACGGCTCGTGCTCTGTTATTTTTGACAACACGCTTTATTCATACTCACCTCAAGGATTCTTGTCCCTGTCTCTGGAAAGCGGCGCGGAATGGAAGAAGCTACCTCAGGGAGTGGCAGTGACTGGAGGGGCTTGCGTCGAGACCAACCCCAATGATGCTGCCAATGCCGCACTCTTCATTGTTGGAGGAACCGCTGCAGGCGACTATAACGGACTCCAAAAGTACACATTTTCAACAGGCAACTGGACAACCATCACCCCTTCGGTTCCGGTCACGCAGAATCGTTTACACCACGGAGCCACCTACATCCAGGCCGACGATGTCATCTTGGTGTACGCCGGTAGCCAAGACGGTAGCACTGGTCCCTCCTCACAAACATTCACCATCCAGGCTTCTGAGCCGTACGCAGCTCGTTCGTTTCAATCCAGCGCCACGCCCGCTATTTCTCCCTTCCTTACGAGCTGGACCAACAGTGATGCTGCCATGATGAGCGGCGATGGCGTCGACGGTAACATCTACTGGTTCAACCCTCAAGCCGGCTGGAGATATTCTGGTGCTGGCTTGTCCAAGCCACTCAACACAGGCTCTGGCTCGGTAACCGCCGCACTGGTTTCTGGAGATGATGGGTCCAAGAGTCTCTATACTTTTGACTTGTCACAGTCTCCCAACGCCGTCACCCGCACCATCGTGCAAGATGCTGCCGGCAATCCCCTCCCCAGCTCTGCTCCTATTGCTGCACGAAGCATCGAGCAACGCGGTTTGACCCTGGGCAACTGGCCTGACTACAACTCAACATTGGCCCCCACTACTACTCGAACAAATTTCGCCGTGGCCCAGGCACCTGACGGCACTGTAGTCTTTTCTGGTGGAAACGACCAGGTTCCACTTGCTATTTTCAATGCCGACAAGAACGGCTGGGTCGATGCCAAAGCTCTGTTGGATGATCAGCAGATTTCTATCCAAGATATCTCTTCCTCATCAACAACTCCGGCGTCGAAGACCAAGACGACCTCTAGCGCGCGACACACGTCGACAACACACTCTACCTCGACCGCGACTACGGATTCTCCTTCGACAACTGGTTCGTTTACCGGCTCATTCACCGGCACTGCAACGGGAACTGCAGCCCCTGGTATATCCGACTTGTCTGTCCCTGCCCTCCCAACTGGTACTGGCAGTGCAAGCGACGACTCCGGTCCTAGCTCCAACGCAATTCTTGGTATCACTCTCGGAACCATTGCTGGATTCCTCGCGCTTCTTGGTCTTATTCTTCTCCTTCTTCGCTGCCGCAGAAGGCAGCAGCTCCACCCTGAAACAGGAAAGCCAAAGACGCCTCCTATCAACGAGAAGAGCAATGCTGTCTTTGCGCAGAGCACGTTTGCGAAAGGCACTCTTCCCCCGCAAGTGGCAAAGCAGTTCAAAGGCCATCAACACACGGCATCTTCAGAGTCAACCTCTTCAATGGCGATTTTGATGGGCCGCGTGGGCCAGCACAAGCCACAAAAGCTTAGCAACGACTTCAAGAGCCAGATTAGCAAGCCTATTCTCCAACCACAGCAAGCCCCTATTCTTTCTGTTACTGACGAGAAGGGCGATCCTTTTGAAGATTCAGCCGCTGAGCTTCGACCTCAAGAAGGACTTGCAGGAGCAGATGATGGCACTCGAAGAAGTTCGGGCTGGAATAAATACTGGTCAGGGGGAAGTGCGCTGAACATTCTCGGATATGGAGCGCCACAGCCACCTGCACAAGCATCTGCACCCGCCGCACCCGCACAAGCATCCGCACAGAGAGCCACGGTTGTATCGGACCGAAGCTCCCACTACTCACAATCTCACTTCTCACAAGCACCTACCACACGTAATGTCAGAGCAACGCAAGATTCAGCCACGGTTCCGCCTCTTAACTTTGAAGCCCCTCCTGGGATGAACAGAGTCAATACAGGAAGCCCAGTCGTTTCATCCTACCCGGATATTCCTTGGAAAGAAGGCATGTCCGGAAAGATTGAGCGACCTGTCTCAGCGGTCTCGGCACTGTCAGCAACATCGTCAGGCTATTCGAGTGGAATCCCCGAGAGCATCCAAGAGTCGTGGGATCCCACGCATGCTGGAAAGTCATGGGGTGCCAACCGGGCCCCGAGCAGTGCATATGCTCCCAGCATAGTATCCAGCGCTCAGCCCCAAGGACTGGGCGTGAGCAAGCAACCTAAGCTTGCCACGGCGTCGACATCAAATGACATGAGCTGGCTCAACCTTGGTGAGAATTCACGGGTGTGAGTCAGATGACATGATCATGGAGCAAAGTCTTTTGAGCGAAATTAATTTTTTTTGATGAATTGGTCGGCTTATATCCTCGAATCTATTTTGGGCGCGGTATTCTCAGCGGCATGCCGCTTTAATTTTCTCTCACTCTCACTATCTCAATTTTTGTTTTATATTCCTCGCGGCCCGGAGCAGAGCGTACTCGCGTGTTCGTAATAGACATTGTACTGCCGGAAGCGCTGGTTCCTTTGAAGGAAGCACGACGCATCGCAATCTCGACCTGAGTTAGCCTGGACGCCTAGATCTGTGTCCGTTATCTTGGCCTCTCAGCATGACTTGGCGTCGATATCTCTGTTTGGACATATTGGACTCATACTCTTGTTTTCTTTTCATTTTCTTTTCAATTTTTTTTCTGTACATTCTAGAAGCAAAGGCCCGGGCTTGGCCGTTTTCCTTGCGTGTCTTGCGATTGATGTTACCATTTCCCTACAAGTAATTCGCTGGATGGAAGTTGGAGCAAGTAGATGTTAGATGTTGGTGCGGATGGGGGTAGCTGTGGATAGAATTGATGATAGCGGTAGGAGGTGGATGGGAAGAAGGGGGATTTTGATAGAGCTAGGAAGGAGCATGGGTATGGATGTTGAGTGTGGATAGCTGTCGAGAGTAGAGGAGGTGGATGGGTAGAAAATATGACAATCTATGTTGTTCTTAATTACTGACTCGATCTTTGCAATGTGAATGTGAGTGACTGAATATGTGAGTTAGCCAAGTACCTAGGTAAATGTTTGGTAGTTGACGTTGGACGATCTTCCGGCGACATCTCTCCTATCGATAAGGTGATCACCACATCACATTGCATAGTGCAGAGCGTTCCGAAAGCCTCATGCACCTATTCAGCCGGAATGCGGCACGTCAAAAGGATGGCTGCAGCCTTTACGGAACGAAGGAAATGGCCCTGGCCAATGGGGTTTGCGAAGCTGGAAATAAGCTTGCAGCTTCAGCTTGCTTCGAGTTTTGCCTATCAGCTTATCAAGCGAGCGAGCGGGGCCTTGCCTGGTTGAGCCAAGCTCGGACGTTCTTTTTTGGAAGTGGGGGGGAGAGAGTGAAGATGTATTGATTGGCATTAGCAAGGGAATCAATCACATGGAATTTTTGGAATGGGCGGATTTTCATCCCCTTGGTAGACTGCAGTTAGACTGTACTGTGGCGACTCAAGTTGGTCTTTCTGTGCCGGGGCCTCATTTTAGAGCCTCGTACGAGATGATGGACAATGAATATATTCGAAATGATTTGTTTGGAGGGAATGCATTACGAGGTCGGAGATGGGCTGTCCACTCTGTGGATGTCTTTCTTTCTTGGCTTCTTGTTAGTTGATGCGCATTTCATGCTTCTGAAATGGCGATATACGATCCAAAAGGGGAAATATAGAGTAATGCATACTACACATACAAGTAGAAGAAGCAAGGAATAAGAAAAGAAGACAAGTGATAAATGACTGTCATGCAGCAGAAACGAACGTTTGGGCTCTTTTCGTCCATAGCTTTCGTCCCATGGCCACTAGCGCGGGATGCTAGGTGGTACTAATTGGCACTAACGAGGACATGGAGACTGCAAGGAACGGCTTGCCTGCGCTTCTGCTGCTTCGTTTTTTTTACCTTTCTGCCGCCTGTCACTTTGTGCTACTTTTGTTGCTTTATTTCTTAGGAGCATTCGGGTGTTGAGGATGGGTGGGGGTTGGCAGGTTGAAGTGCCGAAAAAGAAGGAAATGAAGGGCCATGTAGAAACTCTAGAAACATTGGGTAGTTCTCTGGGTATGCGCTAATTTCTTCATTCTCTATGACAAGATGCGGCTATTGATGGCCATGAACGTTAGACCTTGCACTTATATAACAACTTTACTGTACCCATTTCCTATTAATACTTGCTACTGACTTACCTGGCAATCAATATACGACAAATAAATTGGCGCTGGAGCTCTAGCGGGGATTACAACCCCAAGTGCCAGAAGAATACGCTCCACGGGGAATTACAGCGAGCGCCGAGGGAAAAAAAAGATGAGGTTTTGGTCCGCTTCCGCTTTTTTTCTTGAGACCCCCACTTCTAGCGAGCGACCCTGCATTCAAAAAAAGAAGAGGGTCTAGAGTCCCCTCGGCTAGGTTTACCGGCCGCTGGCTCCAAAATCTGGGAGGATGAGGAATTTAATAAGCAAGCCAGACGCGTAATAGAGACGGGCGCTCTTTAGTTCGCGACAAGTCGGAAAGTGCGCCGCCGGCGAGTGGGAGTGTAGATGGAGGGTTGGATGGTGACTATTTTCAGGTTCTTTGCACCGCTCCGTGCATATGAGCGGTATCTGGTGATTGCGGACAAGCCACCGCAGGCTTTGGATCGGGAGGGTAGATTCGAGCTAATAGACGGGCTGGACTCGGCCTGCCGTGTTCGGTGTGTGTTGTTGGCTGAGAGCCATGCCGCTGTAGATGCAGGGGAGAGTCGGGTTGTCTGTCAGTGCATATTTCACCATTTGAATCTATTTTCTTGCTTCTCGGCATCTTCTCTTTTCTCCCCTGGCAACAGCACTACCCGGGTAACGCATATACTGTAATGGTGCCGAGTAAATAGTCAAAGTGGTGGAATGCGGAATAGGAGAGGCCTTGTCTTGGTTCATCCAGCCTATCTAGTATGTATCTGACTCGAGGAGCGACGGCTCCCCACAGGCCGTAATAGCATACGGCGTAGTCAGACATTAGCAACGGTACCAGCTTTGGAGGCCTTCGTGTTCCTGTTTTTTTTGTCCCTTGGAGATTTTCTTCTCCAGCGCTTACAGGTCAGAACTCGGCCCGTAGGCAGGTGTTATGGAGTCTCCGTGGAGTATGGATAGATTATAGAATGCCAAGGAGTCAGGGCTGGGGGACCCCGTTTTAGAGCTGCAACGGTCTTAGAGGGCGAGAAGTCTCCCATCAAGGAGAGGAGGGCGGCTGGATCACAGATGGCTTCTCACAGTGCGGTCACAGGCTTCCATATTCGATTCTCGGCCGCTGTAGGATTATAACCGCAGTCCTAGAACCTGCAGCCCGCGGATGCTGCTGTTAGTGCCGTCTCGGCCTGTCCTGCGTCTGCACCATCGTTCCAGTTCCTTTTTGGGCGTGACAGCCGACCTAAACCTGGTAGCATCTAGACCCAGCAGGTTCGAGACGGCCAGCAGTTTAGGAGTGAGTCCTGGAAAGAAAAAAAAGTTGTCGCCTATCCAGTGAATGACAGAGCCATGCGCCGAGCTTCTTTAGCACCTGGCACCGCTGTGGCCGCTAGTCCCTCTAGCACTCGGCCACGCGAGATCCGCTGCTGCGATCCCCCACCTGCTGCCACACTGACCACATGCACTGGCACCGCTAGCGAACGGCACTACAAGCACCAAAGGGACGTGTGCCGCCGAGCCCTGTTACCTGCTTCTCAGTGGCCTCTTTTTTTTTCTTCTCTCTCCCGGAGATTGACCCCATCCGGGCCTTTTTCTTCGCTCGCGCTCTTGGCCTTTTTTTTCTTCATCCTTCTTTCGCCCTGTTGCTGCTTCTCCTAGCCATCGACGCTGTCGTGCTCGCGGCCTTGACCATCGCCAAATGCTGCTTCAGCGACCGCCTTGCCGACGACTTCTCGACTCCCTTACCGTTGCGTCACTATTCGCCAATTGTTGAGCCCTACCTGCAGTACGGCCTTCGTCCGATTTGCTGCCGTTACTCCCCGACCGAAGCGCTCGTCGCTACCCCGACATATCTTCAACCAACGGCGGGATCGCCATCTTCCTTCGGCTTTCTATTCGCTTTTGCTTTTGCTCGGATTTCCCTCGCCTATTCTCCTTTTGCTTTTTTTCAGAGACAAAGTCTCGGGAAAGCGGTGTCCGAGAAGCGCTACTCGCACTGTGGGCACACCATCGGGAAGGGAAAAAGGTGTGTCGCAACGACGCCTTGGGCTGGGACTCGATCGCCGAATATCTTTTGATTTGGGCCTTTATCGCTACGGACGAGGGTGCGGTTTTTTTTTCTTCTCTTCTATTTTCATAGAGGTCCCCATTTCGGCGAACCTCACCACACAGAGCCATGATGAGCTCTGCAACGTGGAACACGCAGGACCAGGCCATGGCCGCGGCATCAGAGGACGACTTCCAGCAGTTTCTCGACATCAGCGGCATGGCCAACATGGGCGACGGAATGCAATTTGATTTCCAGGGTTTCCAGGATGACGGCTCCCACTCCATCATGGCGCAGCCTCGACAGACCGCCGACGCCCTCATGAGCGACACAGATCCCTCCAGCATGATCGCCAGAAGTGACGGCTTGCTACAGAACCACACGCCGGCCATGGCGCCGTTGCCGTCCCACATGATGCCGGCGTCAGCGTCGCACGAGGCTATTTCCAACATCGACGCCCAGATCCAGTATCTCCAGCAACAGAAGTTTCAGCAGCAGCAGCGGCAACTTCAGGAGCAGCAGGCCACCTTCTTCGTGAACCAAGGCCATTCGGTACCGCCGACGCCGCGGAGCCTGGAGATGACGCCTGGTAGTGGCCAGTTTTACTCTCAGGCTGAGCAGATGCCGTCAAGAGGGGCCTATGATAGGGGTTACCATCAACGGTTGGCCGAGCAGGATGTGAGTTTCCCTATGTTTAATTTTTAATTTTCCCCTTTTTTCTCTTCCTCTGCCTTTCTTGATCTGGTGAGCTGGAGTCATTTTCTAAACAAGATAATTCAGATGGCATTTACACCTCTTGTCTCGCCAGCTGTCACACCTCTGGATCCTCATTTCAATATAGACAATGCCTTTACTGTGCCAGGAGCGTACTTTAGTCCGCTCACTTCGCCAGCGCTCCACGCTCAGAATGATTCATCATCCAATTACGACCACAACACTCACTCAAACAACTCACCGATAGAGATGGATCTCGAGCCCCTCGTAGTCCCTGCCGTCAACTTGGACCTCTCAAAAAAGACACGAAAGACACAGGCCACCAAAGCCAGGAGTAAGCCTGGCGTCAAGAGCTCACCCATTTCGAAACCACTGAGACGAAAGACGGGACCTAGCCCGGCTATGGTCTCCCAGGTGTTGAGCGAAGTTGAAGAGAGGAACCTGCAGAATGAGCACGGGCTACTTCCATTACCCGCTGCTTCTACTGATGGGTCAGACGAAAATGCATCCGTCTCGCCAGAGAACCTTTCAGAAATGCCTCCTCCCCCGATTCCCGCCAGGCGCTCAATGAGCAAATCGCCTTATATAAGACCGCAGATGAATATGCAGCCAAATCACGCCACTGCTCTGCTCGAAGAGCAGCACCTCCCTCACCCTGCCACGCCAGCTTCGCTGATGAAGCTACCTGCTTCCAAGACAAAGAAGCTCGCAACAAGCCATCAAGAGCCTCAACTATCTGACAATATCGAATCACTTGAACTTCCTGAATCAATATCGAACCAGACTCTGGCTGGTAGCCTCGCCAATGTCCGAATTGCTTCTCAAACCCCTCGACCCGAGCCAAGCACAGCATCCAAGGGAGTTACATTTCAGTCTATGCCTTCACCGATTGTGAGAGCGACAGGAACATCGTCAGCAACCCAGAGTCCTGTTTTACTGCCTGGGCCAGCTGGCTCCAGTCAGCGAAAGACACCGCAGCTATCTGCCCGCAACAGCCGTAAACGATCTACGGGCTCGATCCACGCCTCTCCAGCTTTGCTACCCAGGATATCTCCCAACATCAAACCCCTTCTTCCCGGGACGCCTGGAATGTCTGTTGAGGACCACGCGTCGCGACTGTTGATGTCAAAATCGAACTATCAAAATATCTTAGAAGGCAACCAAGTACCCGGTGTATCTTACCCCAGCGAGTTGTCGACAAACCTCACGTCAAAGCGGACATCTCATAAAATTGCTGAACAAGGCCGTCGTAACCGAATTAACTCCGCTTTGCAAATCATGGCGAGCCTCCTCCCGGATGGCAAGAACAAGATAGCTTCGGGCGACGACAGCGATAAGAAAGGCGACAAGCAAGGTAATGCGTCAAACAGCAAAGCCAGCGTCGTGGAAAATGCTATTGTCCATATGAAGAGTCTCGAGAAGGAGAATGGGGACTTGAAGCAAGAGCTTCAGGCCTTGAAAGAGCAACTTGAGAAGCTGACAGGATCAAACGGCAACAGTGTCGATAAGACGCTGCCAATGATTAATGAGGAGCAATGTGCCGGCGGGGGACCGGATGCCCAAGGAGATCTGAAAATGGCGAACGAGGCAGCAGACGAGCCTGAAAAAGCCAGCTGACGTTGATATCGGAGAGCATACATATGTGTGGAGCAGAAGCATTACGAGCTGGAGCGGGAATATGGTGTTATCAATGGGATATGATCATTATACATGATATTGCGTCGTGTGGTTTTTCCGGTTGGCAAGGAGTGGAGGAACGGGGAAGAATATGGCATATTTGGGTGGCCTTTTTACGATTTCTCAGTGTTCAATTCCCCCCCTTTCTTACTTTCTTTGTCCTTGGTATGCATTGATGTCAAATGGGGAGACGCGTTTCTTTTTTTGCTTGCTCTTGCTTTGGCTTTTATTACTCTGTTTCTTTATTATCTTATTATATGCATGATAGTGTAATCTAGACTCTGTGGAGAATAAACTCCTGAATATCACTACGCAACTGAAAGCGTATCATTTCTTCGTCATACAGTTTTCATGGTTATCTATCGAGAGGTCGTCGATCTTATTGTATTGTTTCTTTAGGTGGCTGGCACTGCTCAGTGCCATCGTGGTATGGTATAGGTGTATAGCGGTGTTTCACGTTGGGTACCAAGCATAGGACAGCTGTGGGAGTATTTTTACGCAGATTTGATTGCTGTCTTGCTTTCTGCCGCCAGAACGTCGACATCTAATTGTTCCATGACCTCCAAGACCAGCTTGAGCCCTTCCATGAAGGAGTTGACGGCAACTCGCAGCATGCGATTCGTGGTCGCCTGGTATTCCACCTGCAGCACTTGCGCAGTCTGCTCGGGCTCGGTCGACGAAGTAGATCCGATGGAGAAGTGTCTCTGGACGAGGGGCGACAGCTCGGGATCGACTTGGAGGGCCTTGAGGGCCGTGGAGGCGAGTCGGGGTGTGGGGAAGGGGAATTGCAGATGTCTGTGAGAAATCAAGATTCTGACGGTTAGAGACTGAGGGAAAGTTGGCTAAAAACACCATCGATTGGCAGGGAAACGAGGGGACATTGTAAACTTGCATGCTGCATGGGAACTTGGGATCGGAACTCATTGTGACGGGACAACCGGCCAGCGGCGGGGGAGTGGTTTTGACCGAGACAGCGGCGCAGTTTTTGCTTCTCTTTGTCTTCTTTTTAGGTTTGTGCTCTTGGTTTGATATGGTAATCTAAATGTTCTTTGTTGTACTGGCGCTTTGATGATTTTTGGTTGATCAAGGACGGCACTCTGAGCTCTTCTCTTTCTTATTATTTGCCTTTCGTCTTCGTTGTTTTCGCTCGAACAGGGTTTTAAGCGAAGGCAGCTGAGTGGCTGATGCGCGTCAGGATAACAGACCGGGGGGGTGGTTGCTGTGGATCTGCAGTCGTCGACGGCGGCTGGTATGCGAGGAATGGGAAAATGGAAGCTTTTGCGCCCTGATGATGTGACTGACGATGTTGTAGTAGTGCGCGTGGAATGGATATCAGCCACAAATCAGTGTGGCGCGAGCAGGTGTCGAAGCCCAACTGTGGGCAGAAAAACACACCAGCGCCGGGGGTACGTATCTCCGCAGCAAACAGCAGCAAAGCTAAGGTACTACTACTAGTAGACTGGAGTGCCAGCAGAGCAGCCGCTTGGACCATGTTGTGATGTTGCTGTGGCGACGCAGCCGCGACCCGCCATAACAGCGCATGCGCTGGCTCTAGGCGTTGGCGAAACAGGCTTCATAGGGGCTGAAAGCGCCCTGTAAGCATAACATCTGCAGCTAAACACCCCCCCTGTTACAAAAACACCGTGACGGCCCATACATATCACCAGGTCCAAGCATCACTTTTCCTCTTGATTCCTCTTCTCGCTTCCCCTCTCGCTCACGGGTTCTTCCTTTCCTCCTTCCATCCCTTCTCTACCTCTTCCCTCTCCAGACGAAGGCTTGGTCTGTCTACATCTTCTTCTTTAGTTTAATATCTTTGCTTGGGAGCTTCTCTGGTTGAACAGCATTGACGGAAGAAGAGACGGGAGACTGAGAGAGAAGGTGACCGAGAACCGCCAAGGCGTATTCGTCGTGCAGTCGCCGCAACCACATACACCCCCGGAATACCCGCTATCCCGCGACGAATTTATTCTTCTTTTGCGACGAGACGAAGAGACTCATCGACGGTGGAGTAATTGAGGCTTCAATTGAGTTTTACTCTGGTGGATTTTTTTCTTTTTTTGATATCCAAAAAAAACCTACCGAAGCCAACCCCCCCTTTTATAAGCTGTCGTTTTTGTTGTTTACATTAACCGATCACACGACCCTTTTTTTTGGAGCTTCACCGCAGCTTTTTAATTCCCCTTGTCTTTGCGCACCTGCACCGCGCAATTTGGTATCCCCGTTTGCATCCTCAATCAGCATTTTACAAGTTGTGGTATATTAGAATTGCTTGTCGGAAACAACGATTCGCTGCTGCGATCTGCGAAAAGCGAGCCTGGAAATATGGCTCCTGCTACCAGACATTCCCAGAACCTGGGCCATGTAGTCGAATACATACCAGGTAGGACAGCTTCCTTTTGGGCAATTGCACTCTTTTCTTTGCTGGCGCTGACAATGATTCTCGATTCGCAGACCGACTATATCTCGGCGCCTACGTTCGCACCCCGGATCCAGACACGCCGCTGCCCGGCACCGAATCGCCCCGGAAACGAGCGTCTCGATATGCCGACGGCGCTGCTCCGGCGCCTCTGGTCACCAACAAGAACCCGCCCTGCTACTTCACCGTCGATGACACTCTTCTGTACAACGCGTTCCACCACGACTTTGGCCCTCTGCACATTGGCCACCTGTACCGGTTTGCTATCAAGTTCCACGATATTCTGGGCGCCAAGGAGAACCGGGATCGACCCATTGTGTTCTACAGTCTTGCTGACCCGAGAAGTGAGTCTCTGCCGCCTGCAGTGCATAATGGCCTAACTAACGGTTTTAATCACGATAGGCCGCGCAAATGCTGCTTGCATGCTGGCTTGCTATATGGTTCTGATCCAGAACTGGCCACCTCACCTGGCCCTGGCCCCGATTGCTCAAATCGACCCTCCGTTGATGCCCTTCCGAGACGCCGGCTACAGCCAGGCCGACTACGGAATCAGCGTCCAAGATGTGGTGTATGGCGTTTGGAAGGCCAAGGAGGAGAAGTGCTGCGACTTGGATAACTTTGACTTGGACCAGTACGAGATGTATGAGCGAGTCGAGCACGGCGACTTCAACTGGATCACCCCCAACTTCCTTGCCTTTGCCTCTCCCCAGCACGCGCCGGTGGCCAAGATTACTGAAGGCTCTGAGCTCTATCCGCTGCTACCTAGAGACGTCGCCGCAGTTGAAGATCATCCGCTTCTTCCCCAGCCTTTCAAGAACGTGCTCTCCCACTTCAGCGAGCGCAACATTGGCCTTGTCGTCCGGCTAAACTCACATCTTTACTCTCCGTCTTATTTCGAGTCCATGGGAATCCAGCATATTGACATGATTTTCGATGACGGAACCTGCCCCCCTCTTTCCATGGTCCGCAAGTTCATTCGCATGGCCCACGAGACGATTACCGTCAAGAAGAGGGGCGTGGCTGTTCACTGCAAGGCTGGTCTGGGCCGTACTGGCTGCCTCATTGGCGCCTACTTGATCTACCGCCATGGTTTCACCGCCAACGAGGTTATTTCTTTCATGCGGTTTATGAGACCCGGCATGGTTGTTGGGCCTCAGCAGCACTGGCTGCATCTGAATCAGGGCACTTTCCGAGAGTGGTGGATCGAGGAGCGCATCGAGCGAAAGCTCAGAAGAGAGTTTGCCGCTGCCGCTGCTGCTGGCGGCCACCAAGTGCCTCAAACACCCATGCGAGCTACAAAGTCTTCGCGAAACCTGCAGGCTACGACACCCTCCAACCGAAGCCCATCCAACCGCACACCACTCAGCGAAGTAGACCACGATCGCAGCAGCAATGTCGGGGTCCATGAGGACTATCTACCAGCGCCAACACCCGGCCAGCCACGAAAGGCAGCACGAGATCGTTACCAACAACATTATGGTAGATCGGGCTCTGAGGAGCAGATGCTGGCACAAGCAGAGGCGGTTGCTGCGGCGCCGACGCCTCAACGTCGATCCCATGGGAACCCAGAGCCGGAGGAGGAGCAGCTGCACCACTTGCGGATGCGAAAGCAACGCAAAGCGGCCCAGTCATCCAACCGAAATACCGAAAAGACCTCGACAAGTCAGAGCGCAAGCTTTGTAATCGACAACGATGCTTCTTTTGATGCCGAGAATATAGGCACCGTGAAGCCCAAATCTGCGGAGAGGCCCTCCAGCCAGTCTGGCACGCTTGCCAAGGTGCGCGCGAGACGGCAAGCTGCGGATTCACCGTTGCGGTCCAAGGAATCTGCTGGTGTCCGCAAGACGAGTGGCCGCGTGGGAAGCGCCGGGGCAGGCATATCGCCGGCGGCATCGTCGACCGCTCGAAGAGTCTCTGGCACGTCTTAGGCGAGCGTGACGAGGCGGCGAGCCGGAGCGGCCATTCACAGGGAAGTGGCCGAGCATCTTGTAAACTTTTCATCTTAACGATCATGACTTCACGTTTTATTCTATTACGAGCGATTCATGCGTATGCATATACACGGGCGTTTTAGTATTCCAAGGCGCGACGGGCGAGAAGCAGGATGATGACTTTTATACCACCATACCACCACCGCCACCGCCACCACCACCACCAATACCACTGCTACTACAACGCTGGAAGTTGTTGTCTTGAAGTTGCCAGAACGAAGCTTACGATCAAGAGGAAGAGGGGGCGAAGGAGAAAGCTAACAGAGGCTCAAGAGAAAGAGAACGAGGAACGAGAAACAAGAAAGCTACGATGGCGGCGGCGCAATGGACGGAAAGGGAAAGGACGGCATCTGGGGTATATTGGTTCTTTTTTTTTTTTTCCCTTCAACTCTTAACGTTTTTTTTTTCTCTAGCATGGTACTGGTTGAACTTTTTTTTTCTATTACGGTTTCATTCAGCTCTTTTTCCTGTTATCTCTTCTCTTTCTTCTTCTTCTTCTTCTCTTCTTGCTCTTCAATACCTTTTATCCTCTTCTTTTTAGCTACTACGACTGCCGGCTTGGACTACTGAGTGTTGGAATTTTGAGGATTTGGGTAATGAGATATTGCTGATGTTGGTTGCTTGTCTGGCTATGGAAACAAAGGGGGGTGGTGGCGGGGGTGTTTGTTCATATATCAATTTTAGGCATGATATTCAATCAAACTATTCTAATCAATTGTCAACTGAGTTTTGCAGAAAGGGATTTTCATGATTTGTGACTGTTACTAGTTGAAATGTCTACGGTTTTTTCCCATACCAATCCTATCTCTTCTATCTCTTCTATATGCCGTATATGCTTTTGCTTTATCCTGTCATTGCTTATCATGCTATGCTGGTCATTATCATCATCATCGGTCATTATAATTGCATTATACCCGTATGCTCTCCAGCTTGCTCACAACCTCCTCCATCAACTCCCCAGCCTCAATGCTCGTCATATCCTCATCCACTCGCAGACACATTTCCACAACTTCCTTGTATATCTTGCCGACTTTGCTCCCCAGCGCCGGAACCAGCACCGCAAGCACGACCTTATCGCGCCAGCGCTCAGCCGAGTAGTGCACCTTGTAGTACGCCTGCAGCACCTTCCAGAGCCCAATCTCGAGAAGTACCAGCCCGAAGCTGTAAATGTCAAAGGACTTGATGTGCGGGCTGCCGCGCAGAGAGCCCGGGTGGCGGTGCAGATCCTCGATGGAGGGGTTCTTGGGCGCCATGGACAGCGCGGTGTCGAGTTCCGGGCGGGAGGCGTCGAAGCCGCTGAGGTACGGGTGCGAGATGTCCGGGACGAGGGCGGCCGAGGCGGTGGGTGAGTTGGCCGAGGTGGAGAAGGCGGAGGGGAAGAAGAGGATGTTGGAGCTGCAGAGGGACTTGTGCAGCCAGTCGAGCGAGTGGAGGGACCAGACGGCCACGGCGAGGGTCCGGGCGAGGTGGATGCGCTCGTCCAGATCCGGGGTCTTGAGATCCGGGCTGGAGATGAGCGTCTTGAGGGTTGAGTGCGATGAGGCGGGGGCCTTGTAGACGAGGCCGTAGCGGCTGTTGGCGGCGTCGTCTGTGTAGCCAAGACAGTCGATGCTGTGCAGATCCGGGTGGCATTCCGACGCCGAGTGCATCATGCGTGCCAGATCGTCCATCCGGCGGACATGGGCGACGCGCTCCTCGATGGCTTCGCGGTCGTAGTCTACCCACTCGATGAGGACATCTCCTGCGGTGACGTGATGGCCCTGGCACCGGCGTTGGGTGCTGCTGTTGCCCTTTTCGACGACATGACTAATGTCTAGAGAGGAGAGACCGACTTTCAGCGCAAAGGTGGGCTTAAAGGAGGACTGGGGCTTGCTGTCGAGGTTGATGCGGAGCTTCTTGAGGGTGGCAGAGTTGGTGAGCTGCGGGTAGATGCCCGAGGAGGCGTTCTCGAGGAGAGAGAGCTCGGCGAGGTCGCGCTGGGCGCGGTCGAGCAGCTGGTGAGTCCAGGCGCGCTGAAAGGAGGGGACCTGCGAGGGGGGGAAGAGGCGCTCGAGGCCGTCGTTGAAGTCTTGGATTGGATATCAGCGGTGCGTCTTCCCGGCAGGTGGGTTTGCATACACACCTTTGAGGTCCTTTAGCAGGTTGCTGAACTTGTCCTTGTCTGTTGGGGGTCCGCTGTCAGTATATCGTATATCGACATCATGGGATCATGACACCCATGCTCTCTCGCTCACGCTCACGCTCACGCTCACGCTCACGCTCACGCTCACGCTCACGCTCACGCTCACGCTCACTCTCACGCTCACTTCTCACTCTCACGCTCACTTCTCACTCGCACATCGAGAGGACACAGACGACAGCGTACATACCTCCAATCACCCACTTTGTCCGGAGCCCCAGCTCCCTTCTCCAGCTCCTCTCGTTCGCACTCGCACTCGCACTCGCACTCGTCCGCCTCCTGGACGCGCCATTTGTCCTCTTCTTCTCGTCATCGCCGTGCTTCTCCACCGCCTCCTCGTCCACCAGCCCGTAGCGGTCCTGCAGCTTCCTGAAGTCCGTCACGGTGCCGTGCAGCTGCTCCAGGATCTGCGTCGCCAGCGCCCTCAGCTGCGGGTTGCGCTCGCTCAGATGCGCGTCAAACCGGCCCTCGGCGACGCCCCATTCGCGGCCCCAGACGGTCAGGCGCATCTCCTCGATGCGCACCTTGCACAGCATGCGCTGGCTGTCGGCGTCGAGGTTGGCCGCCGTGGTGAAGTAGCCGTAGGCCTTGACGCAGCCGTCGAAGAGCTGGCCGATGAAGCCAATCACGCCAATGGCGGTGCCGAGCGCCTCCGCCATTGGGACTGGGACTGGGACTTTGTGCGTGACGAACGCGGCTTTCAGCTGTGAATGTAACTGTAAACCTGTTTAGAGGGAGGCAGGTTTCAGGTAGTGGGGAGGAGGGGAGAGGGGAGGAGGGGAGAAGGCCAGCCGGTGTTCGGCAAATAGCGATAGCGCCCAAGCTATAAGACGCGGGATTCGCGACAAAAGCAAGCACTGACAGGCGAGCAAGACAGGGCACAAAGAAGGTTATTGGAGAAGAAGCTCATAGAAAAGTCCCCCGCATATGCAGCCTTTCGACTCAGCCTCAATTGTATTTTCCTCGCTTACCTGCGCCGGTGTGTGTTTTTACGGCGTTCATGCGCTGTATCCGCCTGATTTGGCTACCTCTACCGGCACCTACCTTGGCAGATATCCTGACCGCTTGCTCACTCCACCTCGGTACCTATATATACATGTAAGTACTATAATCATGCTGGATTCGGGCATTATTTAAAGACCGAAAATATTCATGGTAACTCCGGCTTCTCCATTTTCTATGCGATTGGTAACAGACAGGGCAGACAAATTCGTGAAGTCTGAATAGTAAACAAACATGGGATACAGGCTACAACTGGTGGTATTGTGGGATACAAGCCCATGTCAGCTACCTAGGGAGGTATAAAGGATTCTTATTCAGCTGGTGCATTGTATCCACAACAAGACGGCGCCGGGCAAACTCAATATACCGGCCTTGAAGCTCATAGTTGATGTCTTGGTATTCTCGTTGTCTTTGAAAATAAGGGAACCGTAATGAAGCCTGGGAAGATGACGACGTCCGACGAGATGGAGATGAGCAAAGGCTGAGAGAATATATAAATTCCCACCTGGGTATTTTGTGCGAAATGGTATCTGATTGATCAGACTATTAAGCAGCTTTGAAACAAAAACCGGGTCGGTAGAAACAATAATGGATACGTCGCATATATGTACCTACATTGTGTAGTAGCAATGCTACCAATGCTACCAATGACCAGCCCTACTGATACTGTAGATACTGTTTTCATACGGGGTAACATCTGGAGAGCCAAGACGTTCGCTAGGCGAGGTACTTTTCAGCGCTCGAGAAGTGATGTCGGCATGAACGCAGATTCACGCGTCGGGTCATAGCCGAAAGAGTATACTCGCAATTATAGGTACTATTGGATTACTAGCCCTGCTATTTCTCTTTTGGTCCTTATTTAACCTATTTCAAGTATAGCATCTATTTGACCAACATCGATATTAACCGCTTCTGTATATGCCGGCATCTCGCTAATCCCTGCGATTCGTCTAATATCCATGATAAACTTGGCATCGAATCCTCCTAGCCTGCTAGACGCTAGGCAACATTATTGCCTTTTCTGGCCAATGATCTTTCGCCTGGATCGCGGAATCTCAAGCCAAACTATGTGTGGCGTCACTATATCCTAACCGCAATGGAACTATCATTTATACACAAATTGCGTCTTCCTCTCCATCCTCCGCTCCGTCCTCTGTTTTGTATCAACACTGGATAGAGGCCAGAACAAGAGACCTTTTAGTCTTCGACGCCGACGGATCTGCTGATAAGAGACCTATTCATCCTTATTCAATCAGTCCATCATGAGTCGGCCGCACATCCATATTCATCCCCAGTGCGGAGCTTGTGGTGATGATTTCAGCCTTGGGCAGGAAATCGTCGCGGGTATTGTACCCTCACAAGCTCATGTCTACGACTCGTTGCTAACACGGCGTAGCCATTCGAAAGAGTCGCTCTATCCATATCATCAATGCGTTTACTTTCCCAGACTACGGTGTCAGCGATGAAGCTGCAGCAGACATCGAGTGGCACTTCTGCCGCAAACCCTCATGCTCCCAGTGCGACGATGGCGCCGCAGACGCTGCAACGCTCCACGTCGACTGCTACAACTTATTCCGGCAACGGTGCAAGGCTAGCGATTCGCTATATCGACTGTGGCTCACGGCAGCGTGGAGAAGACCTTGGCACGGCGCTCCGTCCTTTCGACTGGCCCCTGATGCCGATGCGATAAAAACGATGCGGCTTGCTGCAACGGCGTGTTCTCTACCCCAGCTGACGACTGTCCCCGCAGAGATATTACAAATCATAGGCGCATATGCTCAGCCGAGCCCTCTTAGCCGCTATCGCACTGTTATTGATTTGGCCGCTGATTGGAACGGTCGGGAGCTGAGCTGCCAACCATCACTACCGCTCTCAAGAATCGCCTCGTGGGAACGAGATGAACATGCCGTCGTTGGAGGAGACCTCTCCCCGATTGTCAAGGTTACAATTGACTGCTGGGGACTAAAACGAATCGAGAGGCTGACAGACTATCCCTCATTTGCTGGTAAACGATCGGACGCGGAAACTTATATCATAGAGACGCAGGATCGGTTAAGAGACGTGAGAGTACAGTTTCAAGTACGTGACACTAATATAGACTACCGCAGTTTCATCCCACTTACACCCTTACTAAACAAACGCAATAGTCGGGCCTGGCTCGTTTGGAAATATCAAAGGAAGCGGCCGATCTTCAGCTCTGGGACACGCCTGCGCCGCCACCTTTGAAAAGTCTCCGAAACATGCCCAAGATTACAGGCACCATCCAATTCGCGACAATCGATCTCAAAAAGGTGTATGGCCTTACATTCTTCGTAACAAACGGATCTACCCTCGCCGTACACAGCCATACACGCAGACGACCCCGTCCCGATACGACGTTTAATCAACTTTCACGCCAACGCCAACGCCACACTGCCTGGGTCTACGTTCCATTCCCTTCAAAAGATCGACTCACTCACTTTGGAATCCGTGCTCCCCACAAGTTCACGAAATCCCCATGGGCTAAATCCGACTATTCCTACCTGGTATAGTATTCCCTCCTGCCTTGGAACCCAAACTCTCGTTTAACACGGATTACTAGTTCCGCTTCGAATTGGCTGGAGATGTCATGGTCGGGCCCAATTTTGTAGGACCAACGCAGGATTTCATATGGCCCGTACAAGAACAGCTGCTGCTCATCTTCAACGTGGCAGAGCTTGCGGCTATCTCGGCTATGAGTGCTTATCCCAACCAAAACAGCGAGATGCAACCTTTTGCTCGATTCAGCAAGCCCCTGTTCCAAGACGCGTGTTTCTCGTCTGCGCCCCTGGAGAACATAGCTCTTCTGCACATATATTCAGACGCCGAAACTGGTCTTTGCCGGGGAATCCTGGCAGAGTACAACAACGGTTCCCAGCGCGCCCTCGGTGAATGCCGGATTGGACTGGATCCGGTGTGCACGTACCAGAGCCCCGCATGCTTGTGCTTTGCTCGAGTCACTCGTATTCGTCCAAGAACGTCTATTGAGCTGAAAGGAACAAAGGTCAGCAGTGATAACCAATCAAAACATAAGCATGATGAAGAGGGGTGGGCATGTTGTCCGATGCAAGGGACCCTTCAATTCTGGTTTACAAATGAGCAATCCGTTTTGGATGTGATGATAGATGAGGCAGGATCGACCTCTTCAAGCGGGATTCTTGTTTGAGGGACATTGATGGAAATTAATACTGCGAAAGCAAAATATAATCAAAGCACTATGGTAAAGCGAATCATGTATTTTTAAGCGCAGAAATTTGGATAATTTACTTTTGTTTGCGCAATTCATAGTCTTGTTGATGTTCATATATCGAAATCTTTCTCATATAGGTAAGTAACTCGAACTCTTTCTCATATGGGTAAGTGACTCGAAGTCTTTCTTATATGGGTAAGTTGCTCAAAGTCTTTCTTATATGGGTAAGTGACTCGAAGTCTTTCTAGTATCGGTGGTTTTACACAAACTCATCCAGGAATGAGATTCAATATGCTTAATAAACGATTACTCAGTATGCTTAATAAATGAACCAAATGCATCTCTACGATACAAGATTGCGCAATCATTCCATGCGTACACGTCATCAAACATATCAGGTAACGAACATGTAGATTTCCAGTCCCCAGAGCCCCCTGTTCATTGGCGTTTCATGTCCTTGTGTAAGTCGAAGCTGAATCCAGACGCATTGATATTAAGCAGGCAGGAAACGAAACAAATCCAAACAAGCAATCCGATTTGCGTGAAGAAATCACAGGCTGGCATTATCTTGACTCCGATCCCAATCACAATCTCAATCCCAGTCCCAGTTCCGTTGGGGCGGCCCCCTTGGCATCTGCTTCTAGTCTTTTGGTCAGCATCTCATGAAAGCCTTTGCCTCTCCTCTCCACGCAACCGATGATATAATATAATACTAACCTTGGACTTCATCACGTCACGGCATTTAGCACACGCAACTGTGCGGCAACTTCTGCAACGAAAGGCGAATCGGGACGTCGTCTTTAAACATCGCTCGCATACGTGATTCCCTTCCTCTCGATCCCACCAGCACTTGTGAAGGCAAGCTGGTTTGCTTGTCGTTGCTCCGGCCGATTGTCCAGGGTTTGTCCTTTCTGATTTAGTTTTATTCCTCTTGCGCTTCGAATTTGCGTTTGCATTTGTATTTGCATTTGCATTTGCATTCGCATTCGTTTGCCTCTCTTTTTCTGCTTTCCCTGGCTGAGGCCGGTTTCGAAATTGTTGGGGTTCCTGTTCTTTTCGTAATCTCTCAGCCATTTCACGCAACGCTCGTTGAACTTGCTCTAGTCTCTCAATTTCTCTCCTCTCATCTTCTCTCTTCTCTTTTTCTAGCCTCTCTTTTTCCAGCCTCTCTTTCTTTTGCCTCCCTTTTCTCGCTTTCCCTGGCTGAGGCCGGTTTCGAAACTGTTGGGGTTCCTGTTCTTTTCGTAATCTCTCAGCCATCTCACGCAACGCTCGTTGAACTTGCTCTAGTCTCTCGTTTTCTCTCCTCTCGTTTTCTCTCTTCTCTTTTTCCAGCCTCTCTTTTTCCAGCCTCTCTTTCTTTTGCCTCTCCCATTCTTGCCTCTGCCTTTCTTGCCTCTCTCTCTCTTGCCTCTCTCTTTCTTGCCTCTCTCTTTCTTGCCTCTCTCTTTCTTGCCTCTCCATTTCTCTCCGCATCGCTTCTCTTTGCCGTACCTCTTCTGCCCTCCGAACAGCTTCCTCACGCGCCCTCTCTCGCTGCTGTAATATCTCCTTGTCCACATTTTTTTGCCTTATCTGCTCATTGAGAGCATCGATGCTTAGTTGCTTGCTCGCCATGATACGTTTGCGGGAGCTTATCTCTGCCTCCCGCACAGTTCGAGCGGCCCTGTTGTTGAGTATGCGTCTCTGCCTCTCCTCCTTGTCTCCCTCTGACTGCGGCGCAGAGAAGAAGTAGCCAAACCAGCTCTTCTGCCTGGCCTGTTCCAGAGCGTCTTTATCTGCTTCGCTTTGCAGCTTGTCGAGTGCTGCTTGGCTGCGATTACACTCGCGTTTGATCTCGAATAGCTCGCTTTCGAGCCTATTCCGTCTAGTATAGAGATGCTGCAGCGCCGCGCTCAGAACCTCCATTTGTTCGTTGAATTTTTGGGAATTCTCAGACTTTGGGTCACTTGTTCGCTGCGACGGGTTGCTTTGACTACTGGCGCCAGCCGTATTTACTCGTTGAGCTCGTATGGAAGCATATTGGGCATCGTAGATCCGTCGTCGGTCGGGATCAAACAGGGTAGAATAGGCAGATTCAATCTAGAGGAGGTTACAATCCCACTGCAAAAGTCTTTGGCGGTGAAATAGCATTAGATGACTTACCAGCTGGAATTGAGCTGTGGCTTTAGGATTGTTTGGGTTCTTGTCTGGATGATGCAAGAGAGCAAGCCGTTTATAGCTTGTCCGAATGGCATCTTTTCCTGCGGATTGTAAGACGCCGAGAATCTCGTAATAATCGCCTGTGACTTGGCCAGGAGCCATCATGAACGCTTGAACTAGACCGGCCGTGATTCAAAGGCAACCCCAAGCCCGGGATTTCGAATCATTGATGACTTTGACAAAGGGTGGAGAGGGCTGTACTGCAACAACTAGAAAAGAGATGCTATCGCAACGGGAGGGCAAATATTTCCCTGACCAAGAGCAAATGGATCGCAGCAAGCAGATCGTTGCACACGAAACGACAGAGTGAGCTTGGCAAGACGGTGGGCCAGCTTGACCAATTGACAGAATTAACAAGTTAATGTTAGCAAAACACTGACATCGTGGCCGTTTTTCGTCCTTGCATAACACCCGATATTCAACGAGGCTGCGGGAGGCCGACAACCTGTCTTAGAGCTACCCTTCGCGTTGCTACCCGACGTTATACCCACACGATCCTCAATTCTAACCAATGACATGTATAAAATCTTTACTTTTTTGAGTCTAATTTGAAGATAAAAAATGAATAAAGATTTTATACATGTCATTGGTTAGAAGACGTTAAGCCAGTGGTTTATATCACGATTCACATACTTATAAGCGCGGAGTGGCATAAAACATATGCATTGAGTAAACATATCTTTTTTTTTATATTTCCCGATTCCCTTCTCCCTCCGTGACTCCCGACATTGATAATTCTTTTCGTTTTCTTTCTCTATGTAGTATGTGCATAACTTGCAACATCCTAAAAGGTCCATACTTCGTCATGTAGACTCATACCAGCAAATCCACTTCCCATTGATCCCATACAGCCCAAACAAGGTAGAAAAAAGATAACTCCAACAAAGAGTTTTTGTGATGCAATTCCAGATCGTAGAAGAGCAGCATTGCTCACGTGCCATCAAATCCAAACACTGGGGTTTGTCCGTTACTTTTTTTTTCGTCGGACTTAGTAAACCTTCTTCTTCTCATCGATGCTGAACTGGCCAGGGCCGCTGTTGACCAGGAGAAGCAGACCGCCGACGATGGACAGAATCTGGAAGAAGTCGTACTTGGCAAAATCCTTGTGGGGGTGGTGCTCGTGGAGCTGCGAGAAAAATCCTGTTAGCTGAAAGACGGAGAAGAGATGAGAGCGCAGAAACTTACAGTCCAGAAGTTGTTGACCAACAGGTTGAAGCCGCTCAGGATGACGACAAGCAGCGTAGCGCTGTACTTGGCCTTGAAGCCCACGACGACCATGACGCAGGCGCCAGCGCCAAGGATGCAGACAAGGACGCGCCAGAAGGACCATTCGCCGCTGAAGACGAAGCCAATGAAGAGGAAGATGAGGAGAACACGACCGGCCAGCTGGAAGTACATCTTCTTGTCCTTCTCGTCCAAGGTGGGGAGACCGGCAAAGGCCTTGGTCTTGCGGACCCAAGAGTCAGAGAGGACCATGAGGAGGCCACCAATGACGGACAGGTTTCGCAGGAAGAAGTTGAGATCGAAGATCAAGCCGTAGCCGAAAGCCTGGATAACCACAACGCTCATGAGCCCTCCAACGGCGTAATCAGAGTACTTTCTGGCGATGACGAGAGTGGAGCAGGAGACCATGGCGAGAACGTTGAAGAGGAGGAAGAGATGGGTGATTCCGGACGGAACTAGTCAGCGCGTTAGCATATGCATTCCAGAATAAAACAGACACATTGGACAATGTGCGAATGCGCTGGGGCCAATTCTTACTGTGACGGTAATCGTGAAGATACAGCAGCTGGTCGCTCCATTGGGTGATGATTCGGAGCGCATCCTCGAGGAAAGTAACGACAATTAAGAACCTTCCAATTGCAGGCATATACCTGTAATGCGCCGTCGCGTTAGCTGCTGAGCCCCTTCCACTTATGCGATCGTGACCACTTACGGCTTGATGGGCTCGCTGGCAGTGTCCAGGATATCCTCGACTTTGCTGGTGTACGGCCGCAGCTGATCCAAGATGCTGCCTCCGTTGGACTCGTCGGAAACTCCAACACTTCCGCCGCCTCCAGGATAGGCGCTGGGGCCGCCAATGCCATAGCCAGAAGGACCACGGTGCGACATTTTGACCAGAGCTGTCCTGTGACTTTTTTCCTTATTCTTCCTATTCCAAGCTCGACCTTGCTTCCTTGACTGCCTCTCGAGGGTGTTGCCGACGGCTGCGGGCCCTGTTCAGCGACTTGAACTTATTGGAGCTCCTGGAGCAAGTTGAAGAGGAGCTTTTCGGTGCAGCGCGATGCGATGCGATGAGATGCGATCCGATCCGGAGCTACCAAAGCAAAAGAGCTGGCGAGATCAACAAGCAGCAGCGCGCCCGAGGCAGCTCAGAAGAAGCACCGGGTGGTCGAATTGGGTGTGATGAGGGCAATTGTGCGCCGGAGAAGCAGAAGCGAGATTGCAGCAGGAGGAGGGGCGAAGGGGAGCAGGTTTGGCGATGGCTATGACCTCAAAAACGCTCGGATTATCCTCCTACATACCACTGTGTCCTTTCCAAATCCCGTGATGTTGCAGGTCCCGAGGTGTCCACTTTTTACCAGGTGGTGGAGTCGAATCAGTGAGCGATCCCCCAGCTGTGGCTTTGCGGTCGTTCTCTCACGCAGGTACCTGCCGTGGCCCCTCCAAGAACTTGGGCGCGGCGCGAGGCTGTGCGCGACGGCATGTAGCTTTGCCGAGGGAGGCTTGTACCGGGCGGAATGAAGGCCTGCTGCCGGTACCTGTAGCGCGCCCAACCTCTGACGGCGGCGTTTTGACTCGCCTGAGCTTGACACGTCTCGTACCTACACCCAGGAGGTACTTACTATAGCAGTAGATACCGTAGGCAGATCCCTAATAGAGCTGCGTCCGGGTCAGCAGCAGCTGGACCTCCCTAATTGGGCCCTGTGGCGAGGAAGCCAATTCAAGCTTTTGCAGGCAGGCCGTTTGAATGCTTGCAGCACGCAGTAGCAATACTCGCGTGAGCGCCATTGCGGGCTGCCGGATCTAGTACCTGTACGCACTGCGGCAAGCGGGGTGAGAGACGCCAAAAATAAACTACTACTAAGATAATAGAAGGTACCACTAGCTATCGCGGCAAAAGTTCTTGGCATCAGGTTATCCTTGACTGTAGGATTGATCATGTTCTCTTTTCTGTTTCTGTGGACATAGCATCGATTGGGACAAACGGTCTTAACGGGGACGAGAAGCTCCAGAGCATGCGTTGGTGTTTTGAGTTTTTCTGGCCGGGAAATTAGGTTCCATAGCAGTTAGTGGGATAGGCACGTTTGAATTCTATCTGTGCGCTTCTTTCTACAACACTGTCTTACCATGTCCAAGGCAGTTAGCATGTGACGCACAGTCGCATCATCTATTGAGGATCCCTATTCAACCAAGCTTTACAGGGGACACAGGCTCAATCTATAAAATTGACACCTTTTGGTTTTGATGCTACTAGTATTTTTTTGGTTTTTTTTGCTGTACGTTTAATATGTTCTTTTTCTTTTCCTTTGGCGCACTCTGTACCATGTCGATAGAAAGTCACTCGCTGTGTTCCTCAATAGAGACATGCGCTCAGACGATGTCGTCTACGTTGGAGGTCAGTAGTTCCCCACAAGAAGAAATGCTACTTCAAACAATGAAAACCGACACCTTTATTGCGAGACACTGGTAGGCAGTTCTGTTCAACTGAATATTTTCTCCATTTGTAAAGTAGAATACACCCACTTGTACTTATAGGCACGAAGCATTCAATACTTTCAAAGTCCCACCTGCCTAAACAAATCGCAAGTTGTGGATCGCTAGACCCGGTCCACTTGGAAAGATTCCGGCGCCCTTCTCTTCCTGTACAATGACTGGAATAATGATGCAGATGCGGGAACTTTGGTTTGCGGTGCCTAGGTAGTCAAAGCAGGTAGGTGCCATAAGTGGGCACATGTGGTTATTCACGGAGCCCTGCCAAAGTCCCTTGAAACACATACTCGACAACCGCACTATTGGTAGGTGGTGAGACATGTGTCATTTGTTTTGAATTCCCCGTAACAGGCAAGCCTAAATCGGATCGGATGCGGAAACTCCCTGTCAATATCGTCTAATCTGCTCCATATGATGAACGACGTGAATTTATCGCTCGCCTAGCATCCGGCGCTTCGCCGTCTACACTTAATCTAGTCTCTGTGCTTTGACAGAATGAATTACCTTAATACCAAGACCAATATGTATCCAACTCCAACATGCGTCAAACATCCATCTAATCTATGTGGCTGAATACTAGTGTCTTATCCCGCACCTTTTCTCTCAGAATATACGCTTATATACTTGCTTAAATACTTATTGTCACTTTCGTCCAGCTTCCTCCGGCTCTCTTCATGTCATCTCCATGTCATTCCCATCACTCGGCCCGGGCAATATCCTGAGTGCTCCAGTATCATCATACTCAACCCTCCCTTCATTCACAGCCCTTTGCATCTCCTCCCTCAATACCGTGCGCTCTCCCGTCGCCGGATCCCATTCCCAGCCTTCGCGCATCCACATCCAGCGCAGACACGCTCGCAGCTCTTTGTCCGCCGGTCTCACTCTCATCCATTCAGGTTGAAACTCGGGCTCCCGGCCTTTCCCGTTCCAGTCTTCGGCTCGACCCAGCAACTCGTCGCGGCAAAATATGCGCCAGCTGTCGATGGCATACTTGCCCTGAGTCATGTGTCCGATCTCCCACGTTTCGAGATTCTGGCTGCCGCCATCGGATAGTTGATGCGATCTCTCCGGATCTTCCGAGTCGCCGCTGCTGGCATCTCTCCATAGAGGACTGATGGCACGTTTGTCGTAGTTTCTCACTCTGTGCCGTACGCCAGCCTTTGGGGGATCTTCTACAAATGCCTTTGCATATCTTTGGATATACGCCAGCCGTACGTTAGGGAGACCGAGGTGGCGTATCATGTCAAGAAGCTCTCCTTCGATGGACGGATCTAATAGCTCAGCCGGCGCGGGAAAGCGCTCTCTAACCTTTCGAAAGGCAGGTAGAGCTACTTTTCCATTGGTTTTTATCAGAAACGTGATGGCGATGAGTAACCAGAACGGGTCATGAGCCAGCTCCTCTTGGATGATGCCAAATGACGGTGAATCGAGAGGGGGAAACGGGATGCATGAGATGGTACCTGCTGGCGGCCGCTTCTTTGAGGAACTTCTTTGTGCGGGCGGTTGCTGCTGGAAGTAAGGTGATTTGCTAGAGAGCCTATTTCTTGACGGTTTCTTCTCATCCTCCGATTTACATATAGTATGAGGCTGCCTTAAGTCATTCAAGCGAAGATAGTCAAATGATGACAGGAGGTTTGAAGATTGACCTTCAAAACCAACGACCTCAACGGCGTTTCTCGTGCTCGGATGGACGGCCTCTTCGTGTAACCGTGCTTGGCTGCATTGGCGATAGCCGGATCCAGGTACAGATCGATCCAAACGCGTGCTCTGTTCGGTCTTTATGCTGCCACTTTGGGCTGAAAGCCTGTCTGTCCAGAAATGAGATGTTACTCCTGGTCGCGGTTTTGTGGCGCGCCGTCTTCTTGAAGATACAGTCTCCTGAGCCTGTTGCGAGGCAGCAAGCATAGGCGGTGAAATCTCAACGTCTCTCTCCAAGTCTTTGGCGAGCGCAATCAGGCGATCAGTCTCTCCCCACGGTTCAGCAGCTGATGACCCTCCATAGAACCCGTTCAGTATCTCCCAAACAAAAGTAAGAATGTCGCCACCGTCAAGGCTCTCGGGGTCGTGATCTTGCATGCATCGCCTTGATCGTGCACAGTCGATCAGATAAAGCCAGTCTTGTGCGCCGCCGGTCAGGCTGTGGTCAAAGAGATGTTGCAATTCATTTCTTGGCGCGTCGCCAGACTCCAATATTTCAGAGAGGAATGCTAGTGAGTCGTCCCACACGTCAAATACAGACAAGATGGTGTGGCCGAAGGACATCGACATGGTGTTGAAATTCACGGATCGCAGTTCAGTGTGCGCGGCGCTGATATTCGATATCCAGGAGGGGAAGATTTGATAGACGTAGAGCAAAATAGATGATATGGCATGGTAGCAATATTTGCAAGATATACAGGCAGTTTTATAACAGAGGAAGGGGGAAATGCATCCTGAAGGATTCCATATCCTGAGGGGAGGGTGCTGAGTGAACAGTTGAACAAGGAGCGTTTGTTGCTTTGGAAATATCCGCCGTTAAGGCTTTCACTATAGACTCACCTCCGCTAAGAGGATTGCGCAGCGCTATATTAGGCCTTGGACATGCCGCTTCTAGAATATTGCTTCATTTTCTCTCTCCTTAATCTAACTATGTGTATATAATCTCATGCTTTTTTTTCATGCATCTGCTAAGAGCCTGGATTTTTTATTTTTTTATTTTTTTATTCACGCGCAGGGTAGGTAATAGTACATCGTAATTTTCTTTCGGGTTAACGTTCCCTCCATGAGAGATATTTTAGCCATGACAATGTAGAATTAATTGTACGCGATCAGTCACTTGAACGGCGGCCTTGATACTATCGATTCTCAAGTCATTGAAGCGAAAGCAGCGATTTCGTACCTGCTTGTAGCCTAGTTAATTCCGCATGAGGCTTGAACCAGTCACCCGTGGCTGAATTGCATCTCCATGTTCAAAGATAAGATAGGCTGATACGTGCACTTGCATCTTGGCATAGCAGAGTGGTATCTAGTACCTACACAAGCAACAAGTAAGTATTGGCTAGTAGCACGAGCAGGTTAGTCTCATGGCAAAAGATCAGACTGTTCCGCAAATGGACTTTTGCTGGTCAACCGGCCGCCAACCGGCCGTCAAAGCCGAGACGTTCGTGGGGTGCATGGCCAGGCTGCCCCCTGAATGGCCTGTCGCCTGACTCATCAAAGACCGATCCCCACCGTGAATCGCTGCAGCAGGCTGGCGCGTGATGCAATTCGGCGTGCCTTGTGCGTCGCGGGTGGATTTTGGTTTGATTTGACAGACCGTGTCGTGTTTCTGTCCTCTTCTGCCGCCGCCGTGTCGCGGTTGGACGACAAGGCGACTGCGAGTTGATTTGACGATGATGGTGTGACTGATTTTACCGGCAGCGGGTATTTGCTTGCAGCGGCGATCAGCCTAAGCGAGCGGTGTTTGCGAGCGTGGATGTACAAGGTAGATATGACTTAGATATAGATCGTACTCGTTTTCCTCTTCGTCTGTTCCAATAACGTCGTGACAGCTTATCAGATCCATAAAATAGGCGATCCATACCGTGCTTTTCCTCTCACCGAGGCAGCGCTGATACCCAGAACGTGTCTTGATAGGTACTAGCCAGCGCTAATCATTCGCACCACCAGAAAATATTAAAAGTGGGGGCGCAGCAGCAGCAGCACCGGTACGTACCCAAAATAAGGCGGAAAAAGCGAGTCACGTGTGCTCGTCCTATCAGGGCCCACCCGCAATCGCCCATTCTCGCTGGCCGTCTTGCGTCTTGTGCCTCCACCCGGGATTCTGTTTCCAATCCATCTTTCGCATTCCCTCTCCGGCGCCACCTCCGACCCTACTCGAGTCTGAAGCATCACCACCACAACCTCAATCATCCAAGAGATGAGTAGTCGCGGCGGGAAACTTGCCCCCGAAGTCAATCGGTGAGTTTTTTCGGCTTTGTTGCTAGTCTTGGTCGTGCGGCGAGCCTCGTGGTCCCCGAATCTCCGACCGAAAGGCCGGCACGCCTCGCCTAGACGACCGAGATAAAGACTCAAAAGAGCCTTGGCTGACCAATTTCTTATAGCGCTCTGTTCGTAAAGAACCTGAGGTACGCCTCCATCGATCGCTACATCTCGAATCGAGTCGAGTGCCGTGCACCTGACGCTAACCTGTCTATAGCTACAACGTTACTCCTGAAGAGCTCTTCGACCTCTTTGGAAAATTTGGGCCTATTCGGTATGTCCAAGAACCCGGTCGAGCGCTGCCTCTTGGCTATCGTCATAGTCATCGCTGTCGTCAATTTCATTGTTTCTTTCAAAGTACGCCATGCTAACCCAACCAACAGCCAGGTTCGTCAAGGCATTGCCAACAACACCAAGGGTACCGCTTTTGTAGTCTATGAAGATGTCATGGATGCGAAGCAAGCCTGTGACAAACTGAACGGTTTCAACTTTCAGAACCGTTATCTCGTTGGTACGTGACTGCGCGTCTCTATTCAAGATCATTACCCAAATCACGCTAGTAATGCCCCTACTCTAACACGCCTGCAGTATTATATCATCAGCCCGACAAGATGGTAAAATCTAAAGAGGACCTCG
This sequence comes from Trichoderma gamsii, assembly GCF_001481775.2. NCBI lineage: Eukaryota > Fungi > Ascomycota > Sordariomycetes > Hypocreales > Hypocreaceae > Trichoderma > Trichoderma gamsii. Next base: position 1,002,420 of record NW_020171345.1, on the reverse strand, counting down.
ACGCCCGCCGGGAATCTTTAGCGCAGCTCAAAAAGCAGCACGGCATCGATTGACAATCCGACCGGTCTGTAGGCACCCTGCAGAAGAAGACCTTTTCTTCGTCTGCGGGCCGGTCTTCCTCATCATCATCGTCCTCCTCTTCTTCGTCAGAGATCAAGACAATCCTACGAAAGGGCAGGTCGCCAGCCAAGGTCACTCCGACCAGTGGGCACGTCCACACCCGAGCCGTCCGATTTGCAGAAGGACTACGCGCAGCTCTACCGACGTTTGCCTAAAACGCGCATTCGGAACGTTGCCCACGGAGTGATGCAACCAAATGCACCACCATCTTTTTTTATCTGTTTTTCCGCCTTGGCTGGCACACAACTTCATTTTTTCAACCTTAATGCCAGTAGTTACCGAATCAATCGCCCCTTAAGAAATAAATAAATCAAATCACGAAATGAGTCTTACTTTTATGGGAACGGAAAGGGTGGGTTCAAATTGGGGAGCTGGGAAATCAAAGGGTGTTTATACGGCAAGTGACGACATAGCAAGTCACATATAAACTGCTTTTTTTCGGAATTTGGTCGGAGCCTACCTTGCGGCCATGTTTACTAGCGAACATCTCCTGCCTCCCGAGGCCTTAACCAGAGAAATCAACAGCATGCCCCAACTGCGCACGCGTATTCCAACCTTTGACAAAGATGACGAAAGGACGGGCTGGAATTTTTTTTTTCGTTTCAGTGAGCCAGTTTCAATATTCATGACAGCTGCAGCGTTTATTCGCTTGCCAGCCAAACATGGGCCCTTGCCGATGTGATAGATGACGAAGAATTGCTCAAAGTAATTACATGTAATAACCAAGACTCTGTGACGTACAATGCACACAATGTAGAATCCATGAAGCTCACCAACTGTTCGCCAACTGCTCGCCAAACGGCTGTCTATCAGTAGCTAATATGACATCATTTTCAATGCTTGAATGCCTTTGGTAATAATGACTCGATTGCATGGACGTTTCTGCCTGCTTTGGTCACGGAGATATTTACCTATGCATACGTACCTATCTATAGTCGCAGTCTGCGACAAGCTCTCCTCATGTCCTGCGCTATGAAACGTTACTAAGCCATCCATATTTTACCTCCTACAGGCAACATGATACACCGTTTCACCTCCAGACGATCTGAAAAACGCGGCACTCGCTGGTATCTCTCAACTCGATGGCCGGGCAGAAGAGGAAGAAAAAAACGCCTCGCGGGCTGCCGACAGGGCTCGAGACCCTCTCAGAATCTACCGCAGAGGTATTTTTGGGAGTACATCTCAGTCGCATCCAAAACCTCTCAAGCCGGTCGCAGAGATGGCCTCGCCTCGCCGGGCGGTGTTCTAGAAAAGCGTGAATTATGAATGGACTCGATGCTTCACGGCCTTTGGACCAACAGCCGGGCCGCACAAACGGGCCGGCCAAAGTGGACATTGGAGCGGGCGGTGCAGCCGCTGCGAGAGCGCTGTTCGCTTCCACTGTTTGAGCCCTGGAGCGCTGTGCCGGGGGGGTTCTGGAGCAGCAGCTTTGAAGCAACACAGGTGCTGTAACAAAGGCCCCCTAGGCGAGCCCGTGGCGCAGCGCTTTTCGGGTCTCTTTTGCGGTCGCCTTTGTGGAGTTGGTCCTTTGGCCGGGTTTCAAAAACTAACATGCAGACTACACGAGGTCGCAGTTACAGAGTCCTCTTCTTTCTTCTAGCTCCAGCACCTCTTTGGATTCTTTTCAAAGAGGAGCGGCATCGTGGAAAGCCTCAGGCCTCCTACTAAGGCCAAGGTCGAGGTATCGATATAGCAGCAGAAGGGCTTGGCTGCAGACGCTAGGTCCGTCGTCCCGGCCTGGCCATGCTCTAGGAACAGGTTTGGATCTTCCAACAGCTGGCAGGCGAGGCTGATATTGACTTGAGAATAGGGTAAAGAAGCCTCGCGATATGCAGTCTAGAGCAGGACAACGGAGTCACGCCGGGAACTTGTGCTGGTGAATGCATGGATACAGGTGCCAGGGACAGTATATCCGGGCATGTGCGTGGAGAGGATGGATGATCTAGAGAGTCCAATGGGAGGCTGCAAACCAGCATTCACATCCCAGGCTTCAATATACTGAACTCTAGTATCACGACGTGTTCATCCCATGGACCTGGCCGAACTACCAATAGCAACAGCCTCCGGCCGGGTCCCACATCACCGGCTGAAGGCCCCGGCCCAGCCCCGGCATCGCCAAGGCCAGTCAGAGGCCGTTCCATTGTGCTGGTACTAGGCTTCTCTGCCTTTGATGCCTTCACAGCCCCTTTCTAGGTGCATTGATGACATCTTTGGGAATGGGAGGGGCCGGATTGGGGGCATCCAACGAGGCGAGACATGCAGTCGATGGCAGACAGCCTCCCCTCCGAGCTCATGGCCTCTCGTCCAATGACAGGCGACGAGCACGACTTTCTTTGTGCCCTTACGAGGTATATTCCCAATTGGTGCACTAACTCTCTATCTCATCATTGCCTTTACGCCAACTATCTAAGGAAAGAGAGGCCCGGTTATATCCCCCTTGCTGTTGGCTAATGTTGTTGGTTTGGCAAGTCATACGCCCCCCTTGACATCATCATATCTTCGCACCGTTCTATATAACCGTCAGGTGTCCCCTTTTTCGATTTATCTTCTTACCGCAACATGACCATATATTGGTTAGGGGCTGCCGAACAAGTCCGTATTAACACTCCGCGACTGATTCAATGCCAATACCAGTCGCCCCATTCAGCAGACTGACCCTCGAAGACATGTCTCCCACCAGTCGTCTATCTGCTACTTCGGAGGCTGGCTACCAACAAGGACTGCCCGTGGAAGATTCAAGCTCTGATTACGAGTCGTATTCGGATCTCTCTGACGACGATGGTGACGAAGACGACGAGCTGCCCGCCATAGTGCAATCCCCATCCGAGCTCTCCTACGCCATCGATCATCTTCCAGAAGAATCTCAAGACGCGGTACGAAGGGTCTTTAGCGAGCCACCGAGGATAGCCTTGCAGCAATGCCGGCTCATTGACGACACATATGCTTTTCAAATGACCGAGCTCGTCACCCAGTCCGTTCGCATTCGCGCTTCCGGCAACGGGTCCGCCTCTCAACTAACATGCTCTTGTGGGCATGGCGGCGAGCTCGAGCCATGTTCACACTTGATATGGCTCTTGGATCGACTTGCAAAGCAGACGCTGTACGATTACGATCCCAAGACACCTCTCACCATGACTGAAGACGGCTTCGCGCAAGAGCTCGGCGATCCCTTCACGGCCATCTCGGAACATCGCCTTGACGTCTTGTCCGATGATCTCCATTGTCCAGTCGTCGACCCAAAAGCCGTCTCGGGGGATGATGACGTGACATCTCGTCGAGTCCAAGAGTCGCGGGAGCTCCTATCAGCCGTCTATGGCATGTCGCCGGAAGAGTTCCGCCCAGACATCTTTGACAGCAGCAGCAGCCCGCTTCGTGAAAAGAAAGTGCTGAAGCGCAACGATCTCGACTACACAGTCCTCCGCATGCTGCTCGACAACCACCACTTCTTCAACTACTTCCAGTCCGTATCTCGCCCCAGAGATCCCATCAACGATTCCTTTAGGAAACTTTCCCAGCGAGTCGACCGCGTGCTCCGCGTCTTCGACGCATACGCCTCAGACCCAGCCTCCACAACAACAGCATCTTCTACAGAAACACCGCCAGACGTCCCTTGGGCGGCGAAACACATCCTAGGCTGCACAAAACTCATCAAATCGTTCATATACACGCGAGACCGGCCGCTTCAGCCCTCCGAGGCAACCTCCGCCGCCCGCACGCTCATCCACATACTCTCCGCAGTGGTATCCCGTAACCAAGACGTCGACACTGGCAGCGCGACGACACGAACAGAGCATAACCTGTACCTCTATCTAATTGGCGACAGGGATACGGATTTTGCCATTGCGGAGCTTAATTTGCTTCCTGAAGCGGCGAGCCAACACCTCCATAGCCTAGAGGCCATTTTCGACGATATTGGGAGACTCGGCGCTCCGGTGTCGTACTTTGAAAAGTTCAAGTCGCTACTGAGCAGGCTGAGGACGCCGATCATGAGGGCTAGTCTGAAGAGGCAAATTGAAGAAGAGGACAGCACTTATCGACGCTTCAAGAGAATGAAGTGAATAACAACATATGTGTTGGGGCAGATTGCGTTTCGCTCTTCTAGATTTTGGCCACGCTGGTCGTGGTATTTTTTTTTTTCTTACCGTTCTTTTTCTCACTTTTTCTTCTATTATTTAATCTTCTTGTTCTCATTTGATTACCATTGAGGATGGCGCACATGTACCATTACTGTACCAGCTATATATAGAGTAGCATCCATACTAAACCAATTTTTTTTTTTTAGACGAGCGTAAAATAAACTAGAGCTCAAAATAAAATCAATACATTGCGATCAAACTGCTAAAATGTCATCAATTTGTTCCCTATAAAAAGCATCTCTTTATGTGCTTATGCCATGCCGTCGTATATCTAGACTTATATGTGCTTCGTTTCCCCCTTCCACAAGTGCAAGCTCACGGTTCGCACATAGGACCAGGCGTTTTTATTACAACGGCAGCTGACCTGTTAGCTAGCCCAAAGTGTTGTCCTTGCGGAACTTGTCAAGCTCGTCGTAAACCTCGCGCGGCGTAGGCCGATCATAGTAATTCTCGTTCCAGTTGCCTCTCTCCATGCCCTCCGCGCGTTTCTGGAGCCACGCCTCAGAGTCTGCAATCTCCCTTGCCCACCAGTCGCGCGCCACGTTTTGAACGTCTTGCGCCGTGGACTCTCCCGTATTTTCGAATTCTCGGAGCACCAGCTTGTCTCTGCGGCGGACGATGAGCCTAGTAAGCCCAGCTTGGCGGCCGCGGGTGCAGCGGTCGATGAGATCTCGCATCGCGGGTGGTGTGCGGGTGTAGCCGGGGAATTCTACCAGGGGCTCCCAACGGTAGGAGAGCCAGACGGCAGCTCGCTGGGGAGCGCTGCTAGATTCGAAGATGCACCAGAGGACGCGACCGAGCATGTACACCTCGCAGGCTTCCTGTTCTTTGGGGGTCAGGCATGCCCATGGCACGTTGTACCCCTTGCACGGCCAGATGTAGTCTTCTCCCTGACCCATCTCCTCCCATCCGGGAAGCATGCTCGTCAGGATGGCAGCATACTTGTCTCTAATCTCCGAAGGAATCTCATCGTCGATTGCCAGCAGCCGGACGTACTCGATGGCATTGACCTCTGGTGCTGCAAACTCACACCATACGCCACGCTGTTCGAAATCAACCATGACAACATCACCAGATCCCGTCAACACAATGTTGTCAAGCCGGAGGTCCGGATAGAAGACGCCGCACGTCTCACGGAGGTGCACCAAGGCGGAGGCGAGTTGGACAGACCATTTAGCCTTGTCCGCCAGCGATACCTGATCGTGTACTTGCAAGAAGGGGATCAAGTCACGCAGGCTGCCATGAACGTGGAGCTCTAGCGTGAACCCGAGCACGGCCGTCTTATTGCCAAAGGTGCATTTCTTTGTGATGAGGTGAGCTGGCCTTGCCATGACATTGGGGTGAGATTTGATAATGAGAAGCTGTCGCAGCTCGTGGTAGAGGTACTTGGTATAGCTCGTCAAGGCCTTGAAGATCCAAGTTTTCCCCCCATACTCGATCAGACAGACGCTGTCGTGCAACTGTGACAGATACACGACGTCGTGAATGTCGACAGTCTGAGGTAGATCCACCTCTGGACCCCAGATCTTTTGGAATCCTGCCACTGACAGCATCTGGCGCTCGAGGTAGTACGTCGGGGCGATGGAGACCTGAGCCTGGCTGATGTCCTTGGGGAAGTTGTTGAAGACGATCCTCGAGCCAAAGGGTATGTTTTGATATATCTGGCGCGGGTCCTTCAGGGTCGACGTCCAATGCTGAAGCAGCCGGAGCAAATGCTGAGTAACTCCAAGCTGTGAGATGCGAGATTCATCTCTCGTGTAGAAAGCCACTCCCATATCGAGGACGTTGCGAAGCTCGGGAGAGAGCGTCGCTGGCTCAGGGATGAAGACGTCAATCCGAAAGGGAGGAATCGACTCCATGAAAAGAGGCACGGCATAAAACTGGGTTCCAAATGCAGTGCAGCCATCGATACGCCACAAGGGCTTCTTGAGAGGCTCAAGGCTGTCGATACGGTTCTTGGGATTCAACAGGGACTCTTGCCACGGAATATCTCTGGCGTCGTGGATGGCAGCCACCGCGGCAGCCTGCTTCCAAACACTCTCATCGCAGAATGCTGCTGTTGGATGAATGACATCGTGGATTGACTGCTGGCTGAGCTCCATGCTGGCGATTGTGTCTCGATGGAATTTCGACAGGACTGATGCACTCTACTCTGGCACTGTTTGAGCGAGAAGATTGAAGAATTCTAAAAAGAAATGCAGAAAGACAGCTTGAATGAGATACCGGGTATCTATTCCACGTATAAGCTCTTCAAGCTTGAGGCATTCGGCCGAAGCGCCCTTGTTTGCGGGTTTGTCACAAGGCTAGCGAGGTCGATGCGTTGAGCCCCTCATAAGCTAGAGAGACGAGGAACTTTGGCCAGCCGTGTCACTTGTTCTGCTTCGAAATGATTTGTGACCGGCTGCCCAGCTCCTGTCATGCATAAAAGCTGCATCTGGCTGGATTTGGTAGCTCAGAGCCATCTGCCTATCTGCCCGATCACATGATTTGGCCTTGGGATTACCAAAGTACTGACACCTGCGTTCTAAGGCATCTCCAGTGCCATTATTAAGCCTGCAACATCGATTGATTGATCTTTGCTGTGAACGCTGCTCAGGATCCTGCCACAGGAGTCGTGTTTACAGCGGCCAGCGAAAGCCCGACTACAGCGCAATATTGCCGCCACACTTGTCCTTAGGCTGTTTGTACGGCTGGGGATGCGGAGCTCCGGCACAACCTTGGCCCCTCTAGCGGAGCTGTCAGTGCTACAATTGCAGCTGTCAGGTCGCTCAAGGACGTGCACGCGGCAGAATCGACTGCTACAGCAATACAGCACTCTTGCTCCTGGGGGCTGATTTCTTTGCCTTGTTCATTATTTCGCCTGAGTGCTGATTGGAGGGATTACGATCCTCTGCTTGCCTTCGCATGGGGCAGCAAGGTTTGGCCCTGCTCGATGGGCAAGCAGAATCAAATTGCCAACATCAATAGGCCAAGAGAGATGGAAAGTGGATGGTTTTGGATATAGAAGGGAGCTGGACGGGGCTCTATCATCGTTGCTAGGCACTACTGGTAGCCACGAGCATGGCAACCTACAGCAAGGGGGCACGCAGCTTCGACACCGAGCGTGGAGGCTATTTGCGGCTGATCGTCCCGTCGACCAGCCTCTTCCCCTATTTCTTACGATCATGTCCAAATTAGTGTAGAGTCAGTGTCTTCAATATTGGTTCTGGCGTCATAGCTGGCCGCCACCGGCGCTTCGTATGCAGAGCAAAACCAATACTAGTACGTTTCAAGCACAGCTGTTGTTTGCTCAAGCTGAGTCGAGGACGGAAATGAGCGGAGCAAAACACCCTTTTCGCCCCCAAAGCCTTGTCTTTCTCTATTTACAAGATATGCTAGTAACAAATGAAACCAATTGTGTCTAGAGTGGAGAGAGAGTGAATTGCGCCGGCGCCAATAGTATCATGGTACTTGGTACGTATGCTCCTTAGTACTAGGCTGCCACGGCTTCAACCTATGGGGCACTTTGTGATATTGGCATGCCATATATATGCAGCCATCCTCGGCCGCGACAACCTATGGCAATGGTCATGTGATGTCCGTCGGAAAGCAAGACGTTTGGATGGAACCGAGCGCGTGGCCGATGATGCTGTTGATGAGCCAGGACCCTGCTGAGCTGATCAGAGATACTCCGTAAAGACGCAGCAGAAAAGCGGAGCGGAGCTCACGACACGCTGCCATGCTATACCTGGTACTATTATATGCACGATTCATGGAGTCTATTAGCGGAAAGAAGCTCGGAAAGCGGCTTGTTGCTTGTATTCCAGGGGCGTAGCGTAACGTAACTTGGATTGCTGGCACGTCATAATCATACTATCTCTCACCCACTTACACGCCTGTTGTAAGAACTAGCCATGCTAGCAGTTGAGCAATCATGACAGGACCCAAGCAGTCGACAGCTTTAGGATGAATGATGCATCTGGAAAATGACTGGTGTGGTGTCCTTAAGATGCCGCAGCACTCACGGCTATAAGCTACCAATACGGCATGCTGAGGATAACTGACGTAGGCGTTCGTCGAAATGCTTTTATACGTACACACGAACACACACGCCCATAAGACAGCAGCCGATCACAAGTCGCCCTCGGAAGTTGATAACTGACCCCTCAACCAGAAGCTAGAATAAACGCAAGTCTCTGAGCTAAACTGAAAGTATCAGCGTCCTTGCCGTGACTTGCTGAGGGGGCCAGCGGTACCTTGCAGCCTGGTCGCAGAGAATTTTATCCATCTGAATAGCATAAGCTGCGAGGAATCCGAAGGACACACCGACATACTGACACCATCGAGCTGGATAATTTCCTAGCCCCCGCCAGAGTCTAAGCAGTCTCGCATAGCTAGCGGCCTTGTGGCGCCCCTACCTAAGCTCACCGGTCGACGCAGGTTGCAGGACGCCATTCGGAACGGGAGACAGAAACGACTTGGGGCCGTGGCACGCTTGTATGGCAAAGCAGCCTTTGCATGCAGCCGGGTGCACATGCGTATCTTGGCGGACAACCTCCGTTGTTGGCTACGAGTCTCTCAAGCCGCACTCCCTCTCCCCCCATGGCCGCTTCGAGTCGTGGCCTGTCCTTTCATCCTGCCACGGCCTGCGGTGGACCATCGCAAGTCGAGTCGGCCTGCATATGCACACTGCACCTGTGGATAGAATTGGCCGGCGTGTCTTGCAATAGGTAAATGGCGAAATTATCTGACGTTGTGCAGCCTTGCTCAAGCAGTAGGTGTCAGCTGGATGAAGAGATTAGCCTCGGTGTCGCTAACGATAAGAGAAGGAATACGGAGCAGACGTTACCGTTGATAGCTCGCTTGCAGCAATACGAGCGGTTCTTCTGACAGCTGCATTTTCGTAATATGCGTCTCCCTGAGACATTTGCGTCGACACAGCAGAGTGAAATCTGGAGGAAGAGTGCATGTACGGAACATGGACGAGGACATGCTTGCCATGACGTTGACGCGCAGATGGGCCCTGAGCAGATGAACTCCACTTGTCCGAGCAGCCGCAGCCGCAGCAGCGGGGAGAAGCTGCGAAGCAACAGAGGAGCGAGATTCTCCGAAACACTTGCTCATCGGAGGCTCTGCAACAGCCTCTTTAGCCGTCTGATATCATCGCAAGTTGCATCAGTCGAGGGGAAGTCGCCGCGAGTGGCGTCAACTGGCTGGGCAAGAGCAGTTGGCTGGGCCTGGAGTTGTAGAAGGCACGGAACGCTTCCTTCCTAAGCAAGACAAGGCAGGCAGGCCGGCCAAAAGTCTCTGGCCACAAGCGGAGAAATATGGGGCATTTTCACTGCTAATCAGAGTGCTCCGTAGTGGGCACGGGGATCTGGCCCGCCGCTATGTACTACTAGTAGTATTTACGCCCTACCTTAAGTCGACAGCTTGCGACCTTAGCTTAGTAGCGAGTAAGGCACAGTCTCTATGAGACGTCAACTGGCCAACCCCGTGGGGATAACTTCCTACAGCAGCATCGACGCCGCATTGTGCGACGCCGACTGCCCCCTTTTCGTCAGCATCGCAGAGACGCCGGCTCGAAAGAGGACTGACCTGATGATTGCGAGCAGCGCCCTAGTTGCATGCCGTGCAATGTGCCATTTGCGCGAGCTGCAGCGACTGCGACACAATTACCGCCGTGGCGTGGGGGAGCGGCAATGTCTCGAGTGACGATCAGCCACGCGAAAACACAATGAACGGCCGCGCACGCTTGACCTCGACGGCGACCTCGACTTCATCCTGCTGATGCGCCACGCCGCAGCCGGAATTCGCATTCATATCCATACGCCTCGTGGCTTGACCGACCTGCATTTACAACCAAGACTCTGCTTCGGCCGCTCTCCATCAAGTCCAAGTTCCCACAAGCCTTCAAAGTTCAAGGTGCCCCGGCACCCCTGGTCACTGAGCTGCGCTACCGAGCCGGATAGATCAAGATCCCTGTGGCGACGAAAGTCTCCATCTGGTTTTTTACCAGGAATAACAACCCAGATAGCAGTGCGTGCTGGGATTTGCAAGCAGTGTCATGCACCTCTTCACCGATCCCCACTTCAAGCGGTTCGTCCATTGCGAGTTTCTGCGTGTGGTAGCACTCAACCTGGTCCTTTGATTCGGCGGTCTCGAGCCTGATACGACTATACTCATACTAGGAACAAAGCCGGCGGCGGACAAAAGTCCGTCAACTCGCCGATGTGTGCTTCGTCTTGCTCTTTATCGACATCCCAGCCTATGTAGGAAGCCAAGTAGTATACCATTCGATCACTCAACTCCTCCATATGGGGCGAGGTTTCTTCGATTTGATTTAGAAAAGCCACAGAACAGCCTAGGGTCCGCTTGCCCAAGACGGCCATCTGGGGCTTGAATTGATTTCTGCGCTTTTTTAAGATGCGGGTTGCAACACATGTGACCCCGCCTGCATGGAAACGAGCGAAATGAGCGAACCGCGTGTAAGCTGCATTCTACAGGTATCTGTGGCACCATAATAGCTTTGAAGGTAAGCTTGGTTCTTATTGGCCTTTTCGCAATTGAGCTGGACACTCAAGGTCCATTCTACCCCGAATAATACCTACTTGCCTGTGCTGCATGCTGCCATTGTCAGCTCGGTTGGGCACGCAACAGAGGCTTGTCGTCCTGGCCTGAAGGCGGCCGCCGTCTCGGATGACCTGAGCTATTTCTCGTGCCGTATATGCCCAACTCTCACATCGCGTTGGTTATGTCTGTGATGAAGCCTCGGGCGCAATACGTTATGCTCCTTTCGCTCGTCGCCAGAGCTGTGGACTGCGCAAAACAGCTTGGCCCGCAATACTTTCGATGGGATGCCAGCCCAATGGGGAAGCCCGCCTCCGTCTGGCTCTGCTCAATAAGAGCATGAGAAATTAATTGGGCACGCATCCCAACTATTCGACCACACCCTGGCCGTGGGCGGTACCCCTCAGTCCCATTCAAATACATGCGATTTAGGCCTCTGCTTCTTCACCGAGTTCGCTTCTCCTCTTCTCCTGGAACCGCCATCGTCGTCTAGCCCTCGGGGAGCCAGCCACTTGGACTGTGTCGGCGCTGACCTATGCACTTCTGCAACACGCCCCCAGATCTTAATCCGCGCTACCCGTATCCCTGCGTTTGACGAGGAGCGAGCCCCCGGGCAGTGAGGATTGAGCCGGCATAACAGCGGCGGCATCATAGCACAGCACAGCACAGCACAGCACAGCAACAGCAACAGCAACAGCAACAGCAACAGCAACAGCAACAGCAACAGCAACAGCACGACCAGCGCCGGGAACACATTCATCTTCGGCTACTAGAGTGGTGGCAAGCACGAGACCATTACGCCTCTTGGACGAGTCTAACCAGGCCGTTGCACTTCGCAGATCAGCACCGTCATTGGACTGGACCAACCCAACGCTAGTTGGACTCCTTACTTACATGCCACCTTCGTCTCTGGCCTCTCGCCCTCTAGCCGCCAGCCTACTGCCTTCACCGGTGTCGAACCCTCGTCTTGGAGTTTTGCAGCTCATTGTGCTCCCGCTCCTGCTCGGCCGCCTAGCACTCCGCTCCACCTATCGTTTTACATAGCGAGAGCCAACGCTCGAGTCGGTGCCACCGGACTTGTTCACCCCTCCCCTGGCGTCACTCAACTTCATCCGGCGTTTTAGTGCACAACTTTTGTACCTGGTTGATACTGCTTGTCTCTAGAGCACAGCTGATACTTCGGTTTCCACGTGCGAATACATTGGATTCTGTTCCTACTACCACGCTGTATCTGTCTGACACACCCCTCAGTTATCTACAGGCATCATGGTAAGCGATTTTCTTCACCCCACGGCGGAAGCCTGCAGGACATATATTTGGCCCTTTCCCGCCGTCTACCGTTGGAGATTGTGTCTTTCATTGAGCCCTTTTTTTTTTTTTTTTTCCGTTTTAATGCTCGCTCGGCTTCTGCTGAATTTCGTTTATACACCCTCTTCCCGTACAACATCACCATATTCTCTTTGGCATATCTTTTGTATTCTTTTCCCGTCTCAGTTGCAACAATACAGACAGGTTAATTATTGCACAGGGGCCACGTAGGAAGCGAGTTGTATCCCTAGGGACTTTTGAAGTGGCAGTCCCATCACCATCTGAGGTGCCTCAATATCCAACTGTTGATACGGGATTTGCGGAACTTCCCTTGACTTTTGATCCCCAGGTCTTGGTGGGTCAATCAACAATAGTTCCTGACTGCTATTCCTTTGAAAACACTGGTTATACGTCAGGATATTCACCTGGTCATAACCCCGTTTACTTTTCTGGCATTGAAGAGAACCCACAGAAACGTCGACGATTAATGGGTTTCAACTCGATGCCTTCAGCAGACGAGTCTCCGTCATCTAGCATAGGCAATCAGGAGAAGCTGCCTATAGGGGATCATGATTCGGCGTCAATTACGCCACGGTGGGCACCCGCCCTTTCTGATGTACAATCACTAAGCTCTCCCTTGGCCCGTGTGGCAGAGTCTATCACCAATTGCTGTACCTTCGGGTGGCAGCAGCAGCCCGCCGGTATGCAGGCTACCTTACCGCTACTTTATAGCTCCGTTCTAGCACAACGATAGAAGGCTAATGATTTGACCGATAGGGTACGAAGCTCTTCCGCCCCCAGCGGCTGTGGTGTGTGAGCCGCCTCAGCAACCTGTTATGGAAGTATTGCCGCCTATGTCGGCCCAGACGACAAACTCCCTGCAGCACTCTGTACCCGATAATGGCGAATCACCACAACAGGCACAACTGCCCAGTGATGAGTTTGGCTTGAGCTCTTTCATTGCGACCAATAGTAGCGAGTTATCACAGCAGGCATCGCTTTCTACTGATCTACTCGGTCTGAACCCACTCCTTGACATTGCGCCTCACGTTGGGCAGGTGTTGCAACAAGAGCCGATCTCTGATAATCTGTTGAGCTTGGACTGTTTACAGTTCATTGCACCTGACAACAGACATTTTTTACAGCAATCAGTGCTTTCAAATGATCTGCTCAATTTCGACACTTTGGCTCTCCAAATGTACCCTGCCTTCAACAACGCCTTGCTGCAGGAGTTGCCCCATTCTGTGTACACTAATCAACTTGCCAGCACAGGTCACGAGCAGTTTGACCAGATTGACTCCCATCATAATGGCTCCAGTCAATTTCTGCCCACAGAGCCGTATAAACTGTCACTGAATCAGGCAATAATTGCTGTGCCGCCAGAGGATGAAATTCCGATTGGAGGGACTCAAGGAATGGGGGGCAGCTCACCATTGCGGCGTGATCCGGCTCCTGATACGCGCCCTACCCGTCCTCTATTGGTGGGCATTGAAACAACGTCTTCTAATGTGTATAATTATAATGTGCCGTCGGCACAAAACTCAGCTCGACCAACGACTCAGCCGGCAATCTTGGAAGAGAGAGCCAATGCTGTGGCCCAGAAACAGTACCCCACTGCTGATAACCAGCAGCGAAATGGTAAGAGGGGCCCCTTTAGAGACCAAGCTCTCCGAGAACAGACCGCCCAAACAAGACGGATGGGTTCCTGCCTCAGGTGCAGGATGCAGCGCATACGAGTAAGTAGCAAGTTCCCATAAGCCAAACCGTCGTGTCCGTACCGCTCTGTACAACGGGATTCAATGTACTCGGAGAAGACTGACGCGGCGTTACTTCTGTAGTGCGAGTTTGATGTTCCAGGCGGGTGTTGCTTGCCCTGCAAAAAGGTGGAGAATACAAAGGCAGCACGCTTGCCATGTGTCCGATACAAGATCACCGACATGACACTTTATAAAACGGGCCAGGTTCCAGGATATGAGTGGACCCAGAGGTGGACCAAAGGCACCTCTGACCCCATCCAGCTATGGGCATCGTCCGAGATTAGGACTGTTTACGTTTCCGTGCGCTATTCAACAGAGCAGCTCCCACTCAAGGTTCGCAGGTTTGTTCCACAGGAAGGCGACAAACTAGAGCGGACATGGGCCTATCAAGGTACCAAGAAGTCGGCTCTTATCCCGCCGTATGCACTTGTAGATGTGGAGGCCGGCACATCAGCGTACACCACCTATATCCGAGAGTCTATGAAAGACATTTTTTCAACCATGCTTGGCAATGAGGAAGATCTACTGTACAAGACCTACCTCTTGGCCTATCATATGTGGCAAAAAGAGGAAAGAACGTCAGAGGCATTTGGGCTACTCAATTGGACGCTTCGACTGTGGGTAGCCATCCGTCTGTCAACTACATCCGCATTTATCGTCGGAAAAGAAACTCTAGACATGCCAGCAAATATCCTTGACGAGTCAAGCCCCGATCACGGAAAAATTCCACTGCCTCCCGTAATGGGTGCACAGATGGACACGATTCTGATACATCACATCCAAAACAAACTTAGGCACGAGCTTTTGGATAACCTCCAAAAAGTGATGCTCAGGAATAAACCAACTAGTTGGCTAGTGACTTATCTGGTGTCGTTTATTCTGCTTCATAATATCGCACTTATAACAAAGCATGATGCCAGTTACGCCATCAAACATGGCATGAATGTAAGTTTCTCCTCACAGAGACTAGCAATATATGCACCCCAGACCACTGACATAGTGCTTTTCCGCAGCGTCGGTTTGCCCGAGAGCAAAAAGTACGAGAATACCATATGGGTAAGCCCCCTCTCTCCCTTCTCCACTCATCATTGCACAGACGCGGTGGCTAACGGTTGGGATCCGTCGGCGACGGCGATACAGGAGCAAACGTCATTCTCGCACACTTCCATTACTGCAACAAGGGGAGAATCCCCTTTTCTGATGAGTGTGAAGACAAAGATTTGCGAGCATTGGCGCAACTAGATGAGGAAAAGATTCGCTTTGTCCGTGCGACTAGGGCACTTGTCCAGCGACACCGTAAGCACCCGTTTCCCGGCCCTCTTCATACCATACATCATACCCTACATCAAAGGCCCAAGTTCCTGAGCCTGTGCTAACACGTCATAGAACAAGAGTGGAACCAAGCTCGCTCTAATGGAGTATACGAGGACGACTATTATTTTGTCAGCCAGCTCTTTGACGAGAAATGGCAGCCAAGCACAACTAATGTGTAACTCTGCTCTGAGATTTATTTTTCATGTGTTGAGTACCTCAATACCCCGGAAGGAATAGAGATAGGGAAGGAGGACAGAGAGTTTGGTTATCTGGGTCATTTTTCCTAGTACCTAGTCATGTGGCACCTGTTGAAGCGGTGAGATGATGGTGGTACTAGATAGCCTACCCGCAGAACACCATGCAGGTCCCCGGAGGCAGTGATTGGTCCAGTGATGGAGTTTCAGCAAGTTGTTTACATATTTGGCAGTACACCCCCCTGTATGCCAGGAATTAGCGCGAGATGGATCGGTGATTGTGATCGCGATCTGGTGGATCTGATGCATAGGTGGCTTGCAGGCTGCCTTGACCATGAATCATGATTAAGAGCAATGGCTTTCAATACATGTTGTGATTGCTTCTCAAACAGCTATAGCAGTGATTCATTGGTCAAAGAACGCACTCTAACCTAATATCATCGTACTTATCGAACCTTGTCTCGCCACCCTTTGCCAATAGATCATTATAAGACTGGTACGGAGTGGTGGCACGGGATGTCACCCGAGGAAAGCGGTGAACTTCTTGACTCATATCAACAATATCTAGCTAATTACCTACTTATAAGTAGGGGTTGCCGTCCCGTCACGGCAGCAAGCATTTCGGTAATTACTCAGTGCATAGACAAACGCAAACAAGCGAGCCGGCGGTGTGTCATTTTTTCGTTTCTTTTCACCTTTGGATGAAGCTTGGATATGAAGCTGAAGCTACCCAAGGTACCTTGCCTACTAGCGAATAAGACATTGGCATGGGCTATTGGCTACCTACGACAAGGGCTATTGCCTTTTTTCCTTTTTTGTTTTCCTTTCCTTTTTCTAATAAAACGAAAAGAGAGCTTGTTTCTGACCTAAACCATCTTCAGAAAAGCATGACCAGGGCCTTATGCTCGCTCCCGTCTTTCGCTTCCGCCAGTATGATGCTAATTAAGATGCCGTCAGTAGGGAGAATGGTCCCACAACAGGCAAGTATCACGGGCAGCTTCCGGTGATTTGCTTTTTTTTTTTTTTTGTTTTTGCGGTGAGTAGAGCGAATGAAGCGAGCTGGGAAGGCATGCTCTTGAGCTTCTTTGCTTTTGGGAATGAGACACGAAGCGGTCTGCTGCTAGGCCTATTCACCAGGCAGTCAATCAGTTGCTCCTTCCAACTTAAAAGGACCGCACAATCTCCTCGAGTCTTCTACTTTTTCCCAATCATCTTCCACATCTTGCTTCTTTTCTACCTTTGCATCGTCTTCGCTTAGCAAATCAGATCTGTGACACTTGTGCACTTTCGTTCTCTTACTCTTTTGAATTTCCATCATCTTGCCACTCCAATCCAGCATCAAGCCCATCTCCAACAGCCAAGAAAACGATACCACTGTCCTCCACAATGGCGTACTCCATGGCCGGCCCTACCACCGACTCGAAGCTCCTCGCTTCTCACCAGGAGTTCAAGCTGCCTGATCCTCCCGCTGAAATGTCCAGCCTGCCCAATGGCTTCCCCTCTGTCCTGGACTCGCCTTTGGCCTGGACTGGTCAGCAATTGGCTCGCCAATCTGACTATATCCACCATTTGAGCGAGACTGAGATTGACGAGATTGAGGCAGCTCTCAAGCACTTCAAAGGTGAGCCGTCTGCCATTGGCAAGCGCATCCTCTGGCCAGCTCTGCTAACAACATGCAGCTCTTGAATTGGATGGCGATCTCGTCACTCCTGACACCTTCCCGCTTCCCACTGTTGGCCCCAACGTGCTAAGCCGTATGCGTGATGATCTTCACCAAGGCAAGGGATTTGCCGTTCTTCGAGGACTCGACTCCAAGAAGTACGCTGTCGAAGACTTGACCACCATCTATCTCGGCGTCCAGGCCTACATCGCGAACCGCTGCGGCCGCCAGGACAAGAAGGGCAACATGCTGGGTAAGAAAGTTCTGGCTGCCCCCATGTTATCAGTAGGCTAACAAGTCCCCAGTTCACATCATTGCCGACAACTCGTCCAAGGAGAAGGCCGAGCACCATCGCCACTCAACCTCCCCCATTGTAAGTTATCTGGAATGCGTTTCTAGCGTCTTGTGACCCACTGACTCAAACTTGTAGACTTTCCACAATGAGGAAGCCGGAGATATTGTGAGCTGGCTCACCAGGAATGCCGCCAAGTCTGGAGGCAAGTGCATCATCGCCTCAACCTACACCGTTTACAACGTGCTCTCCGCCACTCGCCCCGATCTGATTCGAACTCTGGCTCGATCTGATTGGCCATTTGCATTGTAAGTGACTTGGGACTCCAAGATGCGGCTCCACAAGACAGAGGCTAACGCGGTGTTCAATTCTACAGCCCCAAGTTCCAATGCCGACCTGTCTTCTTCTACGAAGATGGCCGATTGATTACCAACTTTGGTCGAGCTGCTCTCATGGGAAGTGCAGCCCACGCCAGACCTGCTCACCTTCCCACCCTCACCGCCAACCAAATTGAGGCTCTGGATGCGATCCAGGACATTGCAGAGGCAACCAAGGTTGAGTTCAGCACCCAAGCAGGTGACATCCACTTCATCAACAACCTGGCTGTCCTCCACCGACGCGCGGGCTTTGTCAACGGTGCAGAGGCCGATCAGCGCAGACACCTTGTGCGCATGAGACTCCGTGATGACGAGATGGGATGGAAAATCCCTCTTGACCTTCAGCTTGAGTGGAACAAGGCTTTTGGCCCCGCGGGAACTCAGGTGTGGCACCTCGAGCCCATGCCCACTGGGTACTTTCCTCTACGATCCCAGCCCAACTAGGCTGGCAAGCCAGCGTCGCCCGATTGGAACGGGCCCTCCGATCCTACAGCCGGGCGATCCCTTGTGACCTGACATGACTGAAAAGGGTGGCTGGTTCTAGCCGAGAGCGCTACTGATCCAGAGAAACCTCCCTACATTGGCAAGTGACGTTTTAGATTTTGACCTTGATGGCGTCTTACGGCAGGCAAAGAAAAGGACCATAGACTGGGGAATCTGCAAGGATGTACACAAAAGCTCACTGCATTATTTCATTTCTTTTGTTGGCAGCATTATAGACGGGATGGGTAGAGAACACTGCCTTCGGACTCACTATCCACCCACAACTTTCGCGATTATTATAGATTAGGTATAGACTAGATAGATTGACCAGAATGCACATTTTGACATTAAAGAACTTCGCCTAGAGGGTGCTGGGAACTGCCAACGTTGATATGAGTTTGCACCTTTTACCAGAAGCTTTGGTCAGCGACACCAAGATGAAACAGAAGGCAGCGGTTCATACTCTAAATTAGATCTTGTTTGCCAGGGCATTAACCACTTCAGTGCCCATTATGGAGAAGATGGCAAGCACTTGTTTGGTGTTATGGATGTAGTCGAAAGTGGAGCCCACCTGATTCAGCAGTGATCCAAGCCATTGGATACATCAACCCTGTCAGAAACGATGCATGGATCACGAGACTAGTGACGGGGTATAGAGGAGCACATACAGCATTTGTTATTGGCGGCTCCTCACTGCGTGTCTTGGGCGGCCGCTCCGTGTAGAGACATGAGTGCTTGGTTACACGGCGGTAAGGAAATCAAACGCGGCAGTGGCCTCAACGGTGCCAAGTGCATGTACGTAAGGGGGGACAAAAAGCAAAGAAGCTGCAGACACTATGAGCATGGCATTGCCAATAGGTGCTTCTACTAGCCCTATCAGGCATTTCGATGTCTCAGAAGCGTTGACATGGGTATGTCAGTGGACTGGGGGCTTAGCTGAGACCAGCAGAGTGGATATCTAACAGGGTGTAAGAGATTGGGGGACAAAAGAAAAGATAAAAAAGAAATAAAAAAAGAGCAGAGAAAACAGGAACTGGTATGACAAGAAATTTGCATGGGGACATGTGTTTTCAGGTATACCTACAGGTTGGGAAGAGATATTTGCGTCATGACAGGGCGTTTCCAAGCCATGGGTAAGAATGCCTAGTAGGCAACAATCCGCGCTCAGCGCCCGATTTCTCTGTTCTCCTTGCTTTTCCCCTTCCTCCTTTCTCCTTGCCACGCAGTTATTGTTCTTGCTTTTTAGTTTTCCCGTTCTCTCTCTCTTTTTTTTTTTTTTTTTTTTTTTTTTTTGGCTACCCTTGCAGTGAGCTGAATCCATGCTGCTATTATTGCTATTAGGTACAGGTAATATAGTGCTTTTGATGGCGGCACTGCCATCTAACACATCCCGTGTTTTATGACAGGTCACAGATTCAACTGCCTCTTTTTTTGTCACATAAAGATCGCCTAAAGCACGATTTAGACAGGCGCCCGGATGTGAGGATCGCCGAACGAGACGAGAGACATGCATGATCTTCTAGTGAGACAGATAAGGAGGGGAGATCAGATGAACGGCTGAGGATCAGATGGCGGGTAGATGGATGGTTTCTGGAGATCGGATGTGATGTCGAAAATCGAGTGCTAGCAGCAGATGTGATCTTGTCTGAGTAGTTCACTAAGGTACCATATTTAGTGATAGCGACAACTTACCAACAGCTAAGCATGTGAGAGAGCAAATTGAAGGCTGAGAAATAATGCAGAGCAGCTGGCATGAATGAGTATCTAGCCATGGGTCATCGTGATCCATCCTGAGCGTTTACGAAAAGCAAAAGCAAAAAAAAAGCAAAATATTAATTTCGAAAAGACGGACCGACCCATGGGGGACTTGAAAAGAGCGTCAATGTTTCGACTGATGCATTTCGCTCCATAACGGACAGCATTACCAGTAAACAGAGCGGCCCTGCAGCGCCAAAAGCGGCGGATGGCTTCCCCGTGACTTTAGCGGCTCAAGCCACTAACAACCGGGCCTCGATAGCCTTGCCGGTCATCAGCTACAGGGGCCAGCGGTCACGGGGGGAGCGCCGGAATTACAGCGCTAAAGCGTTGGTGACAGCAGCCTTTCAAGGCACCCCGTTTTCGAAACTTGGCTTCTGTCTCCTTGCCTTGAGTGGGGCACGCATGTCTTCAGCTGCGGCAGCTTCATCCATACATTGAAGCTTCATCTCTCTTCCCTACTCATTCATTCGACGCCGTTGGGTGTTTTTTTTTTTCCCTTTCTTTTTTTTTTCCGTTTTGCTTTTTCCCCCGCCTCCCTCTTTTCGTCCCCTCGCATAACGCAAGACCAGGCTCGGCCCATGAATCGGAGCCGGTAGGCAAGGGCGTATTTGTTGCTTTGCTCGCTTTTGCCAAAAGGGGTTGCCACCAATATACCGACCGACGTTTGCCCAATCGAAATCGTGTGTCGCATCGAATCGAATCGAAATCGCATCGCGCGCATCGTTACCGCGCCGTCGGACTGGGACGCACATACGCGAGATAGCTGCTACCTAATTGGACTGGCATTGAGACAAGGGCGAGAGGGCGAGAGGGCGTGACCCGAGACAAAAGAGTACGGATACATAACAGAAGAGAGTTTTCTGCCGGCGTGCTGAGTATCAGCCTATCAGCCGCACTTCCAGGAGCTGTAGCCCCGGCTTACCGCGTCTGGCGATCCTTTCATCTTGATTTTTTCTTTCTTTTGCGTTGGCTTTGGCTCTATTACCGGAGCTACTCTTTAGTGGTTGGTTTACGAGGCCCTGCCTTGGGCGTGACTCGGGCTTCACTCTTGTCTGCCCACCGAGACCAGGGTAGGCATCGCCGAAACCGATCGACCGAGCAATCACGCACGCAAGCAAACAAATCAAGCAATCAAGCCATCGTCATGGCGAAGCCGACAGCGTCACAGGCCAAGCCGCCAGCCGGCAAGCCCCGGGCGGGCAGCTCGTCGGGCTACCAGCCCATCCACCAGGACGAGTCGCAAGAAGCCATCGAGGAGGAGGCTGGCTCGTCCACGACATATCTCCAGCCGCGCCGGTCACGCGCTGATCGCCGCTACCGCACGACCATCATCGCCCTTATCGTGGCTCTAGTCGTGCTCCTGGCCTCCAACCTATACCTGTCGCTGCCATACTTCTTCCCCGGCCGCGGATCCGATTCGTGCCCCTGCCGCCCGAGCAAAGTGCCCCAGTATTTCCAGACGTCGCCGAATCTGTGGCCCGGGCCAACGGCCACCGGCAACGCCGCATTTCTGGCCCAGACAAGGACCTTTGATCCTACGGCGACGTTTGTGCCCAATGAGCCGCTGCAGACGGCCATTCCTGTCAAGGGCATGCAGCCCGGCAACGACACCATCTTTAAGATGATGGGTTATTTGTCTCCGTACTTTCCTTCTCCGGGCTTTGGCGTCGACGAGTACCCGCTGCCCGCAGGAGCTGAGATTGTCCAGGTCCAGATGCTGTCTCGTCATGGAGCCCGCTATCCTACTTCTGGTGTCGGCGTTGTTGACTTTGCTAAGCGCATTGCCAATGCCTCTGACAAGTTCAACCCGAAAGGGCCGTTGGGCTTCCTCAAGAGATGGGAGTATCATCTTGGCTCTGAGATTCTGGTGCCAAAGGGGCGTGAAGAGCTGTACAACTCGGGTAAGCATTGAGGCTCTGCTCTGATGTTATTTTTATGTGCTACCAAGAAACTGACCATTCATCTGTGTAGGAGTCCTTCATAGCTACATGTACGGCAGTCTGTATAACCCGAATAGCAAGATTATTGTCCGAACAACGGTAAGCTTCTTTTGCCCTTTGAAATCTGCTAAGCAGCATCCGGCACCGACATATACTAAGTGGGCACATTATAGACCCAGGATCGTATGCTCAAGTCAGCGGAGAACTGGATGGCTGGATTCTTTGGACTGGAATGGTGAGAGCTTTACTCCATCTCTCTCTTCGTGATCATGACTTACAAATATCTAGGACAAACAACGCAACTATTGAAGTCATCATCGAGGCCAGCGGCTTCAACAACTCCCTTGCGGGTGCTCTCAGCTGCTCTAATGCTTTCTCTAAGACGGCTGCCAACGAAGCTAGGCAAAAGTGGATTGATATTTATCTTCAAGACGGTATGACTTCATCCTATCTGTTTTTTTTTTAACTCAAAGACAGCACGACCGCTGACACTGAATAGCTCTCAAACGCTTCCAAGGGATGACAGAGGGATTCGAATGGACTATTGATGACGTATACAATGCCCAAACCATGTGTCCTTACGAGACGGTCGCATACGGCTTCAGCACGTTTTGCGATCTCTTCACTTACGAAGAGTGGCAAGGCTTTGGCTATTCAATCGACGTGTGGTTCTCAGCTGGCAATGCCTTCCACAGTCCTGTCGGGGTACGTATTTATTTTTTATTTAGCGAATCTCAGATGCCGTCTGTGAATATCAGTATACTAATACGAAATCCTATTCTTAGAGAGCAACTGGTATTGGCTACCAGCAAGAAGTCCTCGCTCGTTTGCAGAATCACACTCTCGGTTATTCAGGTTCACAGATCAACATCACCCTGGACAACAACACCGAGACTTTCCCGTTAAACCAAAGTCTTTACTTTGACTTCTCCCATGATACAAACATTGTTTCTATCCTCACTGCCTTTGGCCTCCGCCAATTCGCAGATGAGCTCCCAGCCGATCACTATCCCGGACCTCACAACTTCACCGTCGCCCACATCACCCCCTTCGGTGCCCGTCTCGACATTGAGATCATCAAGACGCCCAAGCCCGTCTCGCCAAATCGCGACGGCTATCTGCGCGGCGAAGAGCAGAAATACGTCCATTTTGTGCTCAACCAGCGAACCATCCCCTTGGGCCTGAGTTTCCCAGAATGTGACGCCAGTCGCAAGGACGGCTGGTGCGAGTTTGACACTTTTGTCAAGATCCAGGAGGGAATGACGGCAAAGGCCAATTTCGACCATGCCTGCTTTGGAGATTACCTCAAGGAGCCGTATGGGAAGATTACTGACGGTGCTCCCATCGTTTAGAGGAAATGTCTTTGTTTTAAGAAGATCTGAAAGGTTTAGAAAGGATTTTAACTTTGAAGTACGATGCATGAAATTGTAATACAACGTTGAGGGACATCTATCACAAGGGCGGAATATACGGCGCTAGGGCATTTACTATGGACGACTATAGCTTTGATTGGGATTTTTGGACAATAAATAAAATGAAACTCTGTGTGATATAGGAACAGCGTCAGAATTTGTACATCATCGCAGTTCCTTGTCTTCTTAATTTACGTATTTGCTCGTACAACCTCTCAGAAATCTAGCATCAGGCCATGGTCTATGATCCATCCATGTTCCATCTACACATTTACTTGGTACAATGGTATAAACAATTAATAACCAATATGAAATGAGGTCTCTTCCGCCATTCTTAAGACGCTATATCGAAACCTTGGTGAAATACGGAGATATCAACAAGCAATTCACGCTCTGAAGGCTCAGCTATCATCTGAAAGCTCAAATAGCTATCAACGCATCTACTTATTATTGAATTCCACGATTCCATCCAAGGGTGTAGTTATAGTCAAACAAGACCAGTTAAGACGTTGATGAAAAGTGTTCAATGGAATATAATATAATATTCATTCATTCATAGTGCTGCGCACGAAATGTTTGATTCCATATTTGGCCCGCAATTCATCTATTTCTACGCATTTGCTCGTACAACGTCGTAAACAGCTGATGATCATTATTGTAGAAGAAATCTTCCGTTTGCATCAAGACGCTCTATCGAAATGTCGATCAAGTACAGAGATATCTGACAAGACTTCATAGTTCTAAATATTCAAACATAAATCGAAAGCCCAAATGGATTCCAACTCTAAGATTCCATGCGATTCCATCCAAGGTGTAGTTGTAGTCAAACAAGAGTAGCTCATCACAGTGACAAAGAAGACTTTGGTGTAATATTATATGATATTTATTTATTCATCCATAATCATCCGTACGAATGGTATCTCCAAAATTGCTCGCGCTCTATGCACAATCCATCCCAACCCGTCTATCCTAAGAGGGCTAACGCTCCAAAACGCCCGCTGATTCATAATACCCAAAACAAGTAGATTTAACCCCTGAAAAATACAGTGTCGCATGCGAGTTAAAATTTTGCCGACGCGAATAATGTTACAAGAAACAGGAACGGCTTTTGTATAAACCCCCAATATGTAAAAAGAAAAGATAGAGGAAGGCATAAGAACGCGTAACTTTAGTCACGCTTCTCGTTACTCTGGCTGCCCTCGGTGCTATCTGGACGGTCTCTTCCAGCGTCGGACAACGATACGGCTTTGGGCTCTTCCATATGAGTCTCGGCCAGGCTAGCAGAGCGAGCCATATTCGCGTGCTCCTGGATGCCGTGCGTAGGCTCAATCAAGATTGTGCTTTCGTGGGCAGGCTCGTCGCGGTGGGGGCTCCAGGCCAAAAAGTCACGTCGAACTTCGACATAATCGTATGAGAACTCGCCGTGTTGATCGTCGTCCATGCCAAGAAGTTCGGCTTCCTCAGAGGCGCGCAGCTTGAGACCGGGAATGAGATCGATGATTTTGGCGATGACGGCAGACATGACAAAGGCATAGGCGGAAGCGGTAACGATGGCAGCGATCTGCCATCCGATGAGCTTGTAGTTGTGGTCGAGAAAGCCGCCAATGGCGCCACTGTTGACTCCGTCGAGACCAATGATGCTACCGCTAGCGAAGAAAGCGTTGAAGATGAGGCCAACCATGCCACCGATGCCGTGTTCAGCGAAAACGTCGAGAGAGTCGTCGATGCGGATGAGGAACTTGACTGTGAATATGTTAGCTTTTCTGACTTCTCATTGGCCACGCCGAAAATGACTTACTCTTGGTGCTAAAGTTGCAGCAGACGCCAGCAACAACACCCAAGATGATGCTAGCCCAGGGAGTAATGAAGCCAGATGCAGGAGTGGCAGCAACAAGACCAGAGATGGTTCCGGAACACCAGCCAACCATGGACCACTTCTTGGCGAGACGGAAATCAAGGAGACACCAAGTCATGGCTGCGAACATGGCCGTGAGGCATGAGTTCCAGCAAGCCATGACGGCTCGAAGGTTGGCTCCGAAGGCGGATCCGCCGTTGAATCCCAGCCATCCAAACCATAGAAGAACGGTGCCGAGGGTGATGAGAGAGATGTTGTGGGGTCGGAAGTTCATCATCATCTTTTCGTTTCGGCGGCCAAGGACCCAGGAATAAGCGAGAGCCGAGACACCGGAACCGATCTCGACAGGGACACCGCCAGCATAATCGAGGACTCCATTCTTGAAAGCCCAGCCATTGGGGTTCCATACCCAGTAAGCCATGGGGCAGTAGACTAAAGTAGCCCAGAAGAAACAGAAAACCATGCTCGGGACGACGCGGCCACGTTCGGCGACGGCCCCAACTGTCAGGCAGGCAGTAACGGCGCAGAACATCATCTGGTAAAAGGAGTAGAGGAGAGCGGGGACGAGAGGGGATCCAATAGAGGGTGTGGCCAGGACTCTCTGAAGCCCAAAGTGGTTGAGGTTGCCGATGTATCCATTGTTGGAGGTCGCGCTGAAGGCCAGAGAGTAGCCCCAAAAGTACCATTGGAAGACGATGACACTAAAGGACATCATCGTGACCCAGAGCATGGAGAGGGCAGATTTTCTGCGAGCGAGACCCGAGTAGAGGAAGGAAACGCCAGGCACCATGATAAGCACCATACAGGCGGCCACCAGAATGAAGGCCTGGTCTCCGGACTGATACCATTGGTTCAGATTTTCGGTCCCTGAAGCAAGGGCTTGTCAGTCACGTCTGGTCATCCGTCGACGGCCTCGATATGACTTGCATATCGGGTTAAGGAGCATGTGCTACACGAGAACGGGGTCGAGAGGTAAGGGCTACGGTCGTTACATACTGGGATCGCCTCCATTGGAGCCTGTCCCGTTAAACACGGTCGGGGCCCCGAGATGGGCGTAGGACATGATGGGCTAAGCGAAACCCGGGGTTTTGTCGAATCGAAGTAGGAGAAGACAGCCACGGGGACCAGGCTGCTGGAAGCTGAGACGCGGAGATGAGATGGTTCGACGAGAAGCTTTGGGGAAAGGTCGGATGCCGGCACAAGCAAGGCGACGTCCAGCGAGCCCAACAGGTCGGTCGGTAGTGCTTTGATAAGGTTGCAGAAGTAAGATGCCCTCGAGGGTAACGTCTGGCTCGACTGGAGAGATAAGGCGTGCAGGAGAGAGGAAGAAAGATGAGAAGGAGGAAAGGATAGCCGAGCAGACGCAGATAGGAGGAGAGACGGAGAGACGGAGGAGACGAGGCTTGGAGATAACGAACAGGCTAAGTTGTATTGTATATACTACTCGCATCGCCGTCAATCTCGCAGGGAGCAGCGGATTCTGTCTCCGACTTCGACAGCCCGGCGACAAGCCGCGTGCAAACCCGCCGGGCCCATGTCCAGGACCGCCACGCCTCTTCCCATTTTGCCCTCAGCAGCAGCCCTGGCGCCCATGCTGGAGCCAGTTACCCCAGACAGGCCCCGTTGCAGCCCCGTTGAGGCCAGAGATAAGACACCAGGGGTGCGTCACCCGCGTAGAGACTCAAGTAGACCCGAGCAGTTGATTGGGGCGTGCGCTCATCGGAGGGGGCGTGGTTCGTGGATAGCATCTCGCGGTTGTTATCTTGGGGCGAAGGCTGTGGACTGCTGGGGCTAAGGGCTTAGTTCGAAGCGCGGCGCAAATCTGCAACTCTGAGGCATGGAGCAAAAAGGCAAAAGATAAGACAGGCGAGAGGCAGAAATGATGTTGACGATGATGGCGCTTCTTAGCAGGCAACGATCTATTTCTTTTTTGTCTGTTCTTCTCCTTGCCTGTTAATTCGGTATGCGCCCACCCTTCCTTCTCTTTATTTGAGCATCCATTACATCACCTGTCCTGAGGGAAAGAGCAATTGGGCGAGACCCTGGAAACAGCAACAAATGAATCGGGCAAGAGCGCAGCGCCACGAACGCGGATTCTCAGCACAGAAGCGTCGATACAAGGTACCTCGAGATAAGGCCCAGCCAGAGTGGGCGCGCTTTGGTGCTGTAATCGAGATACGTACGACGAAAAGGAAGATACGGTCATTGAAATCGCCCGGTACGTACCTTTTCGCATGTGGAAGTGGGTTTGAGATAGCGCTATCCCGTATCAGGCTAGATCAGCGACAACAATAGAACATGCAAGTGCAGGCGCAACTTGCTGTGCGAGCCAGGTATCAGCTGAGTATCGGTGAGGCCGCACGCAGAAACGCAGGGGGCCTATCGATTTTTGTTTCTAAACAGCGTTTTTTTTTTTTTTTGCTTTCCGCTGGGATAGAACGGGGCCTGATAAGCAGCAAATTTCCAACCCTGATCTTTTTCGTACGACTTTTTTCCCCTCGTCTCTCTCTATGATCCTTCCATTTCCCACGCTTGATAAGGACTGATAAATTGACCGAATATACCCGGCCTTATTATCCAGAGGGAGAAGCCATGTTACGAGTCGTTCTTATTATGTGCGTGTCTCTCTGCCCTCGCCAAAAGACCATTCTTCGGCTTGGCGAGCCCGAGACAGACTCAACTCGTGTCCTTTTCGAGAAACAATTGAGCCGACAACCCGAGAACGATGAGACATTTCTTTCTTTCTTTTTTTTTTCCTTTCTTTCCTTCAAGAAGCAAGGAGTGCATTGCATTCGAGTCAATCTAACATGTGAAGCTTACTAAGACGCTGTCCTCACACAACATGCTTGCTTATTGCTCGCGTGCAAGTGCTGTACGAGGCCCTAGCTCCGTTCAGCTGTGGCAGACAAAGACGATAGCCCTGCTTGTTGTCACTTCATCATGTAAAGCCAGATAAGCCCACTCTTCGGAGCGGGAGCGCCGCCGGCCTGGTTGGGGCTTCATAGTGGGGGGAGCAGCGCCCTTTAACCTTGCCCTTTACATAGATCAGCTTGATCAGGTAAGACAAGCCTCAGATACGCAGGGCAGGTATCTGAGCTTCTTACGGCATTCTCGTCTGTCAGGAAGGGCGTCCGCGTCCCGGCCGATTCGGAGGCCCGCTGTTGACACTAACAGCATCTAGTGGCCAGTGGCAGTGGCTTCTCGTAAAGTGGCGTCAGGAATAGCAATTGTCAAAGTGCGGGTGCGATGAGCCGTGGGACTGTTCGGTGCCTTGGCTGGCCTATTCTCGGACAAGGGCATTTGAAGTCGCGTTAGAGTGCTTGTGACACCGTCACTGTAAAGAAGTCGTGGTATCACGGGCGTGGCTGAGAGGATGCCCGGTGGCACCAGTATCCGGGGATCAACTTGACAGCGCCATTGACTCAAACCCTCAGACAAAAAAGGGAAACGAACGCAAGACATCGCCTGCCGACCTTCCGGAGAGGCAAAGCCCCAGACTCTGAGTCGATGGCAGCAAAGTAATGCCTCACGTGCACATGCCGATTGTGAGAACCACTGCAAGATTGACATACCCGGGAAAATCTCGTGGCACGGCATGGAGCAAAGTCCACGACTTCCCCAGTTCCGACCCTTCAGTCCCCGCCTCCCCGGTCGGAGCCAGTCGCATCCAATGCTCTTTGTTCCAATTAAAGATCCTCGGCTTTGCTGAGCATTGGCACGTTTGACTACAGAGCACTAACAAGGTTGCACATGAATATCTCGGGTATTCGCTGAACCGTCCGTTATCAGAGGCCCGCCAGCCAATCACGGCCCGGCTTGCTCATTACGTTCGTAAACCCCAATCAGGCGATTTGCGGAGCTGCCAGCCGCCGCGCCGCTGTTCTGGATACGTCCAAGCACGAAGCTTGGTATTGCCTTTAGCTGCCTTGTTATATGTGCAAGTACGGAGTCTTGGGAGTATGGATTATCGGCGTTTGCAGATCTCAGTTGCAATGGATAATGGATGACACTATCCCACGTCTTGGCGCCTCCCCGCGGAGGCTTGATTTTCTTGTTCCTTTCTTGCTTAGGCTGTTACAGTTGCAATTATATAATAGCAGCCAACGCGTACGGCATGGCCAGGTGTAGTCAGCCGACTTCTTGACATGTGGCGTTGATGTGGTGTACTATTTACAGTAGGCCACAATGGTTAAAAGTCATACACAGTCTTCAGACGATGCTTCCGACTGCAGTTATGTAGAATACCCCACAGTTTCAATATATACATGTATACGTTACAATCTCAGAAATAGAGATATGAACCAAGTCATTATTTTTAGTGTAAAATACAATCAACAGTCTTTTTTTTTTATCGCCAATCTGTGTAAGTAGGTGCCATGAGAAGGGCAAAGAGAAGCATGTCGACATTGATACAGACCCTTGTGGATGGACTATTAGAATAGCTGTAAACGAATATTGGTGTCTAAAACCTAAATCAGCGTGGGTACACTAGACAATGGCCGAAAACATGAAACCTTGCAATTAGGATCATAATTGCATATAGAAGCCGCTGTGAGAATGATGCTGCTGAACTGGAATACAGACGCCCCAGCATTGAACCCTAAATTTGACGAGAATATGATGTCTACGGCCAAGGTGGCAACGGACCTCTTCAATCACAGAATGAATTGGGAGGCAAGAAAACAAGACATGCATAACAATACCAGAAAGCCATCCCTTAAACAAGGTTATTGGTCATCGAGCTTTTTCAAAGGATACGTATCGCTATGATTCTATCGACCAATATTGAGCTTTGCCTGGCATTCACAAATAAATTGGACCCCGTCTCTTTTCAGAGTTTATTTATAGAATTGTCTATTTGTTCTTCACGATAGGCCCTAAACTTATTTGATAGTGTACATAGCCTTTGTGGAAAAAAAAAAATTGTCGCCAAAGTAGGAAGCTTCTGAAATAAAGTATGCAGTAGATAAGAGCCCATAGTAGTCGAGAACATTACGATGGGCAGAGTTTATTTCCTAACAGCATCGACCCGTCACAAAAACCTCTCAGCCCTGCGCTACACTTCATTTCTCATATCTTTTTCTTCACATTTAGAGTTTTACATGAACAGATCATCGATTAGCGCAATTACTTGCTTCTACTCCTGTTCCATCATCTCGTGGGAGGGTCAGCCATTAGGCTATCGCAGTCGCATCGAGCCGTATCATTAGAATGAATGTCCAAGCACTATCAAGTATCTTACTCTTACCGCTCTTGTACTTGAAACGCTTCGTGATATTGGATAATAACTAGGTAACTAACAAACATGCTAATCTTCCACTTCTAGAGTACAGTGTGCTTGCTGCTGTCTTCATGGAATCCGATATGCCATTTCCAGCTCTATGGTCATAGTCCCAACCTAGCCTCCCAATCAATCAATCTACAGCTGTTTCCATCTGTTATATTATAAGACATACTAGTATACGCCGACTATAAGGATATGTCTAAATTTCAGCATGTGGGAGTCATGAACCACTGAAGGGGCTCATCACACGATGGAAACAATTCTCACATTGAGGCAATCCCAGAAGCGTTGGGCGGGCTATTCTAGCGAGTAACGCAGGCTGAACCAGCATGGAAATGAGAGGGGGGGATACAGACGTACCATAAGACAAGTTCCGTTGGGCTAGGAAGAGACTATGGCTGGCGATACAAGCTCAACCAGCACGAAAATGAGGATAGGGGAGGAAAACGCGCCACAAGACAGGCTCCTTAGCATTCGTTAAGAGGAGGAAAGTGTTTTTTTTTTTTTTGTAAACATAAAGTAAGAACAAAGGGATACTACAGATTTCTCATCACTCTCGGTTAACATTGTGTAGTCTATCGCATCAGCTTTGTATCTTCTAGTCCCTTCTTACTACTTTTACTTCTTAGACCTCATACTACCCATAGAACTACTTTAGGTATATTTACTGAGATAGGCAAGCATCTACGAATGCTAAATAAAGTTTTATCGAGCAACGATTACTTCATCTTCACAAGACTAAAAGTACAGAGAGTGCAGCAATTTAGCAAGAGGCAAAGTCTCTAAAGCATTGTCACGATCAATATAAAGATAAATCGTATGCAATTAAAGGTTGGGAGAGGCACTCAACCCACATCCTTTCCATCGTTAACCAAATCTATCTCGAGATCCTATGCTAAGCTATAGTGCTCACCGAACCTGGACCATTCTATCAACTTATCGAGGAGTCGAAGCGCATCTGTAGCTATATGGAAATCGCGTTACGAGCTCCAGTTGCTACTTGAATTGACTGCGATATAAGGCAGGAGTAGAAGATCTAGTTTTCGTTGTTCACCACTCGCACAATAGTAGATATCATGAGCTACCCAACCAGTTCTCAATCCTGCCCGTTCATGGATCAGATCAGTATAGTTATCACGCTCCATATTCACGTCAACATCTACAGGCACGAAAGAATTTGACTTTGTCTTCATATATGAAGCCAAAAAAATTTTCAAGCCGCTGCCCGTACACGGGATATCGGTGCTATTAAGAAGCACTGATCTATATACATTGCGAAGCGCTAGCAGCTCAGTCTTATGAGCAACAAGAGCCGTAGCTAAGATTGAATGCCAATAGATGTAAAAAAAGAATGTCAGAAGGGAAAAGTAAAACACAGGCTATTCTAAAATTTGAGTTTTCTGAAACAAACGCCGGGCATTCAAAAAACGAAAACGAGGGGCTCTCAAATAATGCAAAGTCGTCCCGTTCGGCCCTCCCTTATCAGTTCATACGTCAAGATATCGTGATTTCGATAATGCAGCATCAGTCTAAATCGCTGTGGCGTTGTGGTGCCATTCGCCATGCTACCACCTCTATTCTCGTTGCTCTGCACTGGTCCCACAGCCAGCCCGTGCAGCGGTCTCAATACCGGTCGGAACTTTTCCTCATCCGATTGTCGCGGCAAAACGTGTTCCACTCGAAGCCCACGATGCCAACACCTCCACGGTGTTTTCGACGTAACCGGCGATCCAAGCTTGGTTGGTGTGACGAGCAGAACTCGCCCAATAGGCGATCCTACCACCACCAGAGAGAGCTCCGGGATGTGTACGATGAAACTCAAGCGACTAGTTGCGCGAAAATAGGGTCGGAGACTTCGCTGGTGAAAATTGCCAAACGTGACTGCGTTCGGACACATGACACCAATTTCTTGCCAACCTGCCTCGTTCCCTCGCAGGCTTCTTAGCTCCAGATCTTTTTCATACGTTCGGATGAAGTGATATCGTCTGATCGGGTCCTTTCTCCGATATACCACCGGCGTTTCTGGATTTTTGTTGTACTCCATAGGCCTGTTTAAAAAGGCAAGAAGCTGAGCTGGAGATCTGGGGATAGGCTGAATATTTCCGCTGTGTGGGAAAAATGCCATATCAAGTCGAAAAGGTGGCGTGTTGAGCTGGCTGTATCTGTGTTGTCCCGAATATGCAGAATCAAAACTCTTGCCCCTTCCATGCTTTGGTTTTGTCTTATCTTGGTCTTGCGGTATCGGCCCAGGAGAGACCGGAGATGAGACAACGTCTTGATATTCCTGCACAGCATAAGAAAGCTGTCCTATTGCTTCATCTATGTCTTGTAGTGCTTGTTGAAAGTTTTCTCCTGGAGTTGTAACCCCAATCGACAGGTCCTCATCTAGTTCGACCATCTGCGGAGCCTCCGAAGCAACAAGAGAATCTTCAATGACGGCTTCTCCTTCTTCCTCTTCCAGAGGTGCGCCTCCATGAAAGGGCCCGCTCATGTCTGGGTCGATTATTTGCGAAGCAAAAATGGCATCTTCGATGACGGCCCCTCCTTCTTCCTGATCCTCATCCTCCTCTTCATCGAAGTCGTCAGCCTCCTCATCAATATCCTCACTCTCATCCTCGTCAAGTTCATTCATGTTGTTGTTTTGAATCTCTAATGCGTCAGGTTCGGTTTCACTTTCGTCGGTCTCGTCATCCGTGAAAGCAGCTAGATGATTCGCATTACCTGCTACCAAATGTAAAAATTCATCATGCAACATGACTGGAACATAATGATAGAACTGACCAGACCTAGCCCCGGTCGCAGGGGGGCATGGGTTGTCCGGTATTGCCGCGAGACATTCTGTGATATCGGTCATAGGTTGTTGGTATTCTGATGCGGCATTGAAGATTCTTAACGCCTTTTCCGGTAGTCCAAACATCTCCTCTACGCTGTTGACTGGCAAAAAACTGCCATCAGCAAGAGGTAACACGCCCCACCCCCTAGAGCAAGAGGTCAGAAAAACCAACATCGTATCGCCATATTTTCATCGATTCACGAGACGTTGAGTAGTACTTACCTCGAAGGAGCAGGCCAAAACTCCTCGCTTCGGAGTGCATCATGCTCTGAGGGGTTAACCTTGGTTACGGGTTGGTACATTCTCCAGATATCCGCTATCCACAATGCGCCTTTAATGTCCACGGCGCAGACTTTTTCGGCCTGGCCGTCTACGTCGTCCAAAAAGCAGACATTAGGAATGTTAGATGCATCTTCCCGAAGAGCTATCACTATTCTCCAGTTTCGCGCTCTCCTGGGAATTCCCGACTCGGTGTTGTCGCAGCTCAGGCAGCAGTCGCAGAATCCTTGGGTTTTCCGTGACTTAGTCCGGCAGCTGGCTAGAGCAAAAGCAAAAACCGTCACCTCGGCGCGGTTTGAGCTTACAGCTATGAGACGGGACTTGCGGTGAATAGCCAATCCCCAAGCTGATTGGCCAACGTTCTCATGAAAGAGCAGCCTTGGTGATGTGCGACTGATGTAAGCCTTCCTCGAACTTCTCTGCGCTTTGGGCTGGTTGCGTTTGTTCTCAATCAAGTCTGCTATGTCTTTCACATAGTACGCAACAACATCTCCATCGTCATAACAAGCCAAAACGATTTCTTCTTCTCCGAGGTAGCCAGTAATGATATAGTTGATGGTGTGTGGTGTAATGATATCGACGGTTCCTCCTATACCGTGAGCTTCTTTACTCGGCGGGGGGTATATCCGAAAGTCTGGATCTTGAGGAATCCTTTGTTTGGGAACGCTTCGAGGAACATAGACGAAAATGTGACCTTGGTATGCGACAAAGTAGAGGTTGTGACCTTGCGATAGAGCAGCCAGGTTATTTCGGTAGCTTTGCATGCTTGGGACTAGCCCATAGATCGATTTATTGGCACGAGGTGCATCGTCGGTATCGGCGTTCGGCCACGTAAAGGGCTCTTCGAGGCCCTCCAAGGGCATTCCCACCGAAGCCCGTTCTCGATCCCGGATCGCGCTCTTAGCATCATTGCCAAACTATTGGAGTAGTCACGTAGATCAGTATCCGGCGTTCATGCGCATCGCTTTCATCGTCATCGCAACCAAAATCGACTAACCCTTTCCGTCGCTGTCTGAATATGGCATTTCCCCACTGAGACAGCGGGAAAGCTAGGGGTTGACAGCTTCCCCGATGGACGATCCATGGCCGTCGAGCACAGAGGAGCCTCGCCGGTGCGGGCTGGCTGCGCGGTCTCGGGACATATAGTGCGCGAAAGGGGTAAACGAGTGTGTGAATAATGATAAAATAAATATGCTGGGGCGTCTGCGTGGAAAGATTTGAAACTGGTTTGATTGTTGGAAAAGGGAACCTTTTTGCAGGAGACGTTGAAGGTTTCAAGGACTGGGGGGGGGATGATGCAGCGGCAGCGGCAGGGACCCCACGTCAAAGCTATCGGTGCTTTATCGATAAAGCAAGGGCGACAGAGCTGGTCCCGTGATGGCGTCATACGGCTGATGGTAAGACTTACGAGATGGGTAGGTAGAATTCAGTATCAAACGCTATTCATTTTGTAGCATAGCAGTATATAAAAATAGATAGATAAAATAATAATAAAATTTGTGTATGAACATGCGTATCATCGCCTTGAAAAATTCCCATTGCGACTGGTCTTTGCGTGGGATTAGCATCCATGCCCGTCCAAACGCCTCAAATGTACATTATGCGTATACTCGTCAACCTGGGTATGTAACCAAATAACGCCCCGTCCATGATAAATCAAAGAAAAAAAGAAAGAAAGCCCCGAAAATATATCCTTCGCTCTATTCTCCTCAAATCCAAATAATACCCCGATTCATTGCCTCATCAGTTCCAGCAGATCCTTCATTCTATAATCCAGCACCGGCGTGATCCAGTCATCGTGCATCAACGAGTAAGATTCTCTCGCGTTGTCCTTCGGTTTCCGCGGATTCAAAGCCCAATAACCAAAATCCGCGTCGATGGACTTGAGATACTTTAACAAATTCTTCCAGTAATGCACGTCTCCAACAGAAGGATCGTTTGGTGCGCCCAGTTCGCCAAACCAGACTGGCGCAACATCGCCCTCGAGGAGATATGCCCAGTTGTGGCGCATCGTCTTGACAAACGACCTGTAACTTCGCTGAGCGAATCGGCCTTCCCAGCTTCCCCAGCCTGACCATTTGTAGCCATGGGCAGAGTATACGAGGCGGTTGTCAACGTCCAGCTGGACCGGCCGTTCTCTAGCGCCCGAAACATCGTTGGCTGACTCGGTGCCTTCGACGACGATGAGCCAGTCCGACTTCATCTTCAGCAGCCGGTTGCCGCATTTCTCTGCCGCAGCCGCCCATTTGGACCATGGCATCGTTCCCCAAAGGCCCCGGACCTCGTTGCGGAGGTCTGCCCCAATGACC
This sequence comes from Trichoderma gamsii, assembly GCF_001481775.2. NCBI lineage: Eukaryota > Fungi > Ascomycota > Sordariomycetes > Hypocreales > Hypocreaceae > Trichoderma > Trichoderma gamsii. The sequence continues at coordinate 966,560 of NW_020171345.1, read as the reverse complement.
AACGGGTTGTGCACGAACCGCTCCATGACCGACTCCCAATGCTGTATCCATTCCTCTTCTGTCTGCTTGACCCGGCACATCGGCCCCAAGTGATCGTTGGCCCAGCCAGCATCGCAAGGGTCCGCCCCACAGCACCACGTAGCGCGTGTGATATGATTGTTGATAATGACAGCAAGGCCAGCATCCGTGAGGGCGGTAGTCACTGCCTCGAACACATCCATGGCGTGGAGACCCTCCAGATCCGGGTTTGCAAGCACCAGACGGGGCTCAATGATGGGGTTCTTCATGACCAGCTCATCCGCATAGGGAAGTCTCACGCTGTTGAAGCCCAGCTTCTTGATCGTCTCGGCAATAGCGCTTCGGTGCTGAACGTCCAGGCCGCCGGGAACAAAGAGCTCATCGCTGGCGCCATACCAATTGATCGAGGACAGTTTGAATCGATGGCCCTCGGCGTCGACAATGTTCCGCCCCTGCGTTCGCAGAGGCAGCTTGTAGCTCGATATCCATGTCCTCTCCAGGGGAGCAGGCAGGGGCTTCCGGCCGAACAGAAGCGAGTCGCGATCGGGCCTCCACTTGGCATCCAGGTCCTGCTCTTTGATCCACAGAATCGACAGGTAGAAGAAGATGGGGATCAACATGAACAGCATCGCCATCGTACATCGTGGCCGCAGCCGATGCGGCCGACGCCAAAGCTTCCGAGATTGCGATTTCCGAGTTCTCTGCTTATTCATCCCCATCCGACCAGCACCGTCGGGGCTTCCCATCGACTCGAGCTCAGAAAACAGCGGTAGATGCTCATCCGCGTCTGAAGGGTACTGATACTCGTCCACGGATTGGCTCCAGTGCACATGTCGCTCAGATTTGGCAGCTCGTGAGCCGCTGTTGCTGTCGCTTCTGTTGCGGCCGGAGAGGGCAGATGCGAGAATCCGTCCGATCGCCATGTTTGGTGTCCTAGGAGCGTAAGGTCGAGCCGTTGCTTACGCAGCAAATGCAGATCGTCCGAAGGCTCCGTATAGGGAAGCAAAAGGCAGAATTACGTTGCCCTCTACTTGATATTTTCGCTTCAATTTTCTTTGTTTTCTCTTTTTCTTTTCTTTCCTTTTTTCTTTTTCTTCCTTTCACGTCCGTATGGAGCTGTTGGTGGGGTTCATCGATCAAAGCGTAGCTGCTCCAAGATGTCGCGTGCTCACATCCACATCCAGATCCAAAAGAGGTGTCTGGACACGCTGTGCTCGGTCGCTTTCTCTTCGGCGATCCCAGCAGATGAATCTCACACAATCAATCAATGGCCCTTTATCGTCAAGCCAAAAGAGCAGAGACCTCCCTCCAGATTGCACTATTGAGAAGGCTTGGTGCGTTGAGAAAGCGAGAGAAATGCTGCAGCTACGGCGGGCCACATAGAGAAGGAAGATGGAACAAGAGTCAAGATCAAAGTGTCCGGCCCAGCTCACACCGAGGGAGATATAAACACGTCCTTTGCATTTATAAACGGCGACGGCACACTTAATTCCGCTGATATCACGTCACCGGCCAATCGCACCTGCGGCCAGGCACAAGGGCCGTTCCGGAGCACCCGGAGAATTGCTGCTCTGGCCTTGCAAAAAAAAGCAAAAACAGCAAAAAGAAGTTGAGGTCGGCCAGGGGACTACCCGGCGCTGCATCCGCTAGAGCGACAAGTAATCCTGCTAGTGCAGGTACTTGTCAACATATGGCCATCTCTGCATAAATACGCGTAGATACTGTCGTGGAGGTACTTTGCCAGGTTGCGATTCATGGACGTCGGATCAGTACCACCTTAAATACGACGTCCCTACTAAGGTATCCGGCTGTAAGATACTTCTTGCCATGCATCCGCCGGAAATTAAATCTACGATCAAAAGCTTCGTGAGAAATTGCTGGGCTGGGCTTGATTCTTGTCAATTAGGCCTGCCTGGCTTATACGTCCAGACATGGCGGATTTTACGTAGATAAGGTATATACATGAAGATGCTGTGTAGCAGTAATGAATATGCCCCACATGAAGCTGGCATATTCTTTTCTCTTTCTTGTCCCTTCTCAGCCATCCGCCGCTTCCGGGCTGTAGCTTTTAGTTCCCGCATTCCGCATCTCATAAGCTCCTTCCTGAGCTAATCATGATGTTTTTGTACAAAGGGTTACATGTGAGCCCAGAAAGCGTAGCCAATGATGTGCCGTGCGCAGGTCCTCCAGGGATTTCCGCTTCCTAGCCTCCAGCTATCTTGGAGGCTGTCTCCGATGCATGAGACTAGCCTGTCTCGTCATAATGTTCTGCCCCCTTTTGATGAATTTATAGAAAGAAAAAGAAAGAGGAAAAGGGAAAGGGAACGGAAGTATTATCCATATGAACACAAAAACAAAAGGTTCGACCGTGGCGCCACGCTGTTCTGCGTCCGAGTAAGGAAGCCATCCGACTGCAAATAGAGACGTAGGATCTCTTCGAGATTAATGGCAAAGGAGTGGATAGAATTATATGTCGACTTGTAAAGAGTGTTATCGACGCAATATCGTGCGCGCATCGTGCAGATGCTTAGCACGTGGCGTTACCACCAGGGTATAAGCGTTGTTCCATGGCTAGCCATGGTTTGGGTATATAAAGCAGGGATTTCGGCAAGTCGAAGCCATCGGTCGAGAGAAATCAAACTCATTCCTTTTTGCTTCTCATTAGAGAAAAAGGGGATTCGGTCTCTTCTTCTTTCTTTTTTTCATTTCTTTACTTCGCGTTCGCGGATCGCTTGTGTTTGGGTTCTCTTTTGGCCTAAGGCCCAGCGTCTTATATGCGGTTCATGGCCAATGGGTTCATCGGCTCGCGGGATTGCGGCGGTGCGTAAGTTTGCTGCGCATTCCACTCTGGCATAGAGCCTTGCGGTGGTCGCGGGTTCGAGTAGGATCGTGCCGGTGCGTTATACCTAGCTGTTTCGCCGAAGTAGTCGGGGGCGCTAGGGGTCGCTGAGGATTTCACTGGAGAAAGTGGTGTTACCACGGCGCTCGTATCTCTGGAGAGCATCTCGTACGAACGTATATCATTTTTGCCATCATACCGGGCATCCACCGATACGAATTCCTTCTTTCCACTGTTGAAAGGAGACTTTACCAAATCAATCCAGCCGGTAACCATGGTCCATCGACCAAGCAAAAACAGGATCCAGATTCCGTTCAACTAAATTGCAGTCAGATCAATCATCAAGAACTCACGAGGGCTTCATGATTTTGTGTGTTTCGGTACTTACAGCAAGTAGCACAAGCACGGCAGAGACCGTCGCTTCGCTGACGACTAAAGAGCCAGCTTGGTTGAGACATTTTGTCTTGTCACCCTGTGCTCCGATGAGGCACACGATCCAATTCTGGGCCACATGGGGATCATTGGCAATAGATTGGACAATGTTATCCTGAAAGACGAAGACGACAGAGAAGAAGATGACATCGGCAATAATGATGAGGACAATAGCGATGCCTCGCCACTGAAGCGCAATGACTCTCTTGACACGGCGATAGGCCTGGCGCGGAGACATGGTGACAACACTGTTTGAGTAAGCCGGAAGGCTAGATCCTTCGGTCGACGCGGCGTTGTCGTTTAGAGAGGCCAGGTAAACCTTGATGCAGTAGCCAAAGGTGGTGAATGTCGTGACAACCGTGATACTAGCAAAGATGAGAAGCGGGATCCAAAAGTCTGCCAAGCTGTTTTTGTGGTTAATATGGCATGTTGCGCCAAAACGGAAGGACACGCCACTGAAGACCAAGGCGAGAATAAGGCCGATGATGGGGATGCCCCATCCAGCGGCTTGGGCAAAAACCATAAAGTTGCGGCCCACGAGAACTTGCCAGCAGATCTGCAGGTGAAGGGACAAAGAGCGAAGGAACGCCCACATGACAGCACACCAGCCTCCAAACATCAGCATAGCACCCGACGCTCCACAGACGCTCAAGGTGTGCATGTCATTCGGGGTGATGGTATCGAAGCATTGGTCCGGCTCAGCTGCGAGCGGAATGACGAAGCCCATCTGAGTCAACAGTCAGCCATCAAACTCTCTGTGTAACTGCAGCCGTGCCACCTACATTCATGATCAAGATACCCAATGTGAAACAGATGCTCAGATAATGGCGATTGGTCTTGTCCACAGGCAACACCGCCCATGATATCAGCAGGAAAACACAGCAGATGACGCTGACGGTTGCGATCCAGTTGGCCACGGTTCCTATGGTGGAGAAGCTGTCCGGATATACCCAATCTGTCATGGGGCATGGCAGACAGCAGTCAATCGAGCCTGAAATCGCCTGACACAATCGGCCATCGACGTCTAGATCTCCGATTAACGGGTTAATTCAACACTACGGCATACATTTACACTTACAGCCTCCAGTGCCAAAAAGGCTCGCGTCGATGAAAGGTGCCGGGCAGAGATTGATCCCTGTAACGTTGGTCATGGTGAAAGGTAGTGTTCGGAAGGAATGAGAACGATGTCGATATGTATTCTTCTCTAGATAATCTCGTTTGTTCGGTTTTCCAGATGCGTGTTCGAAGTGTGTAAAGGTTAAAAGGGAATAGTTGTCCGTCGAGGAACGAAATCAAAGAGAGAGGCGCCAATAAGAGATTGTGTTGCTGAAAATATCGTGATGCCTCGTGCACTCAAACAGAGGTGTGGTCATATGACTCAAGTGATCAAGTAGTTGGAACCATTTAAGGGTGATGCAAGACGGCCGTTTGATGTGGCAAGTCCTTGTGCCAGTCGACAGAAGTATATCGATAAATAGCTGTGGCTGTGGCGGAGTATCACAGCATGGCGAGGCCAGAACACTTTCGAGATGTGTTGAAAGGGAAGTTGGGGGCTAGTGTAACCCAGGACAGTGATAGAGAGCGGTAGTATCAAGAGATAAAATCCAACGAGACACGAAGACAAGAATATAGAAAGAACCAGAGCTGGCCCCGAACCCAGACGATAACAGACACGGCAGCATTCAAGCATGAATGCGAGGGCATGCGGGTCATAAAGTACTACTGCCTGCCCGAGAGAGCAGCCAGATGCACTTTGCATGAGTGAGCTGCCAGGCCAGGAACTAGCCTCGAAGCACAACGTCCAAGAGGCGGGCTGACCCCTGTAGGTGCAGATTGCCGGGGTCTCTCATATTCCTAGTAGGGTCGTGGGTTTGTGGAGCTGCTATGGCTTGGGTAGCCGGACAGGGGCTGGAGAGCAAATCTTTCGTCCTCCGCACTCAAGGCCGACTGAGCCATTCAGCCTTTGAGGCAAGGGTACATGGTGATGAGATATCACAGGGGCTAACCAAGGCTTGTTCGGATTGCTGAGGTCTGATCCAGTGAGAGGCTCCAATGGGTTCTCTCCACTCGCCGCTGGGATGTTTCTTTGGCGAGATCCAAGCATCTCACAGGCCAGCGTGCTGCGGCTTAGAGAGACTGCAGCTCGCTATTGGGGGATGCTTGGCGGGGTCCTCTTCTTGGTTACGACTTGTAGTCACAAAATTCTTTAGTGGCAATTAGTATACCTAATTATGTCCAAGTACTGTAGTGGCAGTGTTGGTCAATCACCAGGGGTGTGCGAATTTGTCGGGAAAAGAGGCGAACCAAGCAGCGCGGGCGCGTGGTGACTCCCGATGGTGGTTGCGCAATCTTAAAGAGGCCGGCCATATACGGAGTAATACCTATTCAGCTGAAAATGCAGTGCGTAGAAAGAGCAGAGTGACACCGACATAGTGAACCAGCAGATAGACCCTGTGCTCTGGCAGGCCATGTCCGTCCATGGTCAGCCAAAGCTGAAGCAGAACAGCCACTTGAGCCTCCAAAAATCGACAGTCGTGAGAGAGGTGACCAAGTGACCCCTGAAAAGCGTTCCTGGCAAGTCTGCGCGTGGCGGTGGGGCGTTCCCGCGGGAGAAGCTTGAACTCGCCGAATGCTTCGTATGTTGCCAGTGATAGTAGCAGGACTAGCAGCAGTATAGCAGCTGTAGGCACGGAACGTTAGCATACAAAGCTGCTGGGTCAAACACTTAGGGGCTCTGTCGGGCACTTGTCCAGGGGCCTTTTCGTCACTCGATCCCACACAGTCTCCTCCGTCCTGAAGGCGAGCGGGGAGTCGTGCCTTAGCTTGGATAGCCTTCTGATTCAGGATGGCTAAGGGCGAAGGTGGAGTGGGGGACAGCCAAAGCCACGGCACAAATCCCAAATTAGGCTATTAGACCCGTGCTGAAGAAGACGATCTCATCTAGCCACTTCTGGGCCATAAGATGCTAGCACTAGGTGGTAGGACTCACAGCCATCCGCTGTCACAGACATGACAATGGCCTGTTGCGCTCAACTAGCAACAGATGGCACAAGCTGGCACTTTTGAATGGAGATGGACAGAGCTCGCATGCGAAATCCCCTCTCCATCAGAGGCTATCTGCACCACAGTTGGCATATTTCCGAGATCAGTTGTACGCTTCTGCGCCGCATCTTACGCCTGTCTAAAAGGGTCCTTCTTGACAGCATGAACCATTAGCTGACTGACGATCACTGACACCGGAGCTAGAAGCATCCGCAAGAAACAAACCTCCATCAAGAAGGTCCCGGCGTTCCAAAGCTGCCCAAGAGACAGACAAAGTTTCCTGGTTGCAAACGTAGTTGCCATTGACACTCCCGTGCATGGCCGTGTTTGCTAGAGTGACATACAGCCCCAGCTCTGGTATACGGTTAGCAACACAGCTGGTATTCACTGTATGGCCGTGTAATCACCATCTCCACTATTTCATTTGGCTAGTGTATGCTTCACAGAATATCTGTCAGGAGGAACCAATTAGGCGAACCGAGCAACGCGCAATCCGGGCGGCGCCCACCGAAGCGTACACTGCAGGTCGTATGAGCTCTATTTCCAGATGTGGCGCGGATTGTTCTCTGCTCCTTGTGCTACTGTACTTACTTGCTCACAAATGTGTGCCGGTGCCAGCGGTCATCAGAGTTATCACTCGGTATGAGGCGTAGGTAAACACTGGAAAGACTCAACGTCAACGCCTCTCCAAGTATGCTCGGCATCCTACCACACTTTTACTTGGAGGCACTAACACAACACGGTGCCTGTCCTATTCTCATGCGCTGTGAGCTGCTAACTGCTTATATGCCCACCGTCTAAAACATCAGGCGTGTTACTTCCTGTAGCACACAGCCCGTAAGCACACCACCCTTCAGTCGTTGCATATGAGGCAAGAAATCCCTTGACAAATTGAATTGGATGATAAGACGATTGATCCGATTTCGTAAGGATTCTTGCTTTGTGCATATACGAAGGGTTTCGTGGTCTAGAATTCTCTGCTCCCAGTTCGCCAATGGCTTTTTGTTCAGCTCTGTCAGGGTATGCTTGCTGGGTAGAAGACCGGTTCCCAAGTATAGCGGATCTGTATATACTCTATTGGTGCAACTCTAGCACGTCTCCTCTCGCGGTAGCGGGGGCGTGCAACTCAGGCGGCTTCCTTTCCTCCCGTCCCTCCATGAGTTAGGGCTGGCGGCATGCACAAGCAGCAATACTGCATCAACAGCAGTCCAGGTAGCGTGAGTTTTCGACTGCAGCCGCACCAGTAGGTATGTGATTGAAGCCGTGAGAGATGCCAGTGGAACTCAAGGCCTAGATTCTGCCGCGACAAGAGAGAGGCGTTCTCGTTTGCCCAAGGATGCGCTGCTCCATAACCAATGGTACGTCGCAACCAACCATCTCCGAATGGGTGCAGGCATGGCAGGATGCTGCTGCAAGCTGTTGAGAAGCACGCAAGGCCGAGATGCTTGTTGATGGCGGCTCATTTGCCATGCATATTCCCCACCCAGAAACATACTGTAATTTTTGCAGATGGTGTCTTCAAAAACCCCGTCAATGGCGTGGGAAGCTTGCCGCCATCTCGGGTCCTAGCAGCGGCACGACGAGGAGCGGTGCCAATATGCCTATGCCTAGCACCGGCACTACCAGAAATAGCCCGTCATGTGAGAGCATCGATTCTCCAGCTGCAAACGTTCGCCTGGGCCAACGACGGGCATCGATCGCAGAATCGACCAGTAGATGCAGAGAAGAGATGAGCTGGGAAGCGTTGGAAGCGCCGCATGAAAAAGCACCTGGTAGTGGCACCCGGGCTGGGCATGGGCAAGTAGCGAGAGAGCGCCAAAATCCGCCTATGAGAGGCTGAGAAACCGGTGCTTCCCTCTGAGTGGCTGTTAAGCCGCCTGCTCCTTCCACCCAGGTCCTTGTCCCGGAGAGGGGCACTTGGAAAAAAGGAACGTCAACTTGGAAAGAAACAGGAATAAACGCCGCACAAAAAGTCCCAAATGACAATCTGGCTTCAGTGACTCAAAATCGAATGATCCAACCTAACTTTCGAATTCGTCCCTTGAACCAACGCTCTCTTCCTGTCTTTGCCAAGCCTGGATAGGAGCCATGCGGGCGCGTCCCGGGCAAGCGAATAGGCTCCTAGCACTGCTTTTCAGCCTATAACCCAGCAACGGCTCTGCCTAAACTTTCCTAGCGGCTGCAGGGAACTGCAAGGATACCGCACCCCAAGGATGCGTCTATCGGCCTCTCACCAGCGATCAACGCGAGCGTTTTCTGCAAAGGCGACGATTGCAATTCCAGGCACCCCTGCCCATAGCGGGGTGCAGCTTCCATCGTGGAGAGAACCTCCATCCTGCGAGTGAGAGCATACTGGCACCAGCCTCAAAGCATCCTGCTCGTGGTAGGTATTACTGCTGCTCCCCATATATGTGCGGTATGGTCAGATGTTTCTCAAGAGAGACAGCATTGGCTACCACAGTACGCTGCCGTGTAAGTTGCTCCAGGACCATTGAAAAAGGAGTTTAGCTAAGCCCACAGCAAGAAGCGTCCCATCCTCAGATTTGAGCCCGACGATCAGCAAGATCTCAAAGAATATCGGAGTCAAAGCTTTCTACATCTGTGGGGAAGATCAAGGATGGGCCATCTAGAAGCAACCGCTACTATAATAACGACATGTCAAAACATGCAAGCTTGTACGAGCTATCGACGCCATTGACGACATCAGCTACAACTAGAGGCGAAAAGAACAGTTCCTCCAGCCATATACGGGGGACACCTGTGGAGGCTGATGCGTATATAAGCGGAAGGCACATGCTGCCCCTCAAGAGGCTACGGATGGAGCCTCGGTTCGTCGTCGAGAAGGTCTCATACTCAGTACATGTGTCTTCTTGCCCATATCGAGCTCAGTCTAAGTGCTGCTCACTACAACTCTTTACGTTAGACAAAAAGCGCACATATACGAATCATCTTTGTAATTTACAGTCCCAGAATCTAGACAGTCAGCGCCAAGGGCTTCATGCATACCCAGCGCAGCAAAATCTGCCTCTACGAGTGCAAAGAGAGCCCATTTCAAATTTCGCTTACAGCTCTTCATTTTTTCGACCGACTGCCTGCCGATCGTCCTGAGCGCCCAGTATAGGCGGTCTATTTGATGGGGCTAGTATTTGAGAACAAGCTTTGAACTAAAGACGACATCCGAAAGCTATGATACACCTAAAAATCTTCGCCGGCGTTCGGAGGGGATATGGAGCGGGTGCCACAAGGTGGTATCCCGCCTCGTAGATACCCCGCGATTTACTGGCACTGAGACATGGTGCAAATATCAGCATCTCCTGGCGCTACTGAAGGTAAACCATCACAAGCACGTCTTCTTTGGCCGGTTTTGACCGCAGCGCGCTTTTTGGGTGATCTCGAGTTCATCGGATCTATTCACTTTCTCGCACAGGTAGCGGGCAAGAACCATATCACGAGGCCGAAAAGCTGCTGAAAACGCATCTCACCGCCAGCGTTCGAGTCCGCTGCAGAAAATGGTTTATACGTGTAGAAGCCAGTGAGGAGAGAAATGCAGAGTTGGGCTTTCCAATTCCATGGGACGTCCACTGGTCCACTCTCCGAAACCCTTCGTCTCAAACACAGCGCTGTCGATCTCAACGTGGTTTTGTTTTTAGCCTCTACTCTGATTCGTCCGCACATTTCTAGTCTTATAGAGATTCTGCGCTACGGGTTCCAGACCCCGGAGTCGGCGAACAAGTCAAGCATAGAGGACTCGTATAGAAGAAATTAGAAATGTCACGACGGAAAGGGAATCACGGCAGCGGCATTTGCACGATGATCAACCCCAATTAGGGTATAGATGGTAATTTATCTTTCTGATATGAGAGATGATCATTCCCAGCAGCTCACCGAAGCTGCTTCTGAAGCCCCTAACGGGGTGTTCCGCGATTGCTGAGAGTAGCTGCATTTGCTGCTCGGCCCTAGCTTGCGGCCGACTGCGCCGTACCACTCTCTATCAGCCGAAGAAAATAGTATTCAGAGTATTTCAGAATTTCCGGCGATGACGGCAGTTTCTCATGGCTTATCTCAGTCTGGGTACAAAACTGGCGGCTTACTTCGAACTTGACGGTTTACAGAGCCTAAGCTCAAGACTCGCAGAGTTGTGTGGGATCCAGGCTTGCAAACTCCCTTGATCCGGACCCATGGTAAATTGGTCTTCATGGGGGCCTTGAATCGTCAATGGCAAACCTTGCCTTCACATGGCGACGCATGGCCAGCTCTATCCACCCCCAGTGTAACACTGGCCAAAAAAAATGAAAGGAATCGCACGATTACCCTTGGCGAACCGGAGATCGATCACTGCTGTTCCATTCTTTTGCGCTTTATCACCGAGGCGATGAACTGCAAGCGCTGGTAAGGATGTTACGGGTATACAAGTGCATGCGCATATGAGTGCCCTTTTTCACAGCGAGTTTTTACCTGTGTGGATCCAATGAAAATCGTACAAGCATAGCCGGAATTCTGCGCTGCAACCTGACTGCTGGATGCTACTGTGACTGGCGGTGTGGGTTAGGTACGAATGTGAATTTTAGCACATCGCATCGAATGTGCTTGGCTATCTACATCTACATGTTATTCAGTGCACTGGCGCATCACCATTGACGAAATTTGGACATTGCCGCTATCCGTCGCTCTATGCAAACTGGATGAGCAAATCAGGGGAATATCAACTGAAGCAGGCTACCAAACTCCAGGCTTATAGCAGGCAGGTGGATTCTTTACCTTCAAGCCAAGCTTTTTGCGAAGTTGCGCGTCAGGTTTGAACGAATCTCGGCCACTTGGACAAATCGGGCAATATCGTTTCGATGCAAGTATTCGGTCGTGATGCCGTTGCCCAGGTCCTGAAACCAACCAACGTTTCCGGCCTTTCTCTCGGCCGGAATACACTTCTCGGCCTCGTTGGCAGTATGAAGCGTGCTAATGGGTTTTGCAGACCAAACTTGGCAACAGCACTTACATCCCCATAATGCTACTATACTACTGCTACAAGTACTACTGATAGCACGTTCACTTGTCATAACAAAAAGCGCCCACTTTTCATTCTGCGACGAAATCCCCGGCAGGCGAAAGGGAGAGTCGCCGGTGGACTTTGAAGCCCTGTCCGCGGTTGGCCGGAAGCTAGCATATTATCGGCAGAGTTTACATGGGCTTCCCCGAACGACCCAAAAATCCAGGGCAGATTATACCTGGAATACTTCCAGAGTCCACGGTCAGGGCAGGGGCCGGAGCTGAAGCTCACTGACCCAGGTACCGCATGCTATCACAGATAATATTGGACCCGGTGGGAGATGCAGAGTACCGAGCACGGGATTTTACCTGCTTCTCCATTTTTGGCAGAGTAGGGGGGGTTTGGTGCGCATCGCCATACTCTACGGTGGCAGACAATCATGATGGGCGACAAGACATGACCTTTCAACGTAATGCCGCTGGGATTGCGGTCAGAAGAGACTGTTGTGTCTAAAGCTCCCAAGAAGAAGGGAGGTGAAAGAGTGGCCCACGGATGAAGTTTGAGAGGGGCGCTGTCAAGATTCACGCAAGGACACGATAGCTGACAACATGCAAGACGTCAAAAGCAGATTTGCCCGCGGAAACTATCCCCAGCGTACCAAGTACGTTGTACACATAAAACTTACACAAAACAAATTACTGTCTGGGCGTGGCACCATACTTGTCATGGAACATTCCAGACACGTTGTCTCAGCTAACCATTAGTTTCGAAAACAGTTCTTCAAACGTTTGGCGGCTGAGATAAATGCAATTTGGCCAACTCCTTGATAGAACAGAGATAGCTCGCAATTCTCACCAGATCATGAGATGATGACAAGGCTATGAATCTATGGATCTATGGGTCGAATACAGGGCCTCCAGCACTGACGCATTTGGGATAGGAAGTGGTACTATTGTATATGTACCAGCGCAAGCGAATGCCGATCCCTGCTCAGAAACCATCCAGCTAGAACTTCAAGAAGTAGCAGTACTACGTTACTGCTACTGCTATACAAGTAGTGCTCGCAATGAGATCTAGCGTGTGCCATTATATCCGTGAGGAATCTCCAGCTTGCTTACACGGCTAAGTTGCTAACAAGCCTTCAAAGAATCTGGCGTCCATCCCCTGGCGGGAAGAGGAGCCGGTACGGAGGCATATATTGGAACCTGCACGACTAGTACAAAAGCGAGGGAAAGCACATGGTGATAGACGGCACCAACTGATGTGACGAGTCATGAGGAATGCATGAGCGACGCATTTTCACCGGACGTTCTCCCGGAGTAGTGCCAAGTGCCACTGCTACAAAATACTGTGTATTACATACTTTATCAAGGGGGCCAAAAAGAGTTTTTGCACCCAATGCAATCTGGAAAGACTCACAAGCGACGGCTACATGAAGGACCCCTGACGTACCCCGGCGCCCGGAATACACCCGCAGGTGGTGACGGGCTGTTGGAAGAGCTAAACATGGAACTAGATGCAGACCAGTGCATTTCATTTCCTGCTTGGGCTGAGTCTTGCGGGAGGCGTTCCTTGGCCCGTTCACCGTTAGCGGCTGCTCCCACGCTTTTATGTTTCTCGAACACTGCTTAGGCTCGGGTTAAAGCTGCTGGTCTTATTGAGATTTGCACCGATGTTACCACGATGGATGGATTTAAGCAATGTTTCCTCAATGCGTTTCCTCTCTCCAAAAGCTCGGGGACTAGGCGGGAACAACATGGCACTGAGTCAGTAGAAGCACTCACAGATATGATGCCTAATTTCACACACTCTCGCTCGCTTTGAGGATGCTGGAAGCCAACTGTGATTGGCCAAGAGACACGGGATATATCCCCATTAAGTCAGCAGTGAGTGCTCCACAAATGCAGGTACGAAACGCAAGATATGTACGTATGTGTGTGGGCGAGCGAGGCACTGCCGCGTCGAATGCGAGTAAGATGAGTCGATCCAAGGCACCAAGGCAGAGACGCTGGGCTGGGCCCATAACGCGCAAACGTAAGGTATGCGGAGCTTCTATGGAGGTACAAGTGTCTATTTCTGCGTAAGAAGAGGAGCACAAAGGACGGGTATGCTCATATGAGCCGCTGCGGCGGGGGGGGTGGGATTTGAAAAGAACGCCGTTTTTCTGCTCCCCCAAACGCTGCAGATAGCTAAAGCCAACAGCGATGAGTGCTAACTTGATTTAAGCGAGAAATATGTCGTAGTAGATGCAAGCCGGCTGAGTGGCTTCAAAGATCTGCAGTAATGGATACCGAACTCGCCCGGGCCCTCTATGGAGTTTTCTATTACCCGTTCACACAATCACCAACATAAGACAATTACGATGGAGCAACCCGCCCCTAACGCCATACGGCGGTATACGAAGTACGAACACCTAAGAGCGTTTCCCCCAGCAAAACTGCATCTACATGAGACGGCAGCAAGGGTCTTGCGAGAGAAGCGAGCTCAGCAGAGATTTTAACCAACATGTCCGGATGCAAAGCTGAGTGCGCACGGCGCCGGGAAGCAGTGCTTGTCTTCGGCAGCATCGCCAACTTGGTCTTAGCCTCCCCTGATGCTGCTACGGCGGAGAAAAAATAAAGCACACGGCGTGGCGTTCCTCGTTGTGGCGTCTGATCCTTGAACGACGATATCCACTCGGGGAGACTGGGAGCGGAGGGCAAAGGCGGCCCAGTAACGCCGATGCAACGCAACACATCATTCTGGGTGGGAATGGGCGGTTTATGCCGATCTTGGAGCTACGAGATAGCGCTGCTCGAAGAGTCTTGCTAGAACTAAGCAAGCCAAGTTTTCCTCTCTTCTTTCTTTCTAGCGTTTTTTCGCCCTTTGGCCCAAGTGGTGCTGATAGATGACCACACGAACTACTGACAGCACTACTGGACTCGCCGAAATATGACTTGAAAATAGGCGCGCGCTGGTGCGGCATTGACACTGGGCAAGGGGGGGGAGCACGCTTACTAGCACTTTTGCTAGATACGGGAGTGATTTCTAGAAGACTTCTAGGCCATCGGGCATGAAGCAGCCTAATGTGAATGAAATGAGTGAATCACGTCGCAAATAGGAAGCGTCCGCCTTGGCAGGATGCAAAATTCCGGTCACGGTGCTAGTAAGGGGCGAAGCGAATCCGGTGTTGCATCGCAGTTGAGCAGCTGCAGCGACTTCTCGATACGATGCATTCGTCCGGGCAGGCTGGCCCATGGGTGTTGGGTCATGGAAATGAGAGCTGGTATCGGCCACTCACCCAACAACAAGGCAACATGCGGTATGTGTAGTACAAGTAAGTAGTACTCGTGCATGCATGCAATCGGGGTCAAGGTACGGATACGCTCAGCCCTAACTGGCGAATCACCCTGGACAAAAGAAAACAAAAACTTCATGAGTATCTGTGGTAGTATTGATTATCAAGCATCGACTTTTCCTGTTGGTTCAGGGTTATCCAACAACGCCTCCATGACGATGCTACTGTTCGTTATGTGTTGATGGAGGCCTTTTCCTTAGTTTTGTTTACTAATTCATTATTATATCCCGCCAAGCACTTCGGATGAAATGACACTCAACTGCACACATGCGGCATCCGCAAGGACAACGGCAATTGGCTTCTCCAGTGCAATCTTGATTGGCCATCCCTTTCTGTTCATCGATCCGGCTTGGGATGAGTGCAAGTAGCTGGCTAGCCGGAAAGCCAGAGTGTTGGCCAACGCCTCGAGTGTCTCAAACGATGATTGGCTCATGACCTATCACATGAAAGTGTTCAGTATCCAGGGTCTGCTCACCGCAACATCAACTTGGCTGTGGTTCATGTAGTATTCACTCACCTCGACTGTCTCGGCTTCAATCATTGTGAAAACATCCTCGTCAATATTAAACTTGTCAATTTCGATGGTGGCAGCAACGACCTGCTTCGCCTTCCTCTCGTTGCCGTTGACGCCGATGAGAGTAGGAACCCTGAGGTCATGGATTTTGAGGCTCATACCCCTCGGCTGAGGCCTTGACTCTCCATCACGTCCGAAGAGGGCTATTCTGGTGAGACTCACTCCGCCTCCTAGCAGCGAGGCTTTGGGGAGGTGGGCAGTGAGTTCGAAACATCGAATTGTTGAGACCTTTAGGAACGACTTCACTTGTTGCTCGTCTGCTTCATCATCATCATCGGCAGCCTTGGATTTTCCATTGGCATCTTGGTTGGTAAGATCTTCCCAGATTGTATTCACAACGTCTCGTAAACTTGAAAAACGATTTGTGCTAGCCGCATCGCCAGATTTCTCCTTGTTGGCCAGATGCTGTGGCCCCTTACCCTCCAACGAGGCCAGTATCGCTTTGCTGAGCAGTCCATAGTGCACCGTATCATTCGCCACCTTGTCGGCAGATGCCGATGTGTCAAAGGCCTCCTTGAGCATGACAGAGGCGGATACAGAGATGGGCTGCTGCTTTCCTTTCCTATTCCAGGCATCGGATGGACCTTCGATGGACGTCTGGAGATTTCGCACCCGGACCTTTGCGGGAGGCTGGCCGGCTAGAAAGCGGACTCGCCAGTTGGGCTCCAGATCTGCCATGTTGTGTTTTTATCCGTCGTCCCCTCCCCCCTGTTATCTCCCTTCAATTCAAAAGTGAAAGCCGTGAGCCTTGTAACGGCACAATTGGCTAAGGCTTTGAAACCGTAAACCAAGACCCTTTGTGTTTTTTTTTTGGACGTCGTCGCAGCCTTGCTTAGTGAGAAAATCAGAGTTTTGTTGGGCGGTAGGAATTCTTTCGTCTCTTTTCCCTAACAGGCGCCCGCCAACGTTGAGATGAAATCTCACTCTCTTTCCTTTCTCTGCCCGTCGTGTCCCAGGATAAAAAGCCCTTTTCAGCTGCGGCTCTTTTCGTATCCTGTTTTGTTCTCTCCTTGGAGGCCTCAATGTTCGTAATGAAGCGGTCTGTTTCGATAAGAAAACGGTGAGGGAAAGAGGGAAAATGGCCCAAACCGAAGGCGGGGTTATAATTAGGAGGGTAAACCAAAAAAGAAAAAAAAAAATTATGGCTGTGCAACCTATATGGCGGATGCAAGGGAGGATTGCCCGCAAAAGACTTTCCAATGAGTTTTTAAGATTGCAGTGAGACACTTTTTTATCTTATCGTCACTTTTTTTCTTTTTTGCGAGGCTATTGTTGTTTGTGATATGAGTTTTTCAATGGTTGGGCTTTTGGATAACCTGAGCAATTTTTTCGACCCGGATTTTTTTCTTGGGAGTATGCAGCCATTTGGGCTCCGCAGCTATGCATGTTTCCGCTTGTTTTGCGGTTGAAAACCTACCCTACAAGATGGTGGCAGCTTTTGATGGCCTGATGTACACAAATTCACGCACGAAGCATGTACAGGAGAATGAAAATACACGGTGAACACACATATACACACAAATGCGTATAAAGCTTCTAGAATTGATTTAATGAATCTATGCTGGTGAAATGGCATACAGTTCCGCTGTGCGCCATAATCTAAAATCTATACCCTTGATGTTGTTTATCAACCATCTATTTTGTATAAGTCCGTATAACCTCTATCCTGTATAAGTCCGTATAACCTCTATCCTGTAAAAAAAACGAAGCACATGAAAAAAAAAAAAACTCCAAAGTCTAAAAAGTAACTCGACCCCTCTAGAAATCTAAATCCAAAGAAACACCAAATCGTGCAAGAGTGCGCAAAATCTACGTGAAGAAAAAAAAGAAGTCGTAAAATCATCATCAAATCTTCATCCGACGGCGCGATTCCGTCTAGATGTCGGCCTTTTCACACTGAGGCACATCGCCGTTTGTAACCTCCCTGATGAAATCGGGGTCTGGGTTGAAGAGCATGACGTGGAAGTGTTCTACGGCGTGGATTGACTTGAGAGCAGCCCAGTTTTTGAACCACATGACCTGGTCCGAGTCAGCATCAGAGCAACTACCCAGCAAGAATTGAATCAAGGCTCATAACTTACCTGGTTTGAGGGCACCCGGGACCGGAATGTCTTGGTCACAAAGTCGTCAATCTCCCTTCTCGCCTTGTCCGTCAGGTCGCCAGTGGCAGAGACCGCCTTGAGCTCAAACTTGGTCCAAACGACCAAGTGCACGATTCTGGGATCAAGTCCATAGGGCCAGTCGTTGTGAAGGATCTTGTAATCATCCGCGTACTGGAATGGGGCGCCGCGAGGCACAACGGGCAGTTCCCAGCGCAGACGTTGGCTCAGAACGAAGTTGGCGATGCTGCCGTGGAGCTTGCCCAGGCGGTAGGTGAAAGCCTTGTAGCGTCGCAGGTTGGAAGGGATGCGCTGGAACCGCTCCAGGTTGTTTGTGCGGATGAGGTAGCAGACCTCTTCCCATGATTGGGTGCGGTACTCTGCGTCTGGTGTTGAGACGGTCCGGAGATCTTTCGGGTTGAGGCCGACGAGGAAGGGCGGGCAGACAGGCGTCCGCTCCGGTTCGGGAACGTTGATGTGCCAGAAGGGGAGGGTGATGGTGATGCTCAAAGAGCCCATTGTGTCTGTGTTTGTGTTTGTGACGGAGTGATGTTTTTTTTTCTTCTTTTTTTTTTCTTGTTCGGCCTGGAGAATATCTCGAAGTTGTTGACAAATGGCAAACGAGATACCTATATAAAAGGGCCGTTGGGCGGACGACGCCGAAGTGTGGATTCCGGAACCGGACAGCGAAACCAAACGTTGCCACCTGCTTGCCACTAACAAGCGGACGAACGAGAACTTTAGTCTGGGGGATTTATGGTTACAGATAAAGTCTCAGTGGCGTAGCAAGAAATGGTCTGCGGCGCTGTGAGGGTTTCCGAAACAACCTCGAGAGGACATCGTGGGGTACATGGTGGAATATAAAGGCATATCAGGCTCCGGTCCAGAAGATTCCCCGTTGCTCTCAATCACTGCAACAACAAACTCCACTAGGCTGCGTTTGCTGCTGGAAGCTCCGGATGTGTCATCGTGGAACTCGAAAGATACTGATTAAGGAAGAAGTAAAAAGAAAAAAAGGCAAAAAGTGCATTAGACGCCCTGCCGGCGCTATCTAAGACCACACAAAAGCTGCGACTCGGCGATGACGCCGCCTCTTTTTTCTTTTCTTCCTTCTACTTTCTACATCGGCACGAGCCCCAGATGCAACGTTGTCGTGGGAATATCGGCATGCACGGACCATTCAAGAGCCGGCGTGCTGCCACGGGTCTTGTGACTGGCTGGGCTGGGCCTCATGTTTGGGGCGATTCAGTGGTCGTTGCAAGGCGCTGATAGCGATTCTAGACCCGCTGGAAGGGCTGGGCTTTCATGGCGGTTTCTGATTACCCTATCTGGGGCACTTTTTACAGTATCGGATGGCAGCAAGTGGCTAGAGTGGATCACGTAAGCCGATGATGGCAGTGGCATTTGCCGGCGATGGAGACTCCGTAGATGGAGCGGAAACTCCCATGCGCGTCATTGTCTTTCAAGAAGTAGAGAAGACGGACGATTATTGTTTCGGAAGTCGACCAAGTTATTTAAAGATGTTTGATCTCCCCTCCTTGCTAGCAGCAGAGTTCGTTGCTGTTTTTGCCTTTGCCCCGGTCAGGAGAATGAATCGTTGTGGAGATGGAAAGCTGGACGGCCGTTGATGCTATCCAGAGGCGGAGCAGGCCGCGGGAAATTATCGTCATTTCTTGCAGTGGACCAAAGAGCTTGTTAGCGAAACGGTAGCAACATCTGCAATGCCGTGACCTATTTTTGCCTTTGGATGTTTTTGTTTTGTTTTTTCTTCACGAGACCAGTATTTGCAGAGTCATGCTTCCGAGCAATGTCAGTGTTCCGTTTACCCCACGTGTTTGGGCCAATATAAGCCCGGGCCGTTTATAGGAGATACGGAGTAACGGAGGCGGTAGGTGGTATTGGTGAGTCTAGAGGCAATGTGTCGATGCCTAACCCAAGATGCCGTTGATAACGCGAGGCTTCTCAATTCCCTCAACAGTTGCGAGGGCTTTTTTTTTTTTTTTTTGTTCATGCTACTACTGGTAGGTAATCGCTTTGCGGCCGCCAGAAGTTGAGATGTGCTTGTTGCTGGGTTACCTGTTAGTTTGACACCTGAGATGCTCATCGTGGCGCTCTCAAGCGTGAGACCACTCGGATGACCTCTACCGACCAGAGCCGGCACTACTGCCGGCTAGTAGAACTCTAGTTCTCTTGTAGCCAGTAGGGACATGTTTGGCAAAGGGACATGTCAA
This sequence comes from Trichoderma gamsii, assembly GCF_001481775.2. Classification (NCBI taxonomy): domain Eukaryota; kingdom Fungi; phylum Ascomycota; class Sordariomycetes; order Hypocreales; family Hypocreaceae; genus Trichoderma; species Trichoderma gamsii. Next base: position 947,004 of record NW_020171345.1, on the reverse strand, counting down.
AACTCGTTATTGACGGAACCCGAGCGGATGAGCATCACCTCCTTACTTCCCCTATGCGATCCGACTCTGCACATGCTCTCAGCAGGAAGTCAACTGGTTCGAGACCAGGCCCGAGGCATTTTTTCATCTTTTCTTTCTGTGTGAGGGATTACAGGCCTATCGGCGTGCAGCCCAACGGCGGTTTCTTTGGGCAGCTAGACGCAACCATCTCGACATTTCGCCGTAGAACGTATCGCCTCTGGGCGCGGATGCATATTGCCATGCATATATACAAGTTTCCAACCCACCACACTGCATGTGAAAAATTTCGTTTCTGCTGTGCAACCTATTCATAGCAATGGATAGGAGGAAAGAGATTTTTTTTTTCTTTCTTCCCACAGTCTGTCACACGCTGCCTGGCTCTTAGTTTATCTCTCATCTTTCTAAAGTCAGAGGCGTGCCGTCTTGTTGGGAAAAGATTGGCATGCACCGGTACTTGGGTACTTGACTTTGGCTTGTAGCCGCACAATTGGCCGCAACTTTTGGCTTTTTGGACAATAAGCTTGGGCCGTCAAGCAGGCAGAAAAAAAAAGGTGGCGGGGTTCGTTGCTGAACTGCGGATCCCCCTCGCAGTTTGCTTCCATTGTGCAAAGTGGATGGACGGGCGTGGTTTTGGGCCCCTCAGAACAGGCTTTTTTGACCCTGGAACGTGTTTCTCTCGTGGACAATGGCCGCGTGGAAGCCAAGCAGAGGCAAAAATACTCGAGTTGCAGTTAGTGTAGGAGAAGCAAGGAGAGAGCTGTCTGTTGGAGCTCCCCATGGCCAACGACAGAGTTCCGGTGACGGTAACCCCCCGGCCGAACCTTGGGCTCCTTTTCCAATTTCGGCCGGGATAACTCGCGCCTCTCGTCGATGCGAAATGCTAGTGGGGAGCGTCGTGATTTGATTGTTCAGGGGAATCGACACAGACGATTGGGATCCAGAAAAAGGAGCGACAGCAGCAGCAGCGGCCATTGAGCTAATGATAAAGGGGCTGCCCCCGTTTTGTGATAAAACCAGAGCTCTCTGGCGTTGAAGAAGCTTCGTTCCATTCCTCATCTCCTCCAGTGAAGCTCCAAGCTGCTGCTGCTCATTCTTATCGTACGTATCACCATCATCATCAAGCACGATTCGCCCCCCGATTCGCGCTGCCGCTGCTGCTGTAAGCCTGCTTGCTGCACGTCCCATCGTCCCATTGACGTCAACACTCCCAAATCGCACATGCAACAAGACGCAACACGCAACGCGCAACGGCACAGTGCTCCGTCCAAGTGCTATTTATTAACTGGGCCGCCACTAGGTTCTTGGAACTAAAGATCCTGCTTGGGGGAAAGCTCAATCCACCCCGCCAGAAGCCATCTTCGCACCCCACCTTAAGACCTGATACTCTCCCCCTTCTTCGAGATCATCGACACTCCTCTTCTTTTCCAACTTCTTCGTTTTCTTCGCTGCGATCCGCCGGAAATCGAAGCTTGCCAGTGTACGAGGCGTCTCACAAGCAATCCACCACCGAGCAAACACACATCACCAGACACAATGCAGGCAATCAAGAGTGCTTTGCCTACGCACCTCAAGCCGAATCCTGAGGACAATGGATTCGAGCAGCGTCACCACGGCAAGACTCGCAGTCACATGGTGAGTCCTTGATCAACTCATTTCATTGAACCTTCATCTGGGATCCTGTCCTAGAATATCTTGTTTTTTTCCCTTTGTGATTTTGGCCTACCGACCGCGACTTTGAAGCTCCAAGTGAGGGGCATGAAGCTGCGCGGGGCAAATAGCTGTCATGGAGAGTTGCCAAGTCGCAAAAGGCTACATACCCCTCATAGCTGTGCTTTGGCCGTGTTAATGCGCGCACTACGCCCGCTGGTTGCTTGCAACACTTGACATGATAAGCAAAAAGGCAAAAGGTTAAGGCCTTTGGAAAAACTAATGGCCGCGGGAGTGGCTGACGCCTTGTGCACATTGCCATCAGGTGATGGGCGGCCGTGATTGCTGCGCGCCATCGCAGGCGTTTCATCTATTCACAGCCGTCCAGCCCTACCCATAACTGCAGCATTTACCCTTTGCCCTTTTCCTTTTCACTTCAGTTCATCTTCTCTACGCCCTGATGCTGCATGCTATGCTGCTGCCGTCGCTGAAAGCCTCAAAATGTCGCGAGACAAAGATTCCAAAGAGCGCGAGCTAATCGATCACACCCAGGCCTTCGAGAACACCTCGACCAATGTCGCTGCCGCTCAGATGCGAAATGCCCTGACCAACCTCGCCGAGACCGTCGAGGACCCCAAGGAGAAGAAGGTTAGTTTGACATGAATACAAGCGAAAAAGATGGGCGCCATGGTGGTTGCTAATGCAAATCGCCTGTTTAGCTGTTCGAGACCGAGATGGACAACTTCTTTGCCCTCTTCCGACGATACCTCAACGACAAGGCCAAGGGAAATGCAGTGTATGTTGCTCTCTTACTTTACCTTACAAGCTTATAGAAGACGGACATTTGCTAACGAGGCCACAGTGACTGGGACCGCATTGCCCCTCCCGCCCAGGGCCAGGTCGTCGACTACGAGGACCTCGCCAACACTGAGTCTGTTCAGTTCCTGAGCAAGCTCGCCGTCCTCAAGCTCAACGGAGGTCTTGGTACCTCCATGGGTTGCGTTGGACCCAAGTCCGTCATTGAGGTCCGTGACGGCATGTCCTTCCTCGACCTGTCTGTCCGCCAGATCGAGTACCTCAACCGCACATACAACGTCAACGTTCCCTTCCTCCTGATGAACTCTTTCAACACCAACGACGATACCGCTGCCATCATCAAGAAGTACGAGGGCCACAACGTGGACATTCTCACCTTCAACCAGTCCCGATACCCCAGAATCTACAAGGACTCGCTGCTGCCTGTCCCCAAGTCCTTCAACTCGTCCATCACCGAGTGGTACCCTCCCGGACACGGTGACGTTTTCGAGTCGCTGTACAACTCTGGTATTCTTGACAAGCTGCTGGAGCGTGGCATTGAGATCATTTTCCTGTCCAACGTCGACAATCTGGGCGCCGTTGTGGATCTCCGCATCCTCCAGCACATGGTTGAGACCAAGGCCGAGTACATCATGGAGTTGACCAACAAGACCAAGGCCGACGTCAAGGGTGGTACCATTATTGATTACGAGGGATCTGTCCGCCTGCTGGAAATCGCCCAGGTGCCCAAGGAGCACGTCAACGAGTTCAAGTCCATCAAGAAGTTCAAGTACTTCAACACCAACAACATTTGGCTGAACCTCAGCGCCATCAAGCGCGTGGTGGAGAACAACGAGTTGGCTATGGAGATTATCCCCAACGGCAAGACCATCCCCGGTGACAAGAAGGGCGAGTCAGACATTTCCATTCTCCAGCTCGAGACTGCCGTCGGTGCTGCCATCCGCCACTTCAACAACGCTCACGGTGTCAATGTTCCCCGTCGCCGATTCTTGCCCGTCAAGACCTGTTCCGACCTGATGTTGGTTAAGTCTGACCTGTACACACTCAAGCACGGCCAGCTCCAGATGAGCGCCGCCCGTTTCGGCGATGCTCCTCTGATCAAGCTGGGCGGTGACTTCAAGAAGGTTTCAGACTTCCAGAAGCGCATCCCCTCCATCCCCAAGGTGCTGGAGCTTGACCACCTCACCATTACCGGTGCCGTCAACCTGGGCCGTGGCGTGACGCTCAAGGGCACAGTCATCATTGTTGCGACCGAGGGAAGCACCATTGACATTCCTCCCGGATCGATCCTGGAGAACGTTGTCGTGCAGGGTAGCTTGCGCCTGTTGGAGCACTAAAATGCGTCGTTCATTTTCTTTCTCACTTCTTTACACCCCCCAATACAAAATACCCAGTGCTCCAGGCTTGGAATTTATCGTCGTATCTACTATTAGTATTTTCCCATTTTTATGTGCTGGCATATCGAGCGAAGTTGGGAGACTAGCCGAATAATGAACAATTAGTTGGAAGATGGCGGTTGAACAAGCAAACAAACAAGCAAGCAAATCAAGCAAAAGAAAAAAAAAAAGTTGGTTAAGGAGGAACAGATGGATGGAATGTGGAATGTGTAGGACATTTATGATTGTCTCGATGACAGCGTCGGCATTTTGTAAATACAGCTATTAGGGCCTTGGTAAATTGATACAATGAGTTGGTATCCATTTCGATGAGCAGATAGCTCTGATTCTTGGTGACTGAAATATTATGCATGAGGGTGTTTGACAAGAGCAAGGTCTCGATGATGTCAAGTAGGTACCTATGCAGCAAAATCTGGGGCTACGCCGCAAGCAAAAAGAGCACGCTAAGTAGGGAGGAGACGGCTCGAGTTTGTCAATCTAGACGCTTCTGTAGATTTCGCGATTTATTGATGATGGCTCCCTCCACAATAGCTGTGCCAATCTAGATGGAGTAGGTCATCTGGACTGCGAGATTTGAGATGTTTGGCGATCATGATGCTTTGGCCGAGGTTGTCTGGTGGGATATTATGGAACTGTATTGCTGCTAGAGAGAGAGAGACAGACATGGGGCGGCGTTGACTTTGTTTAATTTGATTTTGAAAACTAGCAGATTGGTCCGTGGGACTAAGACAGAACGGAGTTAAACCTCCAGCGGCAACCTGGTTCTGCCTTCTGCCTTCTAGACGCATACAGCTACAGTATAGTACAAGTGCATATCTATTCAAGTGCTAATTTCCTTGTTATCTACTTAGCATTGCATGTCTGTACATGTCATTTCCCCAGATACGCCTCGCGAAGCGCCTCAAAAGCCGCAAATTGCCATGCAGGCGCCGTGGCGGAAAATCAACAGCGTTTGACCAGTAGAATAGGTGAGTGGAGCCCCTTTCGTTAGGGATAGGGAGATTGCCTATCGATTGCTTACTCCACACGAAACGTGAGACAAAACAGAACCTGTGCAGGGGGGCGCGAAAGAAGGCCAATGATGAGGCGGTAGTTTTTGGGCTTGGGCTTTGGCTGATGGGCTCTTTTGGAGATTGCGGGGATGGGATGGTGCTTGGAACAGGGTTAGAAGCAAGACAGGGGGAGAGTCACTGGATTGAGGCGAAGGGGCTATGTATCGCATCGGGGAAGTGTAGCAGGCGCAAAAGAGGAAAACAGAGTGAGAGAGAGCAGGATGACGAGAGATGTAGGAGATGAGGTAATAAGGGGGGGCCTGGGGCTAGAGCTGGGGAATGAGGCTCTAGGCTGGGCGTGTTATGGTTTTGCGTCTGTTTGGTGTCCTTGCTTACAAGTAGTTGACTGATGTTGTGATGCCTGAGGAATGGACGGGCACAGCCTCGATGCCTTTGGGTGAGAAGAGGGGGAAGTGGACGAATGAGCGAATGCGGAACACGCCGAGAGTCCTTTTTGAAAGTTGTCGTTGCACTTTTGAAGCATGTAGGTCGCCTACATGCATGATGGGGAAGCTGGAAAAGTGGAAGCACGATGATGTGATGCAGATGATGATGTAGGTTAGTTACGTGTTCGTGAGTGGGAGGGCAGCCTGCAGATCGGGAGTTCGTGTTTTTGGCACAATTCAGAGTTTTGGCTATGTGACTGCAGTCAGGATCATGCCTGTAGCTTGCTCATTCGTCGGGATTATGGGGAAAAGAGAGAGAGAGAGGAGGTTGATGACAGCTTCGTCTCTGCTTTTTAACCTCTAGACTTAAGCAAGCTGCAGAATGGCTGTGTGGAGAGGGAACGGGCTGTGCAACAGACAAATGCATGCGGGCTGATCCTAAGAAACTTTAGGCAGTGATGGAGGCGCGAACGGGAAATTCAAGCATAACCGGCTTCATTCTCTGCGAGTGTGTGTCGAATGGGCTGCCGAGCTGATCGCGAAAGGCGGACGGTATAAAGGCGTTTTGGCCATGGAGATTGCCCGTTTGGGCATGAGCCGAAGAGCCAGGGGTGACTGATTGGACTTTGCGCCGCTGGGGAGCCACTTTTCTTTTCGCAGAGGGGAGACCGGCTGTTGTTTAGGGGAGAGGCTAATGCTAATGGCGCTGTGATGATGTGTTGAATAGTCTGGGACGAAAGCGCAGTTTCGGTATGGAGACAAATGCAGGTTGGTTGCTGCTGCTGCTGTCTGGGTGTTCTAGGCCGGGGAGGGCGGTACGGAGTGGGAACAAGGAACAAGCTTGAGTGAAGGGGAAGGGAAAAAAAAAGAGACACAAGCTTGTGTGTGGTTAGCAGCGGGTTTGCTTGTATGGATGTTTCTTTTTAATTGCAGTGGGGAAAGGATCTTTGTGTGTTGTGGTGTAACGAACACGCGCGGCTCGGGGGTAATAATGGTTGTCCAGCCTGGTGCGGTAAGAAGATGAAAGATCAAATACGCGTTGCAAGTGGAAAATAGAGCAGAGTTAAGGAAAAGAAGCTTTCTGCTGGTGACGATACTGGTGCCCGCTGCGCAAACTCAATGGCGATCAGAATCCCGTATTTGAGCCGTTGTGGCGATCGCGCTATTGGGTGCAGTGGCCACAGCTGGGGTGGTGCTGCGCTCGCCACGGCTATTGGACGATTAGCTTTGCATAAGGTGATCATTTTGTTTTCCTAGATTTTTCTCTCGCGGTGTTTGGTTGGCTTTATTACTCGTAGGAGCTCCGGTCTAGCGAGTAGCTTTGCTGTGCCTGTAAGCGAGGCGTACGTAGGATTGCGGGAAAAGGACGCCTCTTTTGGTCGTTCTGCGCGGGTGCTTGAGGGATGGATGCGTGTGCATATGCATCAAATTCATGTAGTGTATATTCTATGTTGGTTTGCTGCGTCGCTTCACTCTGTGCAGGCAGCCATTTCAGGCAGCATTTCTTCTGTCTACTACTGGTATATTCTCTCAATCTCCATCTGATGTTTTCCTCCTCGCTTGCCGTTGCAGCCGTTGGCATTGACGCGGCGGGAATTGGAATGACAGGCACAAAACAGTGTCGGCGGGTGGGCCAAATTTGCTTTGCGTGTCATGCTATGCCCAGTTGAAGCCATTTCCCGGGGGTAGGACAGAAAAGCTTGGCCTCTGAGCGAGTGCCTGGCTCGACCTGATTAGTCGCGGGGCCCTGGCTAATAGCGCTTGGGGAGCTACTGTACTACTAGTATTTGGCCTAGCGCTGGCGGGCTGGAGCTCGTCTGCTGGACCAGGGGCCGCGGCCGCTGATTGGGCGGCGCCGGAGCTTGTGCCAGGCCCTAGCGCGCAGTGCCTCGCCCCATGCAGACCTCCAGCTTCTGCACTGACATTTGCGCAGAAAAGCTTGGCCACAGCGTTTTGAGACTTGTACTACTGTATACTTGTAGACACACCAGACCACACACCCCGGGAAATCACCCGGCCGGTTGAGAACCTGGCAATGACACTGGGACTCAACTCTCGCTGCTTCGGCCGCCCCTCTAATTCCACCGGCCAGGCCCCCTGTTGCTGGGAATGGAGCTAGACTATCAATTCCAACGCCCGCTCCACTCCTGACCGATGCTCCTCTTGGCTCTCTCCAAGTGCTTTAATTACCCTTTGCCGTCCTCTGCGGCTCTTGTTTTTTTTCTTTTTGATTCTTGCTTTCTGTTATCCCGCGCCTGATCACTCGCTTTGTAGGCCCAGTTTCATTCTTGCAAGTAAGTTTCTGTTTTTTTTTTTTTCTGTTTGGGTTGACAATTCGTGTTACTGCCTTTGTCGGCTTGCCAAGCCCCCCGTCTAAGCGGCATCGCGATCCATTTACACGGATCGGCTGTCTGCGCTCTCAGCTATACCTACCCCTGGCCTATCTCGTTCGTTCTCTCTGTTTCTATGTGTCTCTCGAGCAAAAACCACTCCGCTATTGGTGAAAGAAAACATAAGATGCCCCTATTTCCTGGGTTTGGCCTCTCGCTTCGAGGCTCCCTTGCGGCGGTTGATGCGGCACGGCAACATGCGAGAGACGACGGTGGAGAGGACAATCGATAGTTCCAACCATGGTGGAAAGCACGGCCGTTCTGCGTCTGTCAGCCAGCTGGACGAGTGCCTGGCAGCTGTAACGGCTCAGCTATTTTTCCTAACTTTTGTTTTTGTTTTGTTTTGATGTTTTCTTCTTCCTTCATCATTTCACATTCCTCCTTGATCTTTTCCTCCGCCACCAACAACATACCAGTCCACACTCTTTGCTTTGCCGTGATCGACGAGCCGAGACAGCCTGACTAACCAGTCTACCCGCCTAGTTAAAACGATTCGTTCCGTCTCTCGTTCAGACTCTGCTCTTTAATCGTCCCTTTTACGCTTTCAAGATGAAGTACTCTGTCGCTGCCGTCTCGGCCTTTGCCGCCGTTGCTCTTGCCAAGCCCTCTTTCACCAACCTGTCCTTCGATGTTGAGGCTGGCAAGCCCTTCACCCTCACCTTTGCTGGCTGCTCTGCCAGCACTACCTGCAGCATCGAGCTGCAGACTGGTGCCAGCAAGGACCTGAAGGATGTCAAGACCCTCGCCTGTGAGTTAATCTTCCGTCGTGGACGAAATCTGCGTGCCAAGATAAAATGCTGACAGTGATGATAGCTGGTGTTACCGGTACTTCTGCCACCGTGACTCTGGACAAGATCCCCTCTGGCACCTACAACTTCAAGATCACCGACTCCAACGGCGACAGCAACTACAGCGCCCAGTTCCCCGTCCAGGGCGACGTTGCTGCCAGTGCCAGTGCCAGTGCCAGCGCCTCCAGCGCCTCATCCGAGACCAGCGCCAAGGAGACCAACACGGCCACCGCCGCTCCCACTTCTACCGAGGCTTCTTCCTCTGCTGAGAAGTCTACCACTCTGGTCAAGTCCACCACCGCTCACAGCACCGTGGCCTCTAACAGCACCACTGCTGCTCCCACCAGCCACTCTGTCCCTGCCAAGCACAACACCACCAGCTCTGCTCTGACAACCGGACCTGCTTCCACCACTAGTATGTATTCTATATCCTCGGTGAAACGTGTTTACCTCGCACGAGCTTCGCTTCAGATTTCGCTAACCAGTTTTGTCTTGCTACAGCCGCTTCAACCACCCCTGCCAAGACCTCCTCAAAACCCGCCATCACCACTGTCCCTCCCGGAAGCGCTGCTGGCCGTCTGGCTTCTCCCATCGCTCTCGTGGCCGGCGTTGCCCTGGCCCTTGCCTTCCTCTCTTAATTTTGTGGATAGCAAACTCGATGGGGGAGCGGGAAGAGTCCCTCCCTAATGTTTTCATTTTGCGCATTAAGGCCTTCTTCTTTGGTACCCGGTTAAATTTAATATCTTGAGGCAAGATTCTATATGTTGTTTTTTCTTCATACAGCAGGGCAGCTTGTTAGGGGAACGGAGGGTTGGCGGCTGAGGGATGTAGAAGTCCCGGCCTCTTGTCAACTTCTTTTTTTCCCTCATATCTAATGACGATTGTACGGAAAACTACCTAAACTTCTTTTTTTGACGATAATGTCAGCCCCTGCATGTACTCTAGTGGTAATTAATGCATTATATCCCCCTTTTTTCTTCTTCTATTTACTTGATCTACAATGAGATTTTCTTTACGACGAACGTGAATCGATTTTCTGCAGTGCATTTGAGTGTTTTTAACGTAGCATTTTGTAAAATATTATTGCTTGACACTGAAATCTACAGAAGACATAAGACTAGATGTGGCGCTCGCTTCCTTGTCCTCCTTCTTGGCGGTGAGGTGAAACTGAGCTACACGGGATGACGGCGGCTCGATGCAGGAACTGCAACCTGTTTGATAAGCTGACGCAAGGGGGGGCCGATTTTTTTTTTTTTTTTTTGTTTTTGTCTTGTTCATTTATCTTCGGATCGTAAGCCGAGAAACAAGGCTAAAAAGCTAGCAAACTGCAGTGGTTCCCCTCGTGTTTTAAAGCTCGTGTTCGATCCGATTGAGTTTTTGGGGATACGAGGCGCGCGCGCGATCGATTGCGTGGGACCTCTGCTCTGAAAAGGGGAGGAGGAGAAAATCGGAGGTTTTTTTTTTCGCCCGGGTTAGATTTTGGGATTGGGGCCTTGCTTGTGTCGTATCCCTGCAAGGGGGGGGATTTTTGTCACATACCGTAGCAGTACAGCTCTGGAGTCGGAAGAGAAAATGTCGGATGAGATTTTGGGCTGATGTGAGGAGATTGGGCGTCAATCGGTTTGTTCACATTAGATAGATAGAGGCCTGATTTCTTTTGAAGTGATTGTGATGGTGGGTTTCACGAGTTGCGTTGTGTTACACAAGGAAGAATGACGGCTTTGGGCGGGAAGCATAGAGAGCAGAGCACAATTGATGATGGGGTCAATGATGTTGGGTTGAAGTATGTAGGTAGGTGTTGATACTGCTATGTTGTGTGATGTGATCTACCTATCTCAGTCTCTAAGCTAATGCTCAATCTATAGAAATACATGTGTATGGTCTCGGGGTAAAAAGGGGCCTCTCTGGCGCCATATTCTGGTTCGTGGGAATCGCGTTTTCTTTATTTTGTCAATTGATATCCTCCGGGGTTCAACAAAAGAAAGCAAATAAAACAGAAAATAATAAAGCAGCAGCCTTGACTCATGTCGGACGATGGCCGATAATCGTTGACTTAGCTAAGCATAAGGCATGAAAGGAAAAAGCGTTCTAGGGAAAAAAATTACAGGGGAAAGAAGCAGAGAGGAAAGACCGGTGTGCAAATCGCAAGTCGCCGACCGGCATTCTCATCACCGCTTCTTCATTCTCGTTTCTTGTCTTTGATCTCAGTCTCATTCTCATTCTTTTTTTTTGGTTTCGATATTTGTTTTGGAAGACGTTTTGTCATGGTCTTTCTGGGGCTCACGTCGATGAGACTGTTTCAGAGCATGTCTGTGGCATTGGAGTCGGTATAGCTTCGGCTGTTGAGGTTGATATATGTTGAGTGACCTCGTTGTAGGTATGCTCGTCTCATCGTCCGACTCGATTGTTTTCGAATTGGTTATTCCTGGTTCATCTTACTGACGTTCTTCCTTGACCCAGGATCCCATATGAATGAAAGCGTCACCTGTCTTGCTGTCTGGGCTTCCTGGATGTTGGTTCTCTGGCTGCTGGCTTGAAACTGCCGTATCGGCGGTGCTCGTCACGTCCACGTTGACGTAAGTAGTTGGAAAACCGCTTGCCTTGTGAGCATTCGAGACTAAGCCGCTGTCAAATGCATTGAAGGCATCGACGTTTGTTTTGGAGAGACCGCTCTGGGCGTGGCCGGCGGTGTTGTTGAACGCAGATGCATCGACAATAGAGCCAGTAGTCTGGCTGCCAACAGTCTCGGGGCCAGCTTTGCTTTCACAGGGAATACATTCCCAGCCGCTTCCCGGGAGAAAGGGATCGTGGAGAGCATTCAGCAGCGTCTTGGAAGGATCACGAATAGGTCCAGCCGTCTTCCGAGTGTTGGGTGCTTGTGGGCTTCGAGAGGCATTGGTTGCCTGGGACAGATCGACAGACTGTGGATAGGAAGCCATCGCGGTAATGAGAGGATGATGGACGCTTGGTAGTTGTTGAATTACGTTGACGTGGGTTGAAGGAACGGCGAGTGCGCGTATTGCAAGAAAGGAGCGTGTGTTGTCTGCTGTGAAGAGGTCAGGATGGTAAGAGAGAAAGAGGGGGAGAGCGGTGGGATTTTATACCTGCGTTCTCACGCGACAACGAAGCGAAAGCACCTGAAGCACGAAAGCAACTGGCCTGATCGGCTCGATCTAGTGCGAAAAGAAGAACACTCTGAAGTGAAGTGGCATGCGGTTATTGGTCGTGTCGATGGCGGCCGCCCTGAAGAGGGCTTGCGACGACCCCTGTGAAGTTGAGAGGCCCGGGCTACTAGGATTGGGATGGAACGGATACGTACTCCAAGTACCGGTGACTTGCCAACAACAGCTGGGGCCACTATATGCACCTTGGGGACGACTCTTCCAAAGGTACTTTAGCCAGCAGATCATGAGAATTGACCGGGGCAGCTACCCAGACCGAGAATGCGAGTCTGAGGTCTTGCAGACTTCTGAGCTTCGTGCCAAGAGTTAGGCAAAGGGCTGATGAGTTTGAACAACGCAGCAACGTTCAATGGTGGTGTGCAAGAGGCAGTGCATCTGTCTAGAGACGGCTTACTTTCCAACGACCAACGCAACAGCCCTGCTCAGTCAGGCGTTCTGCCAGCGAATTCATCTCAAACAGGGGGCGTCTCTCACCGGTTCTCGCAGAGAGTGTGCGCATGACTGCAACTCTTTGCAGCTATCCTTGCGGAAGAGCGAATGTCGCTGAAGCTAGCCATCTTCCTTGCGGCCAATCTGATGTTTGGCTTTCGAGAGTACTGGTATTGTTTTGGCTTTACCGTTAACAGGACAAGGCTTTAGACCTGCAGCTTCCAGATCATTGCTACCTCGGCGTTCTATGTCGGCCCTTGCGGAAACCGATAGCCTGCTCTGTCGCTAGGCAGCTATGGTGTCTATTTTGGTCCCCTCTCGACAAACTGAGGAGCTGTTCGAAGTGCCCTTGCATGGCAGAAAGAAAGAAAGAAAGAAAGAATGAGCGAATTAGTTTTCTTCGCCCCAAGCTGCTTGGACAGAGCCGCACCCCCTCATCCTGTATCTGGTTTCTGCAGAATATGCACTGCAGTGAGTGTGCATGCGTTAATGAGAGCGAGAGCATGCAGCCTCATCTGAAAAGGTACCTGGCTGCAGGGGGGGCATGAGGGGAAGGACGGGTCACTATTGTCTTCACCCGAGCAGTGTACCATCCTACCATTCAAAATAACCGGGCTTCAACAATCGGTGATAACCGTGGCGGGATTGCACTCAGCTGGTCAGGGCTCACCGCAGTTTTGGAGTCGTTGCAATCGTGTGTAACATGAGCAAAAAGTCGGGTTCCCTTATGCACAACGCCTTGCTTGATCATCACTGATGCAATCGCCGCTTGTATTCTATTCTCAGTACCCAATTGAAATCTGCACCTGCGATTTGCATTTACACCTAGCATACTGCGACAATTTGTCATAACCAAGCCCTCGGACTTCCTTTTGGAGCAGAGATACATGCAAGCGCTTGCTGGTTTCAGCTGATGGGCAGACACCCATGCAAGGATAGCCAAAGATGAAAAAAAAAAATGACAGCTCTTCACACCCAATGCATCGGACCACAGCTGCCCTTTTCTCACGCTTCTATCTCATGCAATAGACCCGGATGGCGCACTTCCCGTTTGGTCAAACAAAGCCGGCATTGATGATTCGAGATCCTGCGCGCCAGTCGGCACAATGGCCGAGGCAACCTCGCGGGCGAAATATCGTCCCTGGCTTACTATCCCGTAGGTCTCGAGCGATCTAGCCTTTGAATCTAGATACTTTCCGGACCCTAACGGCCACCATAATTGAATCAGTGAGCTGGCAAACGTTAGTTTATTAGTAGGCGTATACGAGTCTGCAACAGCAGGGGCTGTCGAGCGCCATTTATTTAGAATTCTAGGATTCCAAGGCGATGCCAGGGATAACTTCCATGTCCATTGCCTGCATGACGTTAGAAGTACGCGGCCAAGGACGACCTATCACGGTAGAGCGTGAACGCCAGCGATTGTAGTACAGGCCAATAGCCTGGCGTATGATCGCCCGCCTACTTTTGGCAGGCCAATACGTCAAGGATTGAGGCCGCTGGCCAGCCATGCGACATTCTTCGAGAAAGATTCATTTCCTTCTAGCGCGCCGCGAAGCATCCTTGTCCGATGTGTTCACTGCCTGGGCGAATAGAACACGGCTGATTACACAGGCATCCCTGGTTCAATCGCGAGCGGGCGGCCGAGAGTCTCTCTTTTTGGCCACTCATCTGTCCGGAGCAGACCATCCATGAAGGAGGCTTTCCTAATGGTCGATCTAGATGTCTTTTACGTGAAACGAACTCACCCGAATCAAGATTTGATAGCATTGCTTCGGCTCGCCTGAGAGCGAAAGATGTACATATGAGTGCTTTTTTATTGTTTTCTCTTCCTTAGCCTCTCTATCTGCTGCGCGTTCTCTTTTTCCGGCTAGCCACTAGGCTGGAACCAATCATTTGTTGTTTACCCAGTACGCCTTGCAGCTTGTTTATGTATTCCTATTCGCACGAATGTACATGAGTACGCGTGTGCCTGTCCTTTACTTCATTGCCTTGGATGGTATCCCGGGTGTTCATGACTCGTTGTCCAAAGCGGCCAGAGCTTGGTCCAACGTCTTGCCCGTTAGCCTATTGTTTTGTTAATTGGTGGTCAGCATTTGGCTTGCTCCTAACCCCCTAGGCGGGTGAGTTATGATAGGAGCTGTAGTGAGTGGGACCTACTTCTCGAACACGTCCTGGTACTTGGCCGCAGTCTCTTTGACGACGGCTTCGGGAAGCTCGACCTAGGACGAGGAGCGCCAACAGATTAGTCATATATGGGTACAACGAGGGGGAGGAGGAAGCGCGAGTCAAGACATGGAGTTTTCGGTACGGGATTACCATCGGGCTGTTTCACTCAATGCGGGGAGGGAGTGGTAGGGCTTGGTGAATTAGGTGCCCCGGAGGGGGCGTGTGCGACTTACATCCGGCTTGCCCTTGAGGCCATTGCTTGTGAGATAGTCCCGAACATACTGCTTGTCGTACGATGGGGCTTCGACGCCGGCTTTCCACTCGGCGGCATTCCAGAACCTTGAGCTGTCACTATTGAGGAGAGTCAGTATACATCTAGGACTTTTTGACAATTACGATAGGGCTTGGCACAGCCGGTGAGAGGATTCTTTGACCGGATTGACGTACGGGGTCAGGACTTCATCGACCTGTGAAACGTTAGTCCTATGTCTATGACTATTTTTTGGGGGAGATGATAGGAGTGGTCGCTCCTAAAAGTGGGGAGGCGCCTCACCAGAACAACTTCATCGGTTGCCTCGTCCAGGGCGAACTCGCTAAGGATTCATTGTTAGCGTATGAGGACGAACACCGAGATGTGATTCAGCACGTGAGGGACATTGCATCTCCAGGGATTGCGAGCTATGTAGCAGCACTACTTGCTGGGGCTGCCGCAATGGATATCCGTGCGTGCATAAAAGAGAGAGAGGCTAGGAGGTGACAAGTTACAACTCACAACTTGGTATCAGCCACAATGATGCCGCGTTCACGGGCGTAAGCGGCGGCGGCGCTGTACACCGAGAGACTCAGCTCTGCGATTCGAGCGGCGTACTTCTCGCCGACAATCTTGACGGCCTGCTCAGGGGAGATGTTCTCATCCTTCTCTCCAGCGGGGGCCTTGGTAGAAGGAGTGTACTGCTTTGGGCATTAGCTTGTGGCTTTTTCCTGTGCCTCGTATGGACATGAAGCGCCCTGCTGGTGGCGTCGAGCTGCGTGGCAGGGCATAGTAGACAGGAAGCTATGTGATTTGTGATACTCATAGATTGGGAGCAACAGGGGCAAAGAGACGTTAATTTGGGTGTGGTAGCACGGTAACTTACGATAGGCCCGTTCGGGAACGCGCCACATTTCTCTAGCCCAGCCGGCTGAGGGATGCCATGGACAGTGCCGTGGGCGACGCTGGAAGCCGTGACTTGTCAGCTCGTCTCTTCTTCTTCTTCTTTTGGTTGGGTCACATCGGGAGATGGCTGATTGCCGAAATTTGCGATCCCGGTACGAGATGCCAAGATGAGAGGGAGGTTGAAGGCTGGGTGTGGGTTCGCCCATCAACTTACTACTCGCTCCATGCGCTGCCGGTGATGTAGCCTCTCACAATAGCTTCCTAATGGAGCGAATATTAGAAATCTATCATTTCCTTTGGACAGCTTACAGAGCAGGGAAATGGGGGGCCTGGAAGCAAACCCGGCTTTTGGCTTACAATGGGGAACACCTTGAGCTTGCGGCAGGTCATGGTTCGTCCGCGCAGCAGGCTGCGTTCCTCAGGCGTCAACGGAGCTGAGGCCGGGGCCGACAGGGATAGCAGGTGGTGTTTCAGGCCGGGCACCTTCTGCTCGAGCACGGAGAACCAATGGGCCGAGATCTGGGTGAGGAGGAGGCCCTTTTGGGGCACGCCATTGGCGAGGACGACGTCGTAGGCTGAGATGCGGTCGGTGGCCGTGAAGAGGAGGGTGCTGGCGTCGAGGTCGAAGAGGTCGCGGACTTTGCCCTGGGAGAGCTTGGGGAGGGATTGGAGGGAGATGGAGGTGATTGCTTGGGGGGAGGACATGGTGGACTGGCTGTTGTCTGTCTGTCTTATATTTTAAGTTGAGATTTTTGCTTGGATGTGGGAGTATTGGATATTCCAACGGAGGAAAGTGAGGTAGTTGATGAGTGAGTGGATAGGTGAGCTGAGGTTGAGTGACTAAGAGTGTAAGTGGTGATAAATTTTGCGATGTGGGGACGTTGGGCGATCAGCTAGTCGCCGATTGTGGCGCTTGAACCAGAGCTCTATCCGCACGTGCAGGAGACTCTGCGCGATGGCTACGATAACAGCTCTTTGAAGCCTGCTGTTGGTTGTCTAACTGTAAAATCATTGAAATAGTAAAAGACGGAATATGGTATTGCTTTTGTGTTGGACAGTGTATCCCTTTGATCCAAGACAAATGGCTCTATGCTGCGTCATATGGAACCAGCGGAGCTTGGCCCGGCCGTGGGGATTCCGGTTCGGCATCTCCACTCCAGCGCCGTTTGATCTCGTTGCGTTGGTAAGCTGACATTGGCTGGGACTGATAAAGCTTTCGCTTGAGATGCGATCACAGAAATTCGCGAGCATTACTTTAGTTGCAACTGAACTGTGTTTCGTTATTTTGAATGCACTGTTCTTGCACCTTGTCGAGTTGGCGCAAATTCCACAGTCTGTGCTGTGGTTGTGCTCTAAGTAGTCTTAGTTGCCTATATTAACAGTGTTAACAC
Source organism: Trichoderma gamsii (assembly GCF_001481775.2). NCBI lineage: Eukaryota > Fungi > Ascomycota > Sordariomycetes > Hypocreales > Hypocreaceae > Trichoderma > Trichoderma gamsii. The sequence continues at coordinate 930,183 of NW_020171345.1, read as the reverse complement.
TTCGCTGCGGTTGCTGACGAAGATATTGACCTCAGGCGCGAGACAATCTGGTAATATGCTACGCGCGGAATCATCTTGCAGTTATAATCCTGCGAAACCGGCTGAGCCATATCAATATCTGCACCGTTATCAAGCAACACTTGAACTAAATTATGATGTTCTAGCTCCAACGCTAATTGAATCGGCCTCCCACAGCTTACATCTGCGCGCCAAAGGCCAGGTAGATCTGACTCTTTCAGACCGTGAAAGCCAATGTTGACATCTGCACCATAAACGAGTAGTAACCGTACCAGATCCTTATCACCTACAATGACAGCTCTGACAAGAGGAGGCAAATATTCCACAGATTCATAGTCAACGTCCCAAGTCATATTCCATGTATCAAGCGGAATCCCCCCCTCATAATCACGAGACATGGGCGATAACTGTCGATCTGAGTCTTCAAAGTCGCATCTTACACCATTAGCAAGTAGAATGTCGATGATGGGGAGATCACGCTTGGTTATGGCATGACCAAGCGCTCTTGTGCAATGCACTCGATCTGTCTTTTGAATCAACATCTCAACAAGCTGATGGTTTCCTTGTCGCACTGCATATAATAACGCCGGCCCCGGTAAGCGCCCGCCATGCTTTGAAGTGAAATTAGCGTCAGCACCGTTTTCAAGGAATAGTTCCACTATATTGACATCTTCTAGCTCCGTAGCGTATTCCAATGGCGTCTTTCGAGGAGAAAAGTTGAGATCGAAGTTTAGATTAACGACATAATTTTTAAGAAGCTCCGGCACAAGATGAAAATATTTCATCTTCAGCACTTCATCGAGTGCACTCTGTTTTTGTGCTTCATCTGGCAGTTCATGAATGTTGGCATCGGAACTTTCATTTTTATCGGCTTCTTCATCTTGGTGCCCACTTAAAATAGCCTGTGAGGGCTTCGTGGGCGGCATGTGCTTCTGCTGTGGAGCGGCGATTAGTTCTTCGGCACTCGTGGAGCGATTAAAGAAATAGAACATTTGGTCTTTAACGCGCCAGACAAGCTCCCAATCTTCTTTTCTCTCGACGTCAACGTTACTAGGTTGAACTGTGGTGGGATGAGATTCTTTGGTAGCCGGCACAACTGCAGGTTGAACGGGTTCGGCGGTGAGTAGCAGGGCCGTAGGCCTTTCAGGTCTTTCCCACTCGAAATCTTTGAATTCCTCCATTAATCTAGCCTGTATTTCTTCCATTGTATGTTGTCTGCAATGCGCGAAGGACATAATCAGTTCAGGGGGGTTGAAGGCAGGCTCATACTCCCGTCGTAAAACTTTAGTCCAGTCGATATCGCCAAAGAAAGGATGAGATTTAATCTCAGAAGGCCCGTTTGATCCTAGTCGCTCATTGGGATTGCGGATCAGGAGCTTGGCAATTAGGTCTTGGGCATATGCTGGTAATAAATTATTCATCTCGAGAGGTTTGGAGAGAATATTGCGGCGTCTCTCTTGCACATCCTCACTATAAAATGGAGGTAGCCCTGTTAACATCTCATATAGGAGAGCACCCAATGTCCACCATTTTGATGCTGTGGTAGTAGTACTTGTAGATTCATTGTCGGAAAGTAGTTCAGGAGCTATGCAGTCTTCGGTAATGTCTGACTTAACCTTCGAATAACCTATGTTCAAATGGAGAAGATGGGGATCGCAGAGAACAACATGGCCAATAGAATCCAGAAATAAATCGCTTGGATTAAGACTATAGGAAGGTTCTTGAGCGTGCAGACACTCGAGTGCAACTAGAATTTCTGCAGCATAAAATCTTGCTCTATCAATCTGAAAATGCCGCGCCATTTGCAGATGATAGAGAAGGTATCCACCAGATATAAACGGCCAAAACAAACATAATTTTCTTTCTGCTTGTGCTGCGAATTTGAGGGGCGCAATGAAAGGATTGTTATTAACTGGTGAAATGAGTGCCTGTACTACATCGCCGTGCGAGAAGTCAACAGACTTCTGAATATTGATAGATGCGTAACAGCCGCGGCTGTCCCACTTCCAAACCCGGCTAATAGAATCAGTCCAGCGATCTCTATAGCATTTGGCTGGTTTCGTAGTCCGAATTTGCAATGTCTTATTCTTGGCGTATTCAACCTTGACATGCAATTCTCCAGTGCCCAGTTGTAGCCACTTCGTTTGAGATGTAGATTCGGGCTCAAAAACAGGAGTAATTGTTGCCGCACCGAGGAATATATGCTGGTTTCCAGAGCGAGCGTGCAGATGCTTTATGTAGAGTCGTATCGTCAAGTCGCTGGCTCTGAAGACATCAAACTTCTGCTTCCCCGGCAAGATACTGCCTCTTTCTTTGTTCCAAACGGGGCTTTCGGTTGTTCCCGAAACAGCTTTGATGTGAATTTGGGAATTGTCAAACTCTAGCACTGCATGTGGCAACTTTTGATAATTGGCATTTTGAAGTATAGAGTCTCTGGCTTGAGTTTTGGCAGCCGTCCCTGGTAAAAGATTCGGCTCATACTCTTCATATTCGGACGGAGCCGTAAAGCCAAGACCTTCATAGATTGTCACTGACAGTATACCGGGCCCGTGAAAGTTCTGCGACTCGATTGGAATGATCTCAGGTGCTTTCCAGTTACACATTAGCTGGAGTTACGAGTCGATAGCGGCACATACTGTATGGATTGTCGTCGTAGAGGATGAGGCCTTCTGATTTGGTCTTTGCCGAATCAGCCTTCTCTAACGACGCATCAAACGAATCAACGTTAGGCATCTTGCAAATATCCAGGGTAGAGTCACTTCAAGATGAAAAACGTTTGGCATAGTAGTATAAAAAGGGTAGAGATTGTTTATATAGTAGGTCGATTTAATGACGCCACTTACCCCACATTGGCGATTAGTAATATTTACGAGGCGAGGTCTACGTATGTGTACAAAGGAGCCATGAAGGGAACTACCCATGATAAGCCCCATACGCTCACTCTACATACAGGCGGGATAGTCTGTCTGGATGCTGTAAGATCTTCGTCGGATAACATCTCAGCTCATGAGTCATTGGATACCGAAGAGTAAGAATGATATAATTCTACGCGTGCGCTTAGCTCATCTGGCAGATATCAGCTGCTTCTAATAACTATCTTATATCTTCTTACCTACATGTGAATTTGCTGTGAATTTGCTAGACTTGACAACTGGCTACAGGCTGGGCCTGGATATTAGGCCATAGCCGGATATTTGGCTATAAAAGGCCTCACTCTAGCAACATCTGCTATAAACAATTTCCTGAACTGAATTATCAACATTTGAGTTTAGCACTGGGCTTTGGATTGCTGAAGCTGATTGAACAAAGTATAACGTCTTTGAGTTTACGAGCCAATTCTACTTTGGCCAAACTCTTGAGCTTGGATTTAATTCATCAAGTTAACTGTATTCGTAGCAGGATAGCACTTCGTGGCAAAAGTAAATTCGTAGGTTCTCAAAAAGCAATGAGCCGGACAAATTGCAAAAACAGGTTTTAATCTCGTGTGAAAAATTAACGTTCTTCACTGAAATTGTACATAACTACCCGTATGTATGTTGGCCTACTCAACTGCATACCTTTTCTCATTGCCAAATTTCTAAGATGGATCAGGCTTGGTCCAGTCCTGCGGAGTATATTTGTACGATCGGTCAGTATTGTTTCCATAAACAATCTGCAGCGTCCGCAGCTTTTGACTTGTTAGAGGGGGCACAGGTGGCGCCGCTGCGATCGAAGAATTCGAATTAGGTGACCTCTTTCTGACAGGAAACTCGTCACCTTGTCCTTGGCAGGACAGGCTTGGGCCTCCAGCAGATTTGACGGCGCGCTCCACACAACCTGCTTTAAGGACGACTGGAAGGTCGAAATACACGTACGCCGCGTCTGTCGACGTGGCATCATTCCATGTCCAAAATGTGAGGGCACCACAGCCATCTTCCTGCTTATGAAGTGCGGCTCCTCCGTCCGTTGACCAACCGGCAATGTTGAAAATTTCGAATTGGAAAGCAACGAAATCCTCATCTTGGGGGTTAAAAAAATAAACAGTTAGTGTATTGGACGGCTCAAGAAAGCAGGAACATCAAACACAAAGATACAAGAAAAGATAAAAAGAAACAGAGGGCCGGCATATTTGCCTCAAATATGTAAGTGGTCTATTTTACTTACCCCAAAAATAGCAATCGGCCGTTGGTGTTGGGGGCGGAGGTGGAGCTGTTGATGTAGAAGATGGGGGGGCTTGGGTGGTGGTGGTGGTGGTGGTAGTAGTGACGCCAAATGGGTCGCCGGGGTTTTCTGTATTCCACATTGAGATCATGAGAGATCCAAGAGACTATAAAAAGTACTAGGGTTAGACATATGTTGCATTGAAGAAGTTTAGATGATAAAGAAAGGGCTGATAACGCGGCCATGAACTGCCAGTCCCCGTATCGGAGGGCCTCAATGCCAAATAGAGAATGAGAAGGTGCTACTTACAGCAACATCCGATGATGCGAGGACACCCGTAGGAAACGCGTCGCCTGAGACAACCTCCTCGAGAACAGTTGTGATAGCTGTCTCGGTCGTGGTTGTGGTAGATGTGTTGTCATCGTCATCGCCGTCGTCGCCACCATCGCCATCCGGATTGCCAAAGACACCCGGTGGGCAAAATGGACAGTCTGGATCGCAGAATAACTCACCTATTATTTATGTTGTTATTAGTCTATGGAAATGACTTCGATTGGTCAACAGTTTCGAGAAGTCTCAACTTACAGGTTTTACCACACCCATCGCAGCCCGGCGTGGAGGTAGGTCCAGGCGTGTCACCCGACTTCCATGAGGTGGTGCGCGTATTTAACTCTGGGTCTTTGGTCGTTTGTGTCTGCGTGGGATGGGGATTTGGTGTGACAGTAATCGTCTTTGGAGACAAGGTGATGCCGCCGATAATTGTTGTGGTGCCTCCTATCGTTTCGGTCTCCGGGGGTAATACTTCAGTTTGATCTCCCCAGATAAAGACTCCTCCCAGGCTGGTAGATGTAGCAGTTGCGCTGATAATAGACGTTGTGGCATTAATAACCCTAGATATTGTTAGAACCGCAGAAAATCATCTCACAAAGGCCCCTTGGTTATCCCAAAGCGATTGCATAAGGGTGAATTATGACTTACGGCGTAACAGTCACCGGAAAGGTTCTGGCTGCACGGAACTCGTCAGATAAATGACGCCATTTGTTGAACTCGAGTCGAGAGATACTCCCCAGATGGGAATCTCTGTAGTAGTAACTAGTGATATGACAAATCAATACGCAGAATTCACATGGAAAGTTGTTTAACATCAGAAACAGGCCAATTCTCACCTGGGGGTATTGTTATTACAGTGGGGATTGGAACGTAATAATACCACGGATATGTTGACGTCGCACCATTTGACAAAGTGCTTGTCAACGTTGTCAAGTAAGAGTATGAGACGGTTGTAGTCCATGGCGGAAACGTGATGGTGGTAGGAGTAGCTAGAGGTTTAGGCGGCCAGATGAGTGTTACACCTGGCAGAGCAGTGATTTCGGCAGACGCAGAGCTCCAGATGCCAGGGTCAATATAAACGATGTTGTCTCCCGATCCCGATGACCCTGATGAACTTGACCCAGAATCTGAACCAAACTCAACTTGCAAGTCAACTGCCCAGTCAGAAGATCCGAGGAAGCTAAGGGCACCATAAATAACTTCGCGAGTCTGCTTGTTGGTATCATTCATGTAGGCGGCCCATTGCGTATTGTTATACACCAAGATATTAGAGTATGAATCTTGGTCCCAGTACTGCTCAGCCGTGGGATTCTCTGTAATTACCAGATTCAGCTCGTAATTAGCAAGATAGCCGGCTGTATTTGTGCATTGACCTGCAAGAGCGCCGGAATCCGGCCCCATATAAGGGCACATTTCCGTCCAACAACCGGGAGTGATCATGCCAAAGGAGCGAGCGTAGCTCGAGACACCCACGACGACTTTATTGGAAGCAACACCGGCTTTGGTAATCATGGATAAAGCATTTACCGTTTCGGTCATGTTTACATGCGAACGCAAACAATCCCCAGCGGGACATCCCGTATCAGAGTAGGCCCTTCCATAATCCCACTGCCCGTGGAGATCATACGTCATATACACGATGTAGTCCACAACGGTACTCAACGCCATAATTGGAAAATGTTGCAGGTACCAGTATGACGCAGGAGCTGTAATTGAAATGGTTTTACCGAAAGCCAGCAAGGCAAAACTCTGTTTCAATTCGTCAAGAAGTAGAAACAGCCCAGTGCTGTCGTCATCAGTGCCTGCCGGGATGCCTGGAATGTCAGGTTCATCAAGATATTCCCAGTCAATGTCCACACCATCTAAATCATTGTCGTTTACAAAGTTGACGATGTTGCTGATAAGTGCAGAGCGACTTGATTCAGAAGCAACGGCGTTCCGAAAGATCATGTAGGTGCTAGGATCTGTGGAGAAAGCCCAGCCGCCAAAGGATAAGATTTTCTTTACTCCTCTGAGGTCTTGAAAAAATGGGAATTCCGGATCAATTGTGCTCATGTTGATAGTCCAATCTGGATTGATGCCGGCAAAACCAAAATGTACATGGGTGTAGGCCGAAGTATTCAGGTGTTGAAGACCCGCGTTTAAACAAGGCCTTTGCCAGTTAAACCCTTCCCAGTATGCGATTTTAAATTGTTCTGATGGTGCACTTGAGGATATTTGCTATATTTGCTATATTTGCTATATTTGCTATATTTGCTATATTTGCTAAATTTGCTAAATTTGCTAGATTTGCTAGATTTGCTAGATGATATGCCCAGATCTAGCTACATGTGCTTGACTCAATTAGATGGGCTTGATCATCTTGTCCCTGGAAACACCCTACTAAGCAAAAAGTGGACGTCATATGCAAAAGCCTAAATTGCCAGATATAGATAGAATAGCAACACGCCATGATTCAAATTAATTTACCTATGTATGGCTAGATGCACTCCCAGGTACAATCATAGTAAATTACCGCATGATTTGTTATTCTGTAAACAATAGTAAAATCGATCGATTTAGGTCGTCGTATCTCACATTCTTGCCAAGGAGTGGCCGTCCATATCCATGTCCAAGCCATATCAGATATCCCAGTAGCACTACCGATGTTAATAAGCACTCAGTAGGTTTGCATTGTTATGACACGTATTCTCCATATATACGACGATACTATTTTTCTGGATAAAACAAGTTTTCGAATTGGACGCTCTTCAAGATTTCCTGGTCATTTTTCATAATGTTCAGACCTACAACACGACTATGCGTGATTGAACATAAGATTAGTAGAATTCGATAGTATAGAAGGCTCGCTAAGCTTTGTAGTGTTTTTCTACGTATGGTAAAAAGGAGTAGGGTCATCGCTTCGCCTGGCATTGGCATTACAGATCGTCACATAAGCAGTACTATGCATTTAGCATCGTCAAATATGTACTCTTTCCAATATTATTACGTACCTCTGGTCAGCGGTGTAGCTCTCTTGAATATCCAGGAGTAGAAAGATCAGCTCTATACCTGGAAATTCACTTGGAATTATTTCAGATTAAGATCGGCGAGCTGCCTTGTTGAGTAAGTAGCTTTCCGAATACATAGATTCCTGACGTCACGAATATTGGTCCTAGCTTACTTGCTCTCTCGTGTAAACGTTAGTAATAACCTTACAAGTAAGTATTAAGCTTGCGAGAGCTGGGGTTGGCTATATAGGGATCTTGGCGTCAGCACTAGAATTCTACAGCTCGAAGACAACGATATAGTCGGAAGATAGTATTTAGCCGAGTCCAACAGTATTCTCAATTGAGATAAAGTAGGAAATTTAATCTGGTAGGATATCACTGAATACGAGGTTTCGCCGTCATATCTTGATTCTGCATGGAAAGCTCCTGGTTCTTCGGTTTGGGGTCATTGGCTAAGTTGACCACATCAAGAACTTCGAATAGATATATAAATCATCTCATCCCCTCATTCAATCTTATCCTAGTACAATAGCATCGAACAAAGACAATCGATATCTTCTAATCATATTCTTCACTTCTTCACGAATCAAATATGCTCGTCCTTCAAGCCATTACGTCCGCTCTCCTCTTTGTCGGAGCAGCTTCAGCTTCCGCTATCGATTTCTCCAAGAGAGACGAAGCCGTGAGCCTTGCAAAGAGAGACCAGAAGCTCACTGTTTCTCACTGCACCGGATGTATCGCCGGCCCTGGAGGGGGTTCCAGCTGCGTCAACAACTGGTATGTCCATTGGGGTGATGACCAGCTCGGTTCATGGTAAGTTTATGGTCCATAGGCATGAACTGTTATATCCTATCTGCTTGTACAAAGGGGGAAGAAACTGTACTAATTGAGAGATTGTAGCAACGACAGTAGCTTCCTGTACGACGATTCATCCTGTACTGGCCAAATGCCTACGCCGTCCGGTACTGGTGACTTCTCAGCCAGCAACTGTGGCGCAGGACAAGATCAAGTGTTTGCAACTGTAAATGCTGGCGGGAACACCTACACTTGCTATAAAGCTGCTGGTGATTTTAGCAACTTTTGTGGCGAAAACTATGCGTGCGATGTTTATGCGAGCTGCTACGGCCCATAAATGAATGTGGATGTGGATATTGCTTTAGCCAGATGAGGAGACTTTGTATTTATGACCTTCTTACTATTCACGGTAGAAGGAAAATAAGCAGTATATGGAACAGGGATCCATGTCTGATTCGTCTACGCATGTATATGATGTGCACATGTAACTTAGCTTACATCAACCAAGTTTTCAAGTTATAAGATTTTACAGTTTTAAAGGGAAGAGCCATCCAGCTCCCGAATTCGATTGTCTAACATTCTAATTGTAGCTATAATAGGTAATTAGTCTACATGTAAGTTAACTATATATATTTAGAGTAATAGCATTCATAGTGTTGGCAACAGTAGAAGCAGTAGCCTTTGCTATATTGAGGTAAAGTGCTGGATATTGTGACTAGTGTGATAGATAATTTTCCCAAATCATATTGCAAGTATGTAATACAAGGATACCGACGACTTGCAATGAGAAAGGCTCAATCGATGGGCATTAAGATCTAGTTTCACTTCTCTCGGCGAGTGGAAGCTCAAGCCGCTGAAGAATTCCACAACCACCTGCAGCTCAATTTTCTTGTATGGCGGAGCTAAAACCGTTGGTATGGTGAAATTGTAAGTAGTAAGATACTTCGTGCTCTTTGTCAAAGCATCGGCTGCGGCTGCAGTTAACTTTCTATTATTGGCCCCTGGCAGCATGTAACCCTTTTTGATCTCTGGTAAGCGACAAAGGCGTATTACTACAATACAAGTGCGTATTATCAAGGTACTTGGAAGCCTATGCAGCTTATTTTTGAAGAAATTGAGAACTAACAAGCGAGGTACTTGCGGACTTTCAGCTGCGGACCTGGTCAAAGAAGCTGGCGATGCTGCTAGGCTACGCACAACAACCAGCGGAGTTTCAGGGCAATTGTACGCAAAAAACTGATTTGCAATCATGTGGAGCAGACTTGTCCGATCTCATTTATAAAGTGCGGAATCCTTCAACGGAGATCAATTGGCTAGCCAATAGCAGAACATTTTGTTATTGCCTATTTGTTGCTAGTGCAAGCTTGTGGCCTCTAGTTGCTTTATTTCTGTAGCCTGGAGTCTTCTGTGTAGGAAGCCAAGCCATATAGACTAGGTACGCGTAGTTACGACGCTGGTTGGCAATACTTACACACCTCATACGTCAACTCTGTTTCCCTCAATCGCCTTATAAAATCCTCTGTCGCAGTTCATACAGAAGCAATGCGCTGGCTATTCAGTCCATTATCTACAAATTCTTACATCATTGCATTTAGTTGAAGCACTTTTTCTTATTTAAGCTTGGCTGGACTCTCATTCCTCTCTCCAACGCCATGGGCCAACCACGTATTCCTCCAACGCCTGCCGAGACCAATCTCAGTGGCAAGACCATCATCATCACAGGCGGCAATGCTGGTTTGGGGTATGAAGCAGCAAGACAATACCTTACTCTGGGTGCAAATCGTTTGATCCTTGCTTGTCGCTCTGTTGCCAAGGGTGAGGTGGCTGCTGCTTCTCTGCGTGCAGATCCCACTGTCAAAAGGTCAAATCCCGATGCTTCAATCGAAGTGTTTGAGCTCGATCTCGACGACTATCAATCTGGGCTTCGCTTTTCCAACAAGGTGAAAAATGAAGTCAAAGAGCTCGATATCCTTCTGAACAATGGCGGGCAAGTTGCATTGGACTACACAAAAAGCAAAAGTAATCACGAGCGAAATATGCAAGGTAAAGGAAATAGAAGCCATGACCGAACTGTTCTATCAATTACTAATTATTATGTTCGCGAATCAAGTAAACTGCTATACTCATCTTCTCATCTCCCTCGAGTTATTTCCGCTCTTACGTTCTACTGCCGCGATTCGAGGGTTGCCGTCACGCATTACATTCACGGGTTCCGGAACTCAGATTACGCAAAATACTTTGACCAAGAAGCCCATCTCACCTGACAGCACTGTTCTCGGCCATTTCGATGATGAAGCCAACTACAATAAATATTTCCGCTACGCTGATACCAAAACTGTTGTCAACGCTTACGTTCGGCGCTTGGCTGCCTTGGCGCCCTCTGAAGTCATTGCCAACAACCCCTGCCCCGGGCTTGTGCAAACGGGCTTTGACAAGAATCTTCCCTTCTATCTCCGGCTCCCTATGGTGCTTGTTCGTAAGGCCATGGGCCGTACGGTAGAGGAGGGCGCTCGAACATTGGTCTATGCTTCTGCCGTTGCGGGACCCGAGATCAATGGCAAGTTTCTGCAGCATAATAAGGTCGATCCGTGAGTGTGACAAGAAGCTCTCCTAGCCAAGTGATTGTTTACTGACCATATCCACCAGAGGTGCTGCATTTCTTAATGAGCCTGAAGGAGAAACTTTTATGAATAAGCTCTGGAAAGAAAGTGTGCAAGACATTGCCGCTGTAGACCCCAGTCTGAGTTCTTATGCTTGAACCGACTACTTGAACCCGGAAATGGTGTGTGTAATGGATTGAGATATATTACGTATGAGGAAATACCATGGTAGAAGGAGAACCAAGAATTAGCAGTGGAGAACTCTGTATAACAGGCCCATGCTAAGGCCGCTTCCGCTTTTGGTTTACTTTCAAAGCTCATACCTTGCCCGTTTCTCCTTTGCCTGCTCTTTCTTCTCTTCTTCTACGCTTTTTCTATGTTACACATACGGATAGAAACAATTACAGACGCTTTAATATTTGAATAGCGTGACTACACAGAGTCTTTAGTTTCTTCACACCTCTTTCTAAATCTTCAAAAGACCAAATACGAGGGAGCCAATCACGACCCATGCTATGTAAAACAAGATAAGCAAGAAATCTTTATCGCTTTATTGCACATTGTACGCTACATAGCCAAAGTCCATAGTTAAGGCTGGCATGATAACATGGATATCTCAGTGCAGGCCCTTTAAAATCTCTACCATAATTGTTGGTAGTTGTACTGTTGTTGCCATGATGAATCCCGGCCACATTACCAGTGTTGTGAGGTGCCGAAACATTGACGTAGGTACCGCTCTCATCAGACGCATTTTTGAGCTTTTTCCACCGCATCCTTTAACCACGGGTAGCAATCTCGTTGAGGTCTTCTAGTTTCGGTCGGCTCATGTCTTTACATTCCTCGTTGCTTAGATCACGATGTTGCTGCTTCTGATCTTCAGGGGAGAAATCCTCTAGATTTGAAATGAGTCAAGACATGGCTGTCACAAACGAGTCAAACTTTTCTTTCTTGTAACAAGCTCAATTTTCGCTGTCAGTCACCTTCATGAGTTGAGTTTCTCGCTGGCGAAGAGACGCTCGAAATCTCTGGCGGATCCTATTCATGCCACGGGATAGATGCAAGTCCGCATCAAGTATCTGCCTGCTGTTCGCATCGATGGAAGGGTCGTCTCTCCCGGCCTCACGGTGGGCCCGTTCAAGAGTATCTCCGATCGTTTCAAGAATGTCTTTGATTCTACTCTTGTACCCATCTTTAGCTACGGCCTCATGTGGTGCATCCAGATATCTTTGTGCGCCAGCTCTGTCGCCGGTAATTCTAGCAATCTGACCCCAACGAGAGAGACGAAGCTGCAAAACATCGAGTTTTGACTGGTTCATTGCGAAATCCTTTTCAAATCCCCGAGCTTGCGGGGGCAAGTTGAGAGAGTGGAAGCGACTACTCGAGCAGGGCTCGCAGATTTCTCGACCATCGTCCTTAGTTGTGAGTCGCTTCTTCCAACTTGGCTTGCTTAGATCTGATGGACGGCGACGTTGGTGCATCTCAAGAAGCAATTAAGCTTCTTGTCAGTGAGGCTAGTCTGTCTTCTGTCAAAGATGTGTCGGATCGACATATTCTTACTGTTCTAACCAGCGGGCCAAGTAGAGGCTTATGGACTACAGAGGTCAACCCACTCTTTCAACTCATAACTCACTCACATGTTGTCGACTCTGCCCTCTTGGAGCAATTGGTTGCAGCAATGTTCAACTTTCTTCTCGGGGTAGGCGGCGCTCGTATTACGAGGCTCTTTAACTATGTAACCCAGCTGGTACAATACTGGCCAGCTACTACGATAGGCATCTCGCGAATGGAAACAGCGGAATTGTCTCTGGCGGTATTACCTAAAATCTTGGATTGCAACACTACCAATATTGTCGACGACAATTTTTGTCGTTCGTTTCTTAGAATGTCTAGACGAGGCATCGCAAGTAGGAGAAAACTTTTCTCGTTTGCAGGCTTTAAAGCATCTTTATTACTCACATCCGACAATGACTTAAAGTGGGAGATAACATAGCTGCTGCGTAAAATAACGCTATAGTCTTTATGCCTCTGGAGTCCTTTTTGTTTTAAAGAGATCTTCCTGGGCATATGTCTGCAGAAGGCCCACGCTATGATAACGACTATAAAGAGATTCCGAAGATTCTGATCCTGCCTACATACAAGGAAATAATATCACCGCGTGAAGAATATTTACAGACGAACGACTGCTCTTAATAGCACATCCACGGTATCTGTGGATGTATAGACAGTGAATTCCGCCTCTTAAGAGAGGACACTGTCGGCCAACTTCGGGATACAGTCCGTGAGATGCTCGAGCACATTTAACACTCCAGTGACAGACAGCCCTGCCGCTCTAAGCACATACGAATATTTATATACGATTTTCCTATACCCACCGATGTCGAATTCGACAGATTGAGCGGTTTGGAGCTAGTTGTCCGTTGTAACCTACCCCCTGCAGTCCGAAAACTGAGCCCCAAACAGCGAAGAGACTGGTGGCTATAAAGCAAACGGCTACAGGTGGGAGCCTTAGTCTGCATTATTGATGCAGCTGGATTAGTATTATTCTGCGGTGTTTTAGACTCGATAATGGGTGTTTGAAGATTGGAGATGTATGTGGGATGCAGCATCTGGAAGAATGTTGCAAATTCGAGTGGCAAGTCCTGAGCAAATGCTATTTGCAAGAAGGCAACTATTTAGACCGATGGCATATTGAATATCTACCATTACACACTTGCTTATGTCGGGTATAGCTCCATCTTCTAGGTCCAACAGACCGCTATAAGGCTAACGAGTGATAAAAGTTCTGAGAAAGCGCTCTAACATATAGCAATCACGAGTTTTACTACTTGCAAAAAAGCAAGATTATAGAATCAATATATCTGAAGGTTGGATTCAAGACAGATACCAGTAGAAAAAATACAGTAATAGATTAAATCCTACTGGTGGTTTAATGTTACGTGCAATGAAGGATTCTGTTACTGTACCAAATCTAACCATTTTTGCTTTTCCGTTTGATGGATGGGATGACCTTGGACAAGGTGCCACGCTGCTCACTATGCCCAAGAAGGGAAGATTGTTTGCCAACGGTGACTGTCCTCGCAACTCAATAAAGAGGCGTCTTATTATGCTAGAAGGGAGTTAGTCCTCAGTGCGAGATGGCCTGACCGAGAGAGGCCGGTGGTAGTTTGGGCCAATTAACGAAACTTGAAAAACATAAGCATGATATGACGCCGTAAACTACAATATGGCAAATCTCCCTTCTATATTTACTAGTAGTCAACAATATAAATTCCCGCTCGGAACTGATTCCACTTCGATGACATGACCAAGTATCTCTACTCCCTGAGACGGATGATCATGATATACTTACCTAAGTTTTGAAGTAACAAGCTAAACTTTGACAGTCAGTAAAACTGTGTCCTCTTTCACTCTCTGTAGAGCGTATAGCACAGACCATGCACAGGTGAAAGCTACTACGAATACAAACAAGTATGCAGCCTCTCTGCCATACCTTCACCTGCTGCTCAGTCGCCCAGAACTGACAATTGGAGCATTATGAAGATTTATATCACTGCTTAATAACATGAAGAATGAAGCCCATTAAACAGAGCGTAGAGATAGAGATGGTATGCGGCATTAGCGACACAATAGTAGGTGCAGCTAGACATCAGGATGACATACCGGACAGTTTTCGCTTATTGAGAGAAAGCCTTTGTGTATTTGGAATCTTCGCAAAATCATTGTCTTTGTTCCAGCCCTTGCATATATAATATCGAGACAGATTCAAGTGGAATATGGAACAGGTGTGCGCGGGTTAAGGAGATATTCCGGGCCGCAACCTTGAGTCGTTCAATTGCGGCCCGCATCCGGCCTTCAATCCGCAGAAATCGTTGCGACCGGGTTGGTATGTCGACGTTCTCCGCACATTTCCTTTCTCATAATGATAAAAACACTATATCTTAGCACATATATCTCAGTTAATGATGTGAGCTATAAAACACTCGCAGCTCCCCTCCGTACAGCAGAATACTTTTCACCTTCGCACCACATCCACAATACCACCTCCGCAACGCCCAAGATTTCTCACAACGAAACGTGACACGATTCCAACTCAACTAAAATGGCTAGTAAGAAGCTCATCGTGGTCATCGGTGCAACTGGAAACCAAGGTGGCTCCGTAGTCGATGCGTTTCACACGGATCCGTCATGGAAGATTAGAGCACTTACACGTAACCCTTCCAGCGCCAAGGCGACAGCGCTCGCAGCTCGCGATGTGGAAGTGGTGAAAGCCGATATGGATGATCCTTCTAGCTTACCTGCGGCCTTTAAAGATGCCAATGCCATCTTCGTTGTTAGCGACTTCTGGGGCCTGTACGGTTCATTTGCTCAGCAGGGGGTTGATACCGGCGGAAAGCCGCTGAACCTCTTCGCAGGTGAGCATGAGCTGCAGCAGTTGAAAGCAGCCATCGACGCCGCCGCAAAGGTGCCTACCTTGGAACGATTCATTCTCTCCACACTCTCCGCTGCAACAAAGTGGTCCAAGGGAAAGTACACCCATGTGTACCACTTTGATATCAAAGCCCAAGCCTCCGCATACGTGAAAGAGGCGCAGCCAGAGCTTTGGACCAAGACAAGTCTTTTCCAGCCAGGTTTCTTCTTGAGCGGCTATGTGCTTAACCCAAACCTTAGGCCACGAAAGGTATGTTTTCATTTTTCTCAGCGAGAGTATACTTCTCCATGCAGCTGACCATTTCCAGAATGCAGACGGGGTTGCCCAGTTCTTCAACACGATGAGAGGCGACTTTAAGACCCCCTGGCTGGCCCCCGAAGAAGATTCAGGTGCTTTCGTTAAAGCGCTCATTGTCGACGAAGCTCCGGGTAAAAATCTCATTGCATACCGCGAGTGGGCTACTTTGCGAGAGATGGTGCAAGCATTCGAGAAGGCCAGTGGAGTGAAGAGCGAGGTCGTCGAAGTGCCAGTCGATGCGCCTAACGAGCATCTCCCACTCGAATTGAAGATTGAGCTTGATGAGGGCTATAGCTATTGGGAAGAATTTGGCTACGAAGCGAGAGACGATCCTACTGTCATACATCCCAAGGATGTAAGTCTTGTTACACAGAGATGCTGTATATGAATGGCTTGTGCTAATATTCTTATACTAGTTGAAACACCCTCCAAAGTTGGAGACGATGGAGCAATTTTACCGAAAGCAGGACTTCAGCAAAATCTTTGGAGCATAGTTGCTATATTAGAGACTGAATAGCATAAATTCTGTTTAAATGGACATGATGGGCCATTGTTAGGGCTATCTACTCAAACAGTTGCATCGTTAAACCCTACTTGCGTCTTTCTTGTAATCTTGCGTTCCGTAGCCTACGCAAACATACCGCCGCATAGCCTCAGTAGTATTTGCATTCCGTATCCAGCTGCGATTTGAAGCCCAACCGAGTCCCGAGTTTTCCATGTAGCGCCATATTTTCGTTTATCCAGGAAATGCTCCCAACCCCTCTCCAGCAGACTTCAATAAGAATCGTAGCTGTTATGGGATACTAAAATGTGATAACACGTAACCCCACCGGATTTAATACTAAGTGTGTCCGCTGCTCGGAGCTGGATCCAGTTGTCTGCTAGCTGTGAACCGCAGTAGTCTTGATGGAGCAGATGCATTTGTCAGATTTCTGCTGAATCTACCCGAAGTCCGACTGTATTACCATGCGTTTCGTGATATATCTCATATTATGGAACTTGCCAATAACAGGATAGTATCGAGCCGAATGCGTGGCCTAAACCGTTGCGTTGTTTTAGCAAAGATGACGGTATATAGATAGACTCGACCACAAGACAAACAAGCCATCGCTTTCTAAATCAACAAAATTTCTAAAAAGTATTTTCCCCCTTCTTTCTGCATAATATAGTTGCTCTCGCAATTGTCATGGAGGCCACGTACGAGACTCTTAACCTGATCAAGGATGGCAGCATTCTCATCGTCACTATCAACAACACCAGGAGCGAGGTCAACTTATTCCGCCAGCAGACTGCTGTCGAGCTGAACATATTGATTACTTCTCTGCAGAATGACACCTCCACCAAAGTTGTCATCTTCAAGAGCGGCAACCCGAAATTCTTCATTGCTCATTTTGATGTCATCCCCGTGCCAGGTAAGTTCCTGTCGCCCTTCTGCGTACAGAGTCACAGAAATGCTAACTTGAAGATCCCCAAAGGTGAGCCGGATCCTACGGCAATAGACGCTGCAGCCTTCAATGGGAGAGTCTTTCAGGCGATGAGCAACCTCCCACAGCCAGTCATCGCAATGATCGACGGCCCTGCTCGTGGCGCGGGAAACGAGTTCCTCGTGGCTTGCGATATGCGTTTTGCGTCCAAGGGAGCCCGGTTCAGCAACTTTGAGGGAACTCTCGGACTACACCCTGGGTCTGGCGGGGCTGCGTGGATGCCCCTACACATCGGACGAGGCCGCTCTATGGAGTTTCTCCTTTCTGGAGAGGATATAGATGCAGAGACTGCGGAACGCTACGGCTACGTGAACAAGGCCTTTGAGACATCAGAAGAGATGCACGAGTACGTCATGAAGCTGGCCAAACGCATTGCCCTCTTTCCGCTTAATGGGCTGGCCAGTATTAAGAAGACAGTCACTACACTAATTCAGCCAAGTGCCGAGCTGATGGCTTCCGAAGCTGTTGAATGGAACCGGTTGTTGGCTGAGCCGGAACAGGCAGGACTCGTTGGAGAGTTTATCAAGAAGAGCGGAAATTTGACAAGCGTGGAGTTCGAATTGCATGTTCCGGATGAAGTGGCCAAGCTATATGGTAAGTGATATAGTAGTACCTACGTACCTGTATAGTAGGTAGTCACATCAATGTCATTTTACGCTCAAGTCCCACGGCATGTTCCAAGGTACATGTACGGAGCATACCAAAGTTACTCGAGTTAAAACGAGCCGCGAACAGCAAAGACTAATGGCTGGCGATATGCAAAATCCGCACGGCATGTATCGAGTGGTACGTTTGGAAGCGTGCGCTGCGTGCTTCTCTTCAGCCGGCCTTCGGGACTTTTAACGTCTTGCGGCCCGCAATATCAAACGTTAGTGTGCGGCCCGCTAATGGCTTGATTTACCTCTATTATCACTACAGTATGAATCTAAGTTTGGCGACTTGTGGGGAGCTCATTCAATGAGGCGCGCGTAAAGGAGCATTCAGCCGGCCAGCGGCCAACTTTGATCCCCATGTGCCATACCCTCCAGATTGTCTTCCCCCCATCGTTTCACATGGACTTGTCCGTTGTCATCAATCATTAGAGGCAAGGTCTGGCCCTTGTTCGGCTCGTCCAAACGCCTCAGACGCCGCCAAAGCTTGCTTAGATTGCAGCAAGCGTGCATAAATATCTGGTTTCATCCATTAGCAAAGCGGTCTTGGTGGTTAGGATCTCGAGCTTGCCTGCAAGACGCCAGGTCCTACGCAACAGCTGAAGGACGTCCATAATAACTTCTAATCGCGCTTCCATTACAGCATCAGAGAGGCCGTACTGTTCTGCCTGGATATTGAAGCACGCAATTTGATAGACGACCTGCGTCACAAAGAGTGGAATTCGCAGCGGCTGTGATCGGAGGCAGTTGTCGCGGAATGATGGTGCCATGGCAGCCAGTCGATCCAAGACACAGCGAGACTCGGCACTGAGAACTCTAGTTTGTTCTAGGGGTTGGGTAGGATTCGGGTACCGCCAGCTATGCTCCTCCAGAATCAATATAGTACTGCCGCCTCGTTATTGTCTGTTTAGATCTCAAACAGGTAGGTAGTTGGCTGATTTACCTTATGCACACTGAGACCTGTGGGCAAAACTGCAACCCTCGAAGTTTGGATTCGCTATCGGACAAGTGGATCAAAGCAAGCACCGTCCGGCGAAGCTGAGCAACTTCCTCGACCCCGGCAGCGGAACCCTCTACATCTGTTTGCGTTTTGATGACTTTGAGAGCCTCACCAAGAAGATATGTAGATTGTGCTAGTCTTGAAAAGAGCCCCGTTTTCAGAGAAAAAGACGTGGAAATACTCACGGCAGACGATGGTCCAGAACTCTTTTGCGATATATGTCAGCCTCGAACAATGGGGCGGAGAATCACAGATGTTTCGTTTGTACTGACCCCGTCTTCCCATGCATGATCGTCCACCGGCAGATACGTCTCAAAGGTTGGATCATCCGTCAAGAGCCGTCTCAGGGGGTTATGAATGCTGATGATACTAAAAGATGCAATGAAAAACATCAGCACGGTGATTTAGCGTGATGCAAGGAGAAGCAGTTTCTAGGCACGACTTCTTACCGATCTAGGATTACAACTGCCCACCATGCTCGCCTTCGTTCTTCAATCTCTTCCCAAGATCCGTGTTGGGCGTCCTCGCCAGTCAAGCCCAAGTCAAATTTGTCGATGCCAAGGATGTGGCTGTATTGCACACACTGACCAAGGGTAAAATATGCAGAGGGATAAATAGCTTGCCCCATCTCGTATATGACTATTAAGATTCCGGCCTGTAGCACGTGGGTCGACAACATTCCAGAGGACATGACCTCGAGGAGGAACTGTCTTCCTGCATGATACAAAGCAGCAGTGACCCCCAAAGAAGGCTCACAGACCAGTTTCATGCATAATGCAAGGAGGCTCAGCTCTGCCCGGCGTTTCGCGAGAGGATTGAATACTTGTGTCAAGAACGCCTTCTTGTACACGATGGGAAACCAGGTGTGTATGGAGCGAAAGAATTCCGTCGTGACGCTCCGAAGAATCGTCGCATGGCTGATATGCTTGGCAATATCCGGCGGGACGGGGATCTCAAGCCGCGGAAGGTCGAGGTGGGCCTCGTTGAACACATCCGGAGCGATGTAGTAGATTGCTGCGGCCTCGAATGCGGTGCTTAGATATCTACTGCGACTGTCCGTGTCGATATGCTGGGAGCTCTGAGGCATGCCACGTTCTGATCCAGCGGCCGGCAGCGCTTCCGCACGCTTGATCCTGCGGCCGGGGCGGTGCGGGCCCGATGATCTAGGCCGTGTTGAAGGATAGGTGCAGTCGATGGCCTTCTTGATACAAAGTGCACAACGAGGAACGGCGCCATCGCAGCGTCTTTTGCACTGCCGGCAAGGGAGACAAGCTTTGTCCACTCGGTTGGCCATTTGATTTTGAATCGTTGTTTCTGCTGAATTAGAGGTTGCAAGGACACGAAGGAGAGCGGGAGTGGCAATGCCGCAGATTCAAGTAGTAGCAATGCTGCGGATGAATGCGGAACGGATGGCGGATGTCTCACTGCGGCCCGCAGCTACGTTGCGGGCCGCAGCCAGGATACAGGATTCAACGTTTCATGATGGAAACAATTATCAACGGTGGGGATTTAAAGAGTATGGGTGCATTATTAGACTGCAAGTTGACATGTACTAGTAGGTAGTAGCATTCATTTGAGGATTTGAGGATCTTGCAAATAGGACGACCCAAGGTGGGAAGAGAAGCGCAATCCAGCAATCAATGGTATCATTTCTGCATCACGTCTAACACACGGGACAAGGCTGGATTCCAGGTCACCTTCGCATATACGACATCTTAGTATTATCAAAGCAACTTTGTTTATTTTTTCTTTTTCCTTCTCGAATTCTATCTCATGAAGCTATGGTCTATGAACTCGAAAGCCTCATCTTGATGAGCCAGTGAAATCAGCTACATCTATTTCGCTTCCAGGAGCTGAGTGAGCGTGTCTGTGATCGTAGTTGCCACTGGAGTCAGAGCACGACCCAACAGTCCCTCGACCTGAGTCTTGTCAAGCGTATACGTTTCCAGCTCCTTGCCGGCACCCGGCGTTCCCTTTGGCAGCCGGTCTCGGAGAGAGACAATGGTCTCTCTGGCGATGTCAACTGCGTCTTGATAGGTAAACTTGCTTCCGATCAGAAAGCGTTTGCCGGCGGCATCCGCCTTCTCTATGGCGGCTATGTGCGCAGCCGCGACATCTCGCACATCCGCACAGCTGAGGAAGTCGGGGGGAGGCACTTCAGGGCTGTCAACGAGGCGCCACAGCATACCCGTCGACACGTTGAGGTTAGCCAGAGGTGGCGGGCCGCCCTGGTGCGGTCCAAACACCCAGGGAGGGTTGATAGTCGTCAATGTAAACGCCACCTGCTCCTTTTCAACAAATTCCCACATGGCCTTTTCTGCCAGTGCCTTGGATGCGCCATATGCTGGCACAATGTCCGCATCTTTGGCAAATTCGTAGGTAAATGGGGCCCAGTCCTTGTCTGTATAAGTGTAACCGGGTCGGAGGCCTTGCGTCAAATCTGCCACGCCAGCAAAGGATGAAGTAGACACCACATGGCGCACACTACCACCGTATTGCTTCACAGCCTTGAGTATAGCAGTGGATCCCTCAATGGCTGGTTTCAGCAGATCGGTCTCGTTATCCTTTATGGCGAACGTGAAAGGGGAGGCAGTATGGATGACTGCAGTGACTGGAGCTGAGGCAGACGCGAAGGCGGATTCATACAGCTCCGGCTTTTTGATATCGGCAACGATGCTGATGCGCAACTGGGATTGGTACTTGTCAAAGGCCTTACGGACCTTGTTGGCGGCTTCTTCAGATCTGACGGTGCCGGAGACTTTGTAGCCCTTGGCTAGAGCTTGGGCGACGATGTGTCCTGCAATGAAGCTGTTGGCTCCAGTAACCAGGATGGTCTGATCTCCCTTGGTGGCCATTTTGAAGTGAATTTATGACGTGATTTGATCTTTGTTCTTAGGTGTTGATCTAGTTAATTGTTGAACTCCTTTGAGTGTCTAGATGTGTAGAGGCTGAGGCCGTTCTTTATACCACTCTCACTATACGGAGGCTCTCGTCAAACTTAGCAGAGTGGATATATCTCTGTTTGATCATTGATTTGATTTATAATATTATTCGGAGACGGACGAATTCTCCCATTGTCTTAATAATTACAAGTTGTAACACATGGTAACGAAGATACGCCGATGCTGTACGATTAGTGAGTGGAGTAACGCCTGCAAGGCACCGGATTGTGATAATTTATCTCCGGTATTCATGATTGAAGAAGATATTATGTCCGTAGACTCCGTAACAATCTTCAGTTCTTTCACTTAGCGGTTCTTGTCCGGTGATCACACGACGAGGATAGAGCTATCTTATTCAGAGTCAAGCTTGATATGCGGGCCGAGGCTTGGTTGAGGCATGATATCGAACAAGATTTGCGCCGTGCTTTTAGGCGACAGGAACCGATTTGGAAGATAACCCTGTCTATTTTGATTCTATTGATATTCACGCCTAGAGCCTTGTAGGCAAGCATTGCGCGAATGAAGGAAGCCCCTGCTCTTAGTCAAGCAGCCTCAACTTACAGTTGATACTCGTGCCCACCAAATTGACAGACGAACTGCGACCTGCGGCTCTGTGAACATGCCGCCGGTAGCGGGACAAAAGATAAAACGACCCATCAAAGCTAGGTAATGATTCCTGCCGACTGTTCCTGCCAGGTTATGAATAGTTTGTCATCTTTCGAACACGCGTAGCGATTAGCTCGGACGTTGTTGGAGTGGTTGTGAAATTTCCTGAAGAGCTTTTTCTTTGTCTCAAACAAACATCAGAACTGGCCACAAAAAATATGAATCCTCATTGCAGCCTTCGTTTGGGCGCGATAGTGTGGACGGGCGCTTCCCTCGAGTGCTGGATCGATTGACCCAGGCCGTGGTGAGAATTTTGGAGCACGCAATCTTCAATGGCCGTCCAGAGGTGATTCGACTATTTCGGACACGTGGGTTGAAACACACGAAACACTCTTTTGGTACGCGATGAATCTGGAGAACTTCTTGAAAGCGTGGTGGAAAGCCGAGTGGCTGAGCTTAAAGAAACACCTCAGCAACTCGAAGCTGTCACCAGACCAAAGATTTAAGGAAGCTGAAGGCCTGGTTTGCGTTGGCGTTGAATTATTATTTACAGCTGCTAGACAAGAAGAACAGTATAAGCAGTTGGCTTTCATCCTCTCTAAGATGTGGGCGTCGGCGCTCGAAAGTGTCGAGGGCTTTAGAGAAGAGGGACAGGGCCCTATAAGAAAATTGATTCCGGTTTTGATCCAGGAATTCACAGATACTATAAGAAATGATGATCGAAACGAATGTCAAGATATGGCAGCGAGTGAGCATAGAAATATTGAGAGGGGCAGCCTTGCAGCCTAGAAAGGAGAGCAATGGCCAAAGTCAGTGGAGATTTGACGAAACAAGAAATGAAAATGGAAGACTTAGTCAAAGAGATGCTTGAAACAAAATTACAAGAGTGTAAAGACTGCATAGAGAAGAGAAGATGAGAAAACATGAAGCCCTTGAGTTGGTTCTTGCAATTTTGGAATTGATCCGGGTGGCCATCGAGCAGGGGGATACTTCGGTTCTCATTGGTCTCCTGCCTTATTTGAAGAAGGGTGTTGGTTGGACCATGACAGTCGGGAAGAATAGCAACAGACCAGCAGAGGATCCTAACAGCCTTCTGGCAGTCGAAAGATAAAGGCCTAGATACCTGTACTAAGCTCATTTTCGACTTTGCTGCCCGCTTGTTTCATACAGCTGAGCAGTATCAAGCAAGTCGCGTGCATATCCAAGACCTGGCCTCATTTATCACGGAGTGTCTCGAATCTGTGTTAGACGATGACCTGCAGCCTCTTATCAATATAGGTCACCGGCGTATCGAGAGAATACAGAAAGAAGCTTATTACGACGCAGATTTAGTGACATCAATATTGCAGGTCGCCCGTGCGGCTATTCACATTCTAAATGATGCAAAGCACCGAGGCGCGGAGAGAAGTGGAACGCAGTCGGTATGTTGACAGAGTCAATGAAGCGTTAGTGAATATCGATGGAATGGGAATTTTAATCAGTATAAGGGGTTCTTGTCTTGTCTGATGATCATGCATAACTTCGGCAAGTGAACAGTTCATTTTATTTCATAACAGAGGATGAAATGTAGACGAGTACCATAAAGTAGAGGAAGCGATCACTTAATGAACCTGATAATGTCATGACATATATCCTATTCCGAAATAGTTATTGAGTAGTTCGATCTATAAGAACTAAAACATGAATCTTCCTTAATACCCCAATTCTGTTACCCAGCCCTCTGGCTACATGCCAATTGAGGTAGGCTGCTACTGCTGCTACTTTTATATATATAGAATAGTTAAAGAGGTATTTTGTACATAGACTAAGTATCTTTCTGATCTATAGCTGGGGCGTTGGATAATTTTTCTCAATAAATATTA
Organism: Trichoderma gamsii; assembly: GCF_001481775.2. Taxonomy (NCBI): domain Eukaryota; kingdom Fungi; phylum Ascomycota; class Sordariomycetes; order Hypocreales; family Hypocreaceae; genus Trichoderma; species Trichoderma gamsii. The sequence goes on along the minus strand of NW_020171345.1, from coordinate 906,040 downwards.
TGTGTTTGTGTCGCTTGACTCTTTAAAAGTTCGCTCCACCGCATTGGATTGACCGGGCGTTGTGGAACCAGTAACCCGGGAAATCGGCTTTCCTTGGTTCGTACCACTGGCGGATATCTGCCAGGCCTGAAGGGAATATTGTTTGGGATCGGAAGTTGCCGACATCATCTTGGCAGTCACCGGGCTTTACGGTGAATGAGCAGACAACGTCTTCGTAGAGAGAAAAAGTTAGCAATCTTCAGAATGGTTGTCTCATTGCGGTACTTACTATCGGGCAACCAGATAGATCCAATGGTATCCCAGTTAATTGCATGGCATTCATTGACGGTATTATAAGTGAGGCTTTGGCTTGGGCCGGTATAGTTCCTTTGACGGTTTAGCAGTTGTTTTACGATATCTTCATCAGGCGTAGGCACAACTTACGGGCCAGCCCATATCCATATAGTGTTGGGCGCACGACGGGCAAGCTATAACGGCTATTAGAAATGACTATGGAGTAATGAGAACACGTTAAAGCACAAACCTCTGGGATGGGAGGCTCAGCTTGGCCTGTTGGCGAGCTGCTGCCGATCTGAGCAAGAGCAGCGATAGAGAGCAACACGGCGTTCTTAATGCCAATCATGATGAATTATGGTGCAATGCTGAATTAAGATATTGATGTTTAAGAACGTTAAGTTATAGAAGAATGATTCTAGAATTGGCAGACGTTCACTGGCTTATATATGTTTATTTTGGTGTGGAGATTAAGCACTTGTTTCGGAGTACAAGCGGCTCCATATACTTCCTATCTTTCAGGGTAATTATAAGATATTCCTCGATAGAATATCTTCACAGGCGCCAACAAAAGTCCTATCCAGGCGGTCAACAAGGTCATACCGATTGACTTCTTGCACTGCCACGAGCGGTGAGAATACTTCCACCAATGCTGTTCCTAGCAGGCCAGACAAAAGACCAAGCTAGTGCGTAGTTTAAGGTAATTGCATACTTAGATCGAGTAAAGGTCTCACGTCAGAACCGCACTTCAAATTATAGTGCCAAGTTCCACTTACATTGACATTAGCTGAGCAAGAGGGATCCATTTGAGTGTGGTGTAACCTCCTTTGTGGACTGGTTTCCGGGAACATGAAGCGGCATTGAGCGCTAAATCATGATTCGCTAGCCAGGCACAAAACACATGCGGCAGGGCTGAGTTAAAAATAAGTCTAAACAAGTGCCCGGGAGTGAGTAGGAATGCCGTTGTATTGAAACACGCTCAACGCTTTTTTTCGGCTCCGTGTAGTAAAAAGCTCGGAATACCTAGTTCCACTAGAACAAGTACATATCTCACTCTCTTAATTTCTACTTGACGTGCATCGTATGGCAGAAATAGGTTGGCAGGCTATATTGATAAGAGGTTATGCCAGCGTAATTAGCGAATTACACAATTCCACCCGTATCTATCTAGCCAACCAATCGTCATTATGTAGCAAGCAATGTGAGTCAGTCAATTTCGTAGATTTACTGCTACAGCAACTCTTGCTGATGAGCTCGCTCTAGATACGTGAATAGGTGATCAAATTGGCAACTTCGGGCATAATAGCGGAGTCTCCCTTACCAGCTTACTCAAAGCGTGTCTACTTGTGGAGATGAACGCAAGCGTCTCGACAATAGCGCCAGACATGGGACGACTCGTCCAACGCTACTATGAATACGATATTCAATGCTGGGTTATGAAAGTAGTGATAGAAGGCATGAAAATGATGAAGCAAAGCATAGAATCACTTCAAGAGATGGGGATATGGAACAAGACATCAGCAGCTGTCTGGAAGAGAGTAGAAAACACTTAGAGAAGATAGCAGCATCAACTGTTGTTGGGTCTCAAGCGTTCAGCTCGTTGACCATGCATCCTAGCGTTGTTTTAGAGGCCGGATCCTATTTCGCCGTCTCCAAAGGCGGCATCCAAAAACGGGCGATGCCCTTGGCATAAGCACAGAGCCCCAGCCGAGGCACTTCTTAAATGTATCTCCTTATTGCTTTCTCGGCTTTCAAGATAAATTATAAATAACAGAAGATCGGAAAGTCCGTTTTCGCAAGACTATTGATAAAGCCATTTATCCATTTTCTGCATTGGGCCGTTCAAGAAAGAACTTGCTACTACACCATTCGCTAAGTATCTCACTAGCCAATCTTCCAAGAAAACAAGCTTCGCACTCCAATACGGCCGACTTCGTATTTGAACATGAGCTAACTGTGTCATGGTGACCAAGTTTCCCAAACGGAATCCTAATGAGATAAACGAGCACTTCAGTATGTTAACCGTATCGGAGCTCTAATCGACCGCCCATGTGAAAATACCCCCGGTATGAACACCATGAGGGCCATTGTCTCGGTAAGAATGCTGGCAACCGAACATGGGCCCATGCTTCTTGAGAATCTTCCATAGCGACAAGTGCGCTGAGATTTTGTTCATCGACCTATAAGGTTACCAGTTTCCCCGCGTCATCGAAATGACAATACTTGCAATTGCAGTATCAGTCAAGTTATTTGTACCATCAAGTTTTGTTCAATACCAAGCCATTAGTATCTAATTCCCTGAGAGGCAACTGTTCCCCAGCTGTTCAAGACACTTGATGCGCTTCATTCTTATAGAATGGTACTCACTAGAGCGGAGTGTGTGACACTTTTAGTTATCACAATGAGCCACTCCAAATCGCTCAGTTTGTTGTACTCCTCGAGAGCTTCAAGTCTTTATAGGCTTTCCCTTAGGTGTCTATGAATCCTGCTCTTTTCCTTTCCCTCTTCATTTTCCAATCCAGTTACATAGACTGACTGGAGAAAAATTTCAACAGATCTAAATAAATACAATTACCATGGACACACGGGGAGTAAAATGAGGCAACGAAACGTGTGCGAAATTGGCAAGTCTTTTGTTGAACTCGGGGATAAGCTAAGCGCATCAGCGCGCATCTTTCTCGGCAATAGTTGGGCAAATCATCGCAAACTCTTTCCAATATACAGAGGTGATTTACATGTCGGGATTCCCTCAGTTGACGGCTGTCGAGGTTGAACAACATTGGTAGGCGTCAACTGAAGGGTTTTGTGTCGACTATTTGTGCCTTATGTTCAAGCGACTGAGTAGTAGAAGCCGCGTTCTGAGCTCGCGATGTATTGCAGAGGTCATTCGCGCATTGATAGCCCGTCGGCGCGGTTCATCGGGCACGAATAGTGGATTGCGGTCGGGAGATAGAGGACGCGACATTGTCTCTACCCTTGCACTTATCAGGTTGCTGACTGGCTGCTGGTACGACTTCTCACTTTACTAGGAGTTTTAGAGTTACTAGCTGAATACAGGCATGTGCCCTATTTTCTAGCATTAGCTCCGCAACCTTCAACTGCCATGTTTTCGCAAACTCGATCTCGCTGACGGCCAATACAGGAAAGAAAATTAGTTGTCGGCTGCGGAGTTAAAGAATCATGAAAATGCTAAACTCTCTGAGCTGCATCATAGCTGTTGTGTCAAGTAGCATTCTGCAAGCTCAGCCTAGATGTAACTATTCCACGTGGATAGTACCGTTAGGTAAATGTTGGTTCGTATTTATTTCCACATTCCGGTGACTACTAGTATAACGGTATCGTAAGTTGAGCAGGGAGTATAATAGCCTGAATGGCCTAACTTGGGCAGAGTCGACGCGGCCCAGCTTATGCTGAGCACTAAATATATCCTCGCTTCTGGCTCTGCTAGGAGTTTCCAGCTTTATAACCCTGCGCTCACCCCGCCAGCTGACCTACAATTGGTGCTCATGCAATCCTGCAGAATCCTTCAAGTTTCAATTCCAGGGGCTTACCGCTTGACTATTGAATGATGAGGCTCATGGCAGTGAAAAGGGCGTGGCCTAGTCTGCCTCGTGGTCGCAGGAGGATTAATTAATTTTTATCCACTCAAACGTGGCGTCCTATTCTAAACTCCAAAGTTCTTCTCCCGCCTGCCAACCACACGCTTTAACTGTGATGAGCACGACACTCAATCATGATAGTGAGGGTTTGGAGGTGGTACCGGGATCTGATAACAATGTCGAAGGACTCGAGGTAGCGCATAACCATGGTTTTGACGGGTTAGAGGCATCTCCCAAAGTTCAGACTGCGTACGGACTGGAAGCCGTGAGCAAGGACGGATCGAGCAACATGGACAACATCGAGGGCGCGAGATGGAGTAAAAGCCAGAACCCGCGAAGAAAGAGATTATGGCTCATCATAGCCGCTGTCGTTCTCGTGCTGGTGATCGTGGGAGCTGTGGTGGGCGGCGTTGTTGGATCACGAAGCAATCATAAGGCCCTCGCAACACCAAGCTCTTCTTCAACTCCATCACCAAGCACAAGTGCGCCATCTTCTTCAACTACAGCTTCTTCCATTGACGCCAGTTCGGGTATTGGAGTAACGGGTTGGTGGTCATCTGATTCAGACTTTAGCATTCGCCTGGCCTACCAGGGAGACGATAGCTATCTACACATGATGCAGTACAACTCGGGCGATGACGACTGGTCGACGATGACTATCCTGACAAATCTAGATGTCAAACAGGGCAGTCCGATTGCGCTGTCTTGCTTCAACAATCCTGTATTCTCCAACTCAGATCCGAACAGTGATAACGTGAGCAATACCCTCTTGGCTTTGCGCGACACACATGTCGTAACTAACGAGTGGCGATACAGAACTACACGCAAATCGAGATCTTCTACATCAGCGACAGAGGTTATGTAGCGGAGTGGTGGATCCGAGAGCAACAAGTGCCCGAGCAGCGAACATTGAACGGGAATGGTTCTATGTCTCCGAACGCCTGGAAAGCAGGAGTGGGCTCCAGATTCACTTCATACTGGCCGAGTGTCATTGTTCAAGATGACACGAGCCAGTTACAAGAGATATACTATAACGGCAGTTGGTCACAAAAAGATTTAGGCCTTGCTTGCCAGAATCATTCAGCGTTTGCGGAAATTCCCGTTTCCATTAAAGGAGGATTGATAGGAGCTGAGAACTTCATTTACCAGCGTGATGATCAGAAGCTGTTCGTTGAGGGAAGAAAAGATTCCACCGCCAGCGCGAGTACTGGTAAGTGTAAAACCATTTCTTTAATGCCGTTGAGTCCTTCGAATCTAACATTTGGACAAAGTAACTATACCCGCCATCACTATGCCGGCTGAAGCAGCGATTGGAGCGTTTGCTATCCCACGCTCTTCGGCGAGCAATGCCGCTATGAACAATTATATCTTATGGCAAAACGCCACAGGTGCTATCCAAATGACATGGGAGGATGATAACACCGGATGGCGGACCTCGTCGACTCCAGAGTCACTTGGCACCCCTGACAAGGGCACAGGCATAACGTGTCTCACGCCCACCCTCTGGGCCGTAGGTTCTTTGCAGCCAGGATACAGCATGGCCCGCTGTTACTATTTAGTCGATGGACGAATAAGAGAGATACAATACGATGGCTCAAACTGGTCTGTGGTTGGAAATGTAATCTGAGCTGACGCTTGGGGGGACTCTGTGCGGAGTGTTGGATAATACGAAAATTTTGGGGGTAAATGTGTACATTAATCAGATTTCAGCGGAAAGTTTTGGAGATCTTCGGATCTTGGCAGCGCACTAATACCATTTGATCAGAATTAAAGCAATTTTTATTTGAAACCTTTAAGCTGTGAATACATGCGAATAAAGCTATTTTGCCTTCTTGTTGTGTTTCTCTCGGAACCTGCAGCCTCTTAACAGCCGCTTCTTTACCCAGTACCCTACAAATCCACACGAAATGATAGCCATGTTATCTTGATCACTCTATGTTCAATTCCCAGATACAGTCCATCCTCAATGATAATTTTTTGCAAACTATGAGCAGCTAGAATGCCGCTTCGTGGGTCTGCATTTGGAAATTTAAGCCAACTAGCGCGCAGTTATCACAATTACTTTCTTCAGCTCTATCACACAAAACAGTATTAGAATCGCCTTAATTAATAATATTCTACGAATTGATGTCGACTTGCGGACGTTTGTGATGATTTGCGCTCTGAGCCAGACATGTAGTGTGTGTCTCTTTCTCAAGGATGCTTTTCGTCTACGACCCGTCTATGTTCAGCCCACGTTCGGATGGCATCAAAGTTCTTGCACACGTGCGTTGCTCCCGTTCCATCTGTACCATTCAAGGGACTGTTAGGAATATGTCCTTCCAGAGTGGTATCTCCGCAACAGGTGACAGATTGCCGCAAATATCGGAAACAGTGCTGAACATGCTCTTGAGCATCTGAGTCGAAAGCGAATTTTTTGGGATCCGTGCGATATTCGGAGGTTGGATCGAGAAGGTTGTTATACATATCCATGACAATATACTAAAATATACTTGTGAGAAGTCTGCGAGTACCATACTAGGAGTAGATGAAATACCAAGCAGTGCAACTGATGGAATACAGCGATCGAGTAGGTATTATTTCCATAATACACAATAGGCTCTGGAAGATCATATTTGTTGAAATCGTTTATTGCGAGAAACCCGTTTCCTTCTACAAATTTAGATGCATTAGAGCTCGAGTGTTTCTTGCCTGAATTCTCTCTGCAAAACGCAACTTACTCGGCATATATGTAAGCCAATTTGCCCGAGTCTCATTCCTGTCTTCTGCGCTCAGGCTTTTGGTCGTCGCTAATCCATCTTTTTGGAAAAGGACTTGATGAGTAGGAACTGTATATACTATTAGCTGTTTGCTTTTATTAAGAGACATACTTGACTAACATCTGGGGATTATATGGTTCCTTTCGCTTCCTACTTGCGGCTGATGCAAGGAGCGTAGTTGGAGGAGGATTGTCGCTGACGTTATCAATTCAATAACACCGATAGCGCTCAGAATGACCGAAAAGGTCCAAAAGAGGCTCTTTCTTTGAGCTTTGCCCTTTCTTAGTTTTAACTCATGATCGATCAGAAATTCGTTCGACCCGCGGGAGGGCTCGTCCTCGTTGAAGTTATCCTGCATTCCCGCAGCGGACTCGACTTTGGCGAAGCTAGGTGGCATGCTTATGGCAATGTATGGACTGGCAAGAATTCTTCTGTCTTTATAGAAAATTTGTTGAAGTCAGATTTAATACCTTATTATGAGTAAATTGAGAAAATATGGAACAACAAGGTCTTGAAAGCAGAGGATGAAAGCCACAAGTAATAAAACATACCAATCTATCGAAGCTCTCATTACGCTGCTCTGGTTGGTCTACTAACTAGGCCTAGGTAAGATGCGGTTGATGTGGATCTTGTGTTGTTGGTCCAGCCAAACTTAGTTCTATTGAAATGACTGTAACCAACTTATTGTCATTGGTATAAGGGCGTTAGACTCCTTATTGAGTTAGCTCCTTCGGCTTGTATTGAGCCTGGGCCATTTTTCTCCAAAAGATAGACCGCACAGTCGAAGGCAAAATGGTTGTTGCGAATTTGTCCTTTTTGTATGTATGTATGTATGTATAGCAGCCTTATAATATATATAGTTGACCGGTTTAGTACAGCGGCATTGTATCGCATACTTATTCAGCCGGCTATGCTAATAAATAAATGGTCTCATAGACTGTTTTATGCTTAATAAACTTTTCATCACTATAAAGTTCACAATTACTTTTATCACCTAGCAAAAGAGCTATGCTAGCGAAAGGCGGAATTAGGGTCTCTCAACTTCTTAAAAAAGGTATTCTAGGAAGGGCCTCAATGTACCCCTCTAAAATAACATAACGGGAAAAGAGTCGATTTTGCTAATCCTTTCTGTACAACTGAATACGATGCATGCGTCATACCTAAGTGGCCGCGGCAGCTTGGGCAGCAAACTCGGGTTGGGCACCCAGGATAGAGCAAGTGTAGGAACCAGGTTGACGCCTTGGCGCCACTACATGAGAACCTTAACTGACTTAACTTGACATTACATTGTCATGTTCTCCACCGTATCTTATACTGTATCAAACATCAATTGATTCATATCTTCTTTACGAAACAACACGTTATACCAGCTGCGAAGCCATGAACGAGTTAACCACAAGCTTCATTGCACTAAAATTCGGCCCACGAACCCATATTCGTGTCGCAGAGGGGAAACAGATACCATACGAGGTACCGTTCTGTCCGTCAAGCAACCTCGCAACGAAATTGCAAGATACTCCGCGTTATCTATTCCGTGTTTTCTCAGCTGCGTCCGCAGGAGAGAACAGTAGTAAATGGATGAAGTCCGTTGACGCGCTGAAGAATAATTTGACAGACATTTTTAAACGGGACGATACTTCAAGAATTGCTTTAACTCTCAACGAGCACCTCCGGTGGTATCAGCGAAAATCAAACGGAGACCCTTTCATATCCTGGACCACTTCGCTTCTTGTCGCGATCCAGTACGCTATCTACAAGCATAAGACGGAATCTGCCGAACTGGACACGATTTACCTGTGTGTTATTGACACCACGTTGTTTCCCAACGGAGTGTTTATAAAAGACATCGACCTGATTGAAGAATTCCATGACATGCACAGAGGCCTCAGCAACCTCCGTAAAATGCGAAATACAAAATACTACTTCGGAGAATACCTCTCGCAGGGTCAGACCAATGTTAGTGGCCGTTCATGTACGGTCTCTTGCGATAAGATCATAAATAACCACTTATTTGCCATGGTGCACCAATTCAAAGTCGACATAGAAGACGAAACTGCACTCTGGGCAAACGCAATAGTAAAGTCTCGAGAGCCGTTCTACATTATGGAGCAAGAGGTCATAGACAATTCCGAATTCAGCGGGGCAATGGCGATAGCGTCAGAATTTGGTACGAGATGGTCTCTGCCTGTGCTAGCCAATTTACTGGCTCTAAGCCCTCGTACGGCTAGGGATCCCGCGAACATAGGCTTCATATTGAAGCTGTTTTCTGGTGCGTGCCGGTCATGAAATGGCGGTGTCCTGGCTTGCTAAATCAACGTTAGAAGAGGTGAAACACAGTCTATCGCCCAAAATCACAAAAATTGTGGCCAATGCCAACATGCCTGAGGTTCTCCAGTTTAGGGAGATCGTTCATGATATAAACAAAGGCTACTACGCCGAGTGTGTGGCTGTCTTAGTTAAATCTATGGAAGAGACTACAGGTGCATTCCTCGTCCCAAATCACCTGATAATATTATACCAAGGCGGGCTCCCAAATGCTAATATTTCATCTTCTATGGTAGATATTGCTCGCCGCTTTATACGCGACTCTAGGACCACCGGAGGCAGAGAGATGCTTGATGCAGGCAACTTAGCAGGCTGTCTTCCCACTGAAATCCATGATCATTTGCAGCCACTTAAACAAAGCTTAGAAACGCTAAGCGGAACTATACAAGAACTTCAAGAAAACATAAGCATTTAGCAGGGCGACCATATGATGCCCCCACCAAAGCTCAAAAAGTGATCTAAGAAGAGAGGAACGCCCAGTTCGCATTTAACAGTATGTACGTATTTGCAATAAATGATTATATAACACAAGCAAACTTTTCGAGTCATTTTCGGTGGCTTGCGCCTGATTTATGGGGTTTATAATGCCCAAAATCTTCATCACGCCCAGGCCATAGTATCTTGCTGAGTATAACAGCCCGTACGTTTGAAGCAAACACAACTAGCCATCCAATTACAATCAAGATCGTCATAGCACTTGCCACGCCTTTAATACCATCACTGCCAAGCTCTTCGCCGATAAGACATGTTGCAATAGTAAAGGCTGTGTTTGGGAAGACAATTGCCCACCATGCCATAGAGAAGCGGATCCGCCCCTTAGTTATGCCTATAGTAAGCGCAATGAGGCTGAAGGAAAAGAACCAGAAAGCCAAAGCCCACAGCCAAATGCCAATCCAAAGTGCAAGAACCCTTAATATCTGTGGCGCAGCTGGAAATCTGGCAAAGTAGGCATAGTTGACCGGGATGGATCTGGAGAGGCCGATCAAGCCTGTTGCTGTGAACCCCGGCGGTCCTACTGCGATAAACATACCGGGACGCATTGGAGGAGCCGGGAATCCCTCCTGCGTGAGTCGATAGAGGTATAGAGCGTACAAAATGAAGGCGACACTGAACCCCAGACCCAGATAGGTAACTCCTGCGACGAGGATGGGCAGTCGATTCGAGGGGGGTTGCGACGGCGCAATTGTTGAAGCCAAGACTCCGGTTAAAAGAGTAGGGAAGATGGGAAAGATCCAAAGAGGACTCATAGACTTGATTTGAAGCTTAGCCCCGTGAAAGACGATGGTGTATTGAATTACTGATGATAAGAGAGCCAAGGCGGCATAGATCCAGAAGCACACACGAAGAGCCACAGGTAGCCAAGGTCCTGATGCTGGAATACCGTATATGGCTGAGTTGGCAAGAATGATAGCTATACTCAACAGGAATGCTGGGAAGAATAGACTCTCGGTAGGATGCAGTAAGCTCGTCTTTAATCCTCGAGGCGTCTTTATGAATCGATACGTAATTGCAGCGGTGGAGAGAACAAACATAGTAATGGACATGATGAACGCTACTTTACCAATAGCGTTAAGCCCGTCGAAACGGTGAGGTGTGTTATGGAAAAGAAGGCCTAGAACTCCAGTGCTGATGGTGACTGCAAACCAAGCCCACGTGAAATGCTTTAGGCGTTCGCGAACTGGGCACTTGTATCCCGGACTGCAGAGGCGCTGCTCTGGCGCTCGAAGTTGTCCCGCTTCCCAGTCGTCCTTCTTATCATCAGAAAGGCCAAGGCTATCTGGAGTCTGGATTGTACTTTCTGAAAGTGGTGACTGCTGAGCTGACATTTTTTCTCGTATTGCTTTCAATTGTCAAGTGCATAACATCATTGTATTCAAATTGAGAATTAATACAACTTGAGAATCACAGGTGAGTTGAACCGAAACTAGCTCTTTAAATAGTTTCTCTTTAGTGAGTCGCATCTGCTCTTGACGAGGTTGATAATCCTAACGCCAAGTTGGCAAACCAGTTCTAGATGCTGCGCTACCAAACTCGCTGCCCCGAGGCAGCCGGGGTACCTAAAATCTAAGAAACACATGAATTCTACAATAGTATGCTTCTGCAAAATGCAGTTGTGAACACTTTTCAATTAAGCTTCTGCTAAAGGGACTTTGAATCACTTATGTAAAGCCATATGTGAGGTCTAGCTCAACTAGGTGCTAGTGCGAAGTCATGATTGATCTTTTCCTAATATTAGAGGAAGAGAGCTGAATTTAGCTCATTCAATAGATACGCTAGTTGTTCATTAATTCATATCTTATTACTGAAAGACACCTGTAGGGAGATAGTTTTAGCTGTCACTTAGAAACCTTAATGTTAGTCTTCACCACTATCTGATTTGCGACGTCGAAGCCAGTCTCCTAAAACACACTAGGTAATTTGTTCGTCCATACTATGGGTTCAGAGGGTCTATTGGTAAGAAAGCTGAACAACGCCCGAACTAGTTTCAGTCTCTCACTTCAAAGTCTTCAAGGCTTTTTGACTAAAGATTGATCTTCTTGGTGTCACCCTCCTCACGGGAGAACATAACCTCCATCAATGAGGAGATCACTTCCAGTCATATAAGTCGAGGCATCACTAGCAAGATACAAGTACAAGCCCTTAATCTCCTTGACGTGGCCTTGTCTGCCCATTGTCGACATCCGATAAGCCTCGTTGATAGCCAGAGGATTGGCGCCCATTTTCGTATCGAAGAATCCAGGTGATACTATGTTAACTCTTGCAAACTCTTGCCATTCACGAGCAAGAGACTTTCCAAAATGCGTGACAAAGGATTTAGTGGCGTTATACACTGGCTGGTCTACAGGCACATTGACAATGTGGGCGCTCATGCTAGACGTGATAATGAGATTGCCAAAACCTTGGTTTTTGAAGATGTCGCCGACGTATTTGGAACAAAAAACCACTCCATCCACTTTGCACGCGATTAGCATGGAATTTACCCGTAAGAGAAACGCCGAGTTTACGTACCGTTTACAGACATCTGTTTACGATATTCATCAAGTGTTTGCTCTAGAATAGGCTTTGAGATCGCCATGCCTGAAGCCATTTTAGTGTCTAGCCTCTTATTGTCGTAAAGATCTTTGTAATTCACCTGCGTTTGCAACAAAGACATCAATCTTGCCAAAGTCTTTGACGACTTTGTTGATGGTTGAGCTCACTTGGTCAGCTTGAGAGACTATGAAACATGTTAGCGGTGAAGGAGTATTTTCATGATAGATACAAACTAATCTCACCATCGACTTGATAAGTGACTGCTTTGATCTTGTAAGTATCGCTGAAGCTCTTGGCTTTCTCGACTGCTGCGTCGTTTCTTGAGGCCGGTATAAGCTCATTGCAAAATGCATATATCGGCAAAGAGGTCGGAGGGCGCAACTTACGAATTATACCACATGGCGACATTTGCGCCTGCTTCTACCATGGCCTCTACCACGGCAAGGCCAATTCCATCTGAAGCTCCCGTGACCACCACGACCTTGTCCTTCATCTGGAACTGCTCAACCACATTATGCGGGGTATTGGGAACCGGACGCGGGAATCCCGACCGAATTTTGGTGCAATCTTCAACTGTCATAGACATCTTGATGGAAGAGCCGTGTTGCTAATTTGCAATCAGATTTTCTTGGTAAGTTATATGTAAGTTATCGTTACCATCTTGAACCATCTTTAAGCAACCCCTCATCAGATCCCAATACGGCAGTGCTCGGGAGACCCACTCCGACCCGGGCGACTGAGGACCGATCGGCACCCAAACTAGAACGCCAAAGCCGGTCATCACTTAAATAAGAGGAATTATCATTCACAAGAGGGAAGCTTGTGAGACACAGGCATGTATTATGTATTATTATAAGATAAGACTCCATGATAATTGGCAGAATTGACTCAAATAGATGGAACTATAAGAGGTAGATCAACGTGGTGTAAAATCCAGTAGCTTCCCAGCGCTGGAGAGAGCCATTGTTCATCAACAAGCTTAGTTTATGTTTATTAGAAACGATTCATGTTAAAGCTTGCGAGCAAGAACATCCAAATGTTCTATCATTGCCTCACAATTAGCTTTGGATTGCCTCCAATCTCGCTCTTCCTGTCCACAAAGTCCACATCCAGATACCAACCACTATGAGAACGTCGAAAAAGCTGAAAACAAGACTACCTCCAAATATGAGACTATGGTAAGTCCACGCATTCTTTTCATCTAGATGAATAACTTGGCACACTATTGCCCATGGGAGGACATAGAGCAAGTTGCTTGCTAAGCTTTGATACAAGTACCACTTCGGCCTCGTAGCCAGCAGAATGGTCGCAAGTTGTGTTGACATTGCGTAAAAGATATAGCACCAGTCAATCGTCCGCCACATGTGCGCAGTAACATCGGCCACTTCGCTTGATCCACTGATATAGAGCGCAAACGGCCGGGCACCGAATGCCGAGAGAAATATTGCCATAGGAACCTCGATTATTAGAGCTATCACAAGTGACCGTAGCGCAGGGTTGATGAGATTATAGATCTCTTTCCAGCTTGCCCTTGGCCTTCTGTTATGGATCCCAATGCGTTGTCGCCACTGTCCCCATTTATGGCCGATGAATTGGAGAGACGTTGCTTCGAGCGCTTGCACAGGAACCATAACCAAACCCCAGCGAATGGTGTTGAACACTCCCCAAGCAGTGGCATACACTGATCCTAAGGCAATAACAGTAGTGACGAGCCAAAGATATAGCGCATTCCTGATGGCTGATTCCGCGAAACAGATGAGTCCAGGCTTTAGCAAAATCCGTAGTCCTCGAATGCTTGGAGAAGTAGAAGTATGACTCCCCATGGAATGATACTCAAGAGAATCTTGACGCTGTTTGCGCAGAGCAGAGAAGCTCACAAAGTAGAGAAAGTATGCCAGTCCCACGAGCGCGGCTGTCAAGTTACAGACCAGTTGAATGATGCCCTGCATATTGACAGTTGGTTGGAAAGAGCCGACATGGTAACGAGAGATGATTAACAAGTCCAGAATAATATTAACAGCAAATTTGACGGAGCTGATAACCAAAGGGACATCAGGCTTGTCCAAAGATCTCGTGGCCGATGCAACAGCAGTCTCAATCGCACCGCTCAAGACCGTAAAAGAGGTAATGCGTACGTAGGTCAAGCTCGCAGCCCGCACCTCTTCCGGCACAAAACTGTCGGCAAATCTTGGTGCAGCGCCGAGGAAAATTATGCTCAAGATGAATCCCAGCAAAGTTTGGAATGCAATCAAGGTATGAGTCAACTGGAGGCGCTCCGCAAGATTTCGGGATGCCTTGTCTCCAATGATCACCCAGGCAGCCCGTGGAAGGCCCTCGTTGACGGCCTCGGAGGCAGTGTTCATATAAGTATAGGCATCTGTTGTTACCACCATTGAGGAATCGATATCAGCCACCCAAAGTTTTGACAGAGTTCCGTAGAGGGCGGGGAGAATAAACGCTGCCACGTTGAAGAGAAGCGAGCCGAAATAGCGATCGCGATGCAGCGTGAGCTTCCACGATCGTTTCTGTTCTTCAATATTAATAGTTTCAGAATTGAAGGCTGCCGAAGAGTTGAGCGCATCGGTTTCTTGGCCCTCGGGAGTGCTGTCCCGGCTATCGGTACCTCCCATTGCTTCTCCAGAAGTTGTTCAGCCTCGGTTTAGGAAACGAAGTATATCGATCAGCAAGATTGGTGTAAGCAGAGGCAAGATGTTGACCAAGGAGAAAGCTCTATTCTAGCACGCAATATCATCCTGCATGTTTCCTACTTTCTTCCCTTTTATATATCTCAGAGGATGGTGTACATCGCGCGGGGTAACACTATGAGGAGTTGTACCAACATATTGAGTTTCTTGGCGCATCTTTACTTCCAGCTCGAGATTGATTGGCTCCACGGCAGCAGAGCGTCTATATCCGGTTGTAGGCCGCCCGCGCGATGGATGCAGCAACCGTCCTATTGCGGAATAGATCCTCAATCTTGATGCTACCACCACTTTAGATCTTGTTAGCCGTGGACTTTATTTTACCTAATGCCCATGTATAAGATTGCTTAACGAATTTCGTGCTAAATCTATTCAGTCATGGCATTATTACGAGTGCGCAATTGCTACCACGTTATCGGATCGAGTAATGCGTGTCGATAAAGGTGACGTCCTTAAGAATTATGGATTCTAGTCCTCTTCTAGACCTACCAAACCAAGTCATATCTGTTCCATTTGACGTTATAGAACATTGATGAATCCATTGGCAATCGCTTAGATTCAGAAGCCGTCTCCTGATTGCCCTTTTATGCCCGTTTATCTTCCCTATGAATCTTATCCAATTCCGTCACCAGACGTCGAATGTCGCACTTCATCTTGCCATATCATTATTAGTCTCGTTGACGTCATTTTTACGGTCTCTTGCCGAGCTGTCGTCTTTATCGTTGAGACACTTGGTTCACTAGGCGTAGACGTCCTCTGGGTGATTGAAAGTGCAGGTGTGGACTTCTTCTGAGCGAATGGTGGTATAGGCCTGGGCGTATTTTGGTCAGTCGACGATGTAGATCGTCGGAGAAGGTTTCAACTACAAATACATATTGCCATGTAATCTCTTCCTTATCAAAGAATTATGTTATGCGATTGGGATAGAGATGAAACCATAAAAAGTCTGATAAGCATTGGCAATGAACCACAAAGAGTCGTTGATCTATTTTACAACAATCTTATCATTGTTCAAACCCCCCTCTTTACACGGGGATGGAAATCGAATGTTGTAAGTCTACCGGATTTCCGGGTATTGCAGCTTGTCTTGGCGGTTCATTTTGGCGCAGGATGTAGTCTCCCTTAGTTATCGGCTCTTTTATCTTCACCGAACGAATAAGACTGCACTTTTGTAATCTTTCAAGCCATCAACCAGCGGTTATACTTTGCTAAAACAAGCCGTCCACTACTCTAAGGCGTTTCATACGCCATTCATCGCACTATTCAACATGCGCACACTTATTCTGCTAGTTTTTATCCAGTGTCAAAGATTAACCGCGGGTAACTACGCCCTGGTAACTGTGGCGAACACCCCCAACGGATGCGAGGAGTTGGGTTTGAGTTGATGGCTTCTCAACATCTGGATATGACAATGAATGAATGGAAAAATGAAACAATGTCGGGGGAAATGCGCAGTAGATAAATCTTCACGCTACTCGGGTTGCTAGTCGCCGTGAAAGCCCTGCTGCTGGTGCTGGGGAGCGATAATCTAGCCAGATTGCCGGCGAGACTCTTTCATTGTCATTAGACGTATAGCACTGTACTTTTTCAAGGGCATGATGCTATGTTAAGGAAAAGTCATCTAGCACCCCAATTCTATTATCCAACATTTTAACTCAGACTATCTATAGCATACCTAGGCAACTACTGCTACTACCACCGCTTTAATGCACATGATGAAACTGGTGGTTGCATTTTCGGGGGTGGTGATAACGGAAATCCGATGCTGCGTCCAAATCAACTTCCTTATAGCCGTTGGTAAGAAAGAGCTAAGTGGAAGTGAACCCGGGAGTTACATCGTTGAGCAAAAAATAAGAAACAAGGTTATTACATCTACAGAAATGCCGCCCACGGATCTTACAGCGCGTAACCACATCAGCCAGATCAAGGTTCCAAAATGAGATACTATCTTGACCCATCTTAAATTTGACAAGGCAAGAAATGTGCCATTAGATGAGCTTACGAGCGGGCCATCAAAGCAGCAAGCAATTGTCAACATCGTTGCGATATTTGATCGTGAGAGGTGTAAGTGAGCGATAGTCTCTACCCCGTATAATGAACATTTCCACCGGTTCCATACAACAAAGGCGCTAAGGCGAGTTGGTGGAGTGGTCTAACACGTGCGACTCAAGATAATATCTTGATCCTTAAACAGGATTTCGCATCTCGCAAGAGGCGTGGGTTCGAATCCCACACTCGTCAGACTTTGTTTTTTTTGTCTTTTTTTATATTTCTTATTTTGAACTTCGCTGTAGCTCTACAAACACACCAAATATTTTGCGAACCCGCATCGCCCACCCTTGAAGAGCTTTGACTTTTTATTTCCTCTTAATCAAAGACATTTAGCCGCTAGATAGGCGATGTGCAGTAAGTCAATCACCTTGCAAGTGTTCTTCAGTCAAGGTCCTCTTAGCATACTACTAGGTATGCCCAGAATGGTCTATATTGCTCAGTCGACCCTTGAATAAGCCGCTGCAAGTCCATATTAAGTGTAATCCTAAAGAAAACAGTACATAACTAAGAATGTTGAAAAGAAAATGTTGTCAAAAACGCCATGATGCTATTCCCTAAGAACGCCCGCTATCAGCGAATCCCGCCATGCTTCCCTTGCGCCTCAAATCACCCGCTTTGAGCTTCCGCACGACTTGATACGACCGATCCAATTCGTTCTCAACAGTGCACCGTATCTTGAGCGCAGCCACAGCGGGCCAAACGCTCCTCTCGCCCCTAAGTATCCAATAGTTCAGAGTATCTTGCGTGGGCGTCTCGAGCAGGCGCACAAAGTCACTGGCAGTAACTTCAGGCACAAGCGTCATCGACGCCGCAGGCACTTGCTCGTCTATTAAAAAGCGGCGAATACTCGCGGGTACAAGACGAAGCGAGTCCAGCTGCCGCAGGCGGTGCCTTATTTCGAGACCCACCATACGGACGAGAAAAGCCGAAAGCTGAGTCGTCTTGCTGCGTGTCTCCACGAGAGACGGCCCATGCATGTCGGATTGCAAAAAGGGAATCAGATAGGGCCTGGCTTGGCTGACAATGAAATGGTTCACGTTGAACAGCTCGGCAATGCGTCGAAGAGGGGAGTCACGATCTGTATAAGATGCATGAGTCCAGTGGCGGAAGTCGGTCGTGTTGGCCGGAGCCCAAGGAACAATGTTGCCGTGAGCGTCTTTGCACAGGATGGTGGCTTTGGAATGGCCATATAAAGAAGGCGAAGATGCATTCGAGGCGACAGCAGCTGTCCAAATCAACTATTATCAACAAGGTCAGTATAGAAACAGAATATGCTCATTGTCTCATTGGCAGCACATACCACATTCGGAGCGGTGATGTAGTTCAGGAGAGTTGGCACGCCGGCCCCCTGACCATCGGTCGCCACAGTAATGTTCAAAACTCTCTTGCTGCGATTATACGCCTCTTCAAATGTCAAATCGCCAACATTTGCTCTTACACATTCCTCAAGCACAGTAACATCCAGGAAGTATCCCTCCCTCGAGAATCGTCGAATTCTTCGCATCAGAGTGTTCCATCGTGATCCTAGTGACTGTTGAGCGGGAATCTGGCCATCCTCATTTCTTCCCTTGGATGCAAAGGCGCTGAGATCGATGCCATCCCCTCGAAGAACACCTGGTAGCTCCTCCTCAGTATGTATGGCCACCAACGCAGCGATCAATGCACCCGTCGCCGTTCCAGTGATGATACGCGGCAATAGGCCTCTAAGGAACAGGGCCTTGACCACTCCAAGATGGCAAAGACCAAAGATGGCGCCGCCTTGCAGGACCAGTGTGCTCCGCCCAAACGCCTGTCTCGTATCGTGGATGAAGTCCAACTTCATCTGATTAGTTAATGCTTTGTCATGAGCATACAGACTAGACGCAGCACTCGTTGGAAGAGTACTTATGTCCTCCACTGATTCGGCCACTTGGGCAATATATTCTTCAATCAGGTATTTTGTTCCTGAGAAAGATCGATTATATAGTTTCGGCACGGAAATATTCCCGAGGTTGCGGACGAGACCCGAGCGAAGCAAATTGACGAGCTGCTCGTAGTTGTTCTCTTCGCGTGCGATTATTAGAGAGTCCAAGCGTTCTGTTATAAGCGCCCAATCGTAATATTTAGATGTCGGGTTATTCCTCCTACCAAGCGCAATCAAGGTCAGTATACTCTGTCTTCCAACTCCCAATGCAGAAAAGGGTCAAGTCGCCATACCATAAGTCGAGGCCCAGCAAGTTGTCAAGATGCAGCGCCGCCTCCTCCCAGTCCTCAAACGTCTCTGCATTGCGCAGCAGCTCAAGCCACAGCTTGACGGGGTTCTTTCGCGTATACCAGCTCAAGAGCTTCTTCAGAGGCGTCAGAAAGACGAGCATTGCGACGGGGAGCAACAATGAGAACGCCGTTACCTTGCGCCAGAAAGCAGCCACGTCCACCACCACCCTCCATATAGACAGCACTAGCCCCATGATTGCCGAGGAACGCTTTCACGCGCAGCGTCGAACCATTTCACGAGGGCTGCGCTGTCACTCCGTATCTGTCGGTACACGTTGCACGGTGGGTCGATCGGTTCAGTTCAGCTCAGTTCACGGCGTGCCGAGGGGGAGGTCAAGCCAGCGTCATCGATTCAAAGCTGGCAGGAATGAGGTCGGAGTTGGGAGCGCGATGTAGGTAGTAGTAGGTATTGAGGTCTTCGAACAATGGCGTTGTCTGTCGCCTCTGTGAGAATCGGCGCAGACGCGTGTTTGCTGCTTTGGTTGCTGTTGTCTGGTCAAACTAACAAGCCCCGGCCAGCGCCCCGACAATTGATTACATTGCCGGCTTGTCTTTTGCCGGCTTCCCACGGCCTGGCCGCTAAATTAAAGACATGAGCATGTGATGGATTGTTGAGAAGGGTATGAGATCACCCCGGGTAGAGCCACAGCACATTTCTGGCTTAGCGCTGCTGGACACAATAGCATGCTTCATGGATAGCGGATAACGTTGCATTAGTACTTATCAAGTGCCATGCATTATCGATATCCAGCTCCATGCATCGATAGCAGAGCTTGACTTTGATGTTTACTTCCACGGCCACCTACCTACTCACATAGGAGTTTTGTATTTACTTGAGTGTATGAGCAAG
This sequence comes from Trichoderma gamsii, assembly GCF_001481775.2. Lineage (NCBI taxonomy): Eukaryota > Fungi > Ascomycota > Sordariomycetes > Hypocreales > Hypocreaceae > Trichoderma > Trichoderma gamsii. The sequence continues at coordinate 886,194 of NW_020171345.1, read as the reverse complement.
ATTAACTCATCTTGAGATTGGTCGGAGAATTCCATAACAGTCTTTTATGAAAGTGGAGGCATTGCAGGGACCACATAATGCTGTCTCAACGTTTTTGCCGGAACCGTCTTTGCCACCATCAGGTGCCTGGATCAAGGCAATGTTGGGAGCCGCTGTTTTGCCTAAGGTAGTATACAGTACGGAGTAAGCGAGTCGACTAATGGGTCAGTCTCTAAGTGGGAAAGTATTCGACTTAATACAAGTACCAACGTGTTACCGCAAATGGTATCATTGTGAAGGACACCTACAATGATCATTAAATGCACACGGCTACATCAATGTGCGAAAAAGAGGGATTGTGGTCATAACTCCTATCTGTATGATTTTTGTCGCATATCAATTACCAAGTTAATTATGTTAAATATGAACACCCAGCCCAATAAGCCCTCGTCAACCAACAGTTTTTCCATCTTCCCGACTGCAAGTCTCCTTATTAAACGCCTCAGTCATCGTCGTCGTCAATAACATTTCGCCGCCTGCCCGACCTGCCAGACGCCTCCATCGGCTCCACCTCATCTCCCTCCGCATCCTCGTCGTCTTCGGGTTCTTTGGTTCGTTGTCTTTTAGATCGAGGTGCTTCATCTTCGTCGTCATCGTCCAAGATGTCCTCCTCTTCGTCGTCTTCAGCGCCACTCTCAATCTCCTCATCGCTGCCCACCAGAAAGCCATCATCCAAGTCGTAGTCTTCATGTCGCGAGACTCCCTGAGGGAGGTCATCGTCAGAATCATATTCTGGACGCCGTCTCTTGGCCCGCGCAGAGCCAGGTGCTCCTCTCTTCCGGGCTGCACCAGAACGAGCGCCCTCCAGACCGCCAATCGACAGGCCGCCACGGCCGGATCGCCCCAGCCCTCCGTCTATTTTGGCTACGGCATTCTCACGCTTTCGCTGGGCCTTCATCCGCTCCTTCTCTGCCAACTCGGCTTGCTTCTTCTGTAACTCAGGGTCCACGGTCGTTTTGATAATCATGCCACTACTAGCAGATGACTTGCTAGCCAAAGCCATTCTCTCTGCCAAGACAGACAGGGCATTGTCTCCAACAGCCTTGTTTGGTCTGACAGTGTACTGTTCTGTCAAGTGGCCCACCGTCATTAGCAGATTGCTGCTCAACTCAGCAGCCGCAGCGTAGTAATGACCGTCTTTTAGTTCATCGTAAGGCTGTCCTTTGCCCGGAGCCAGCGCCTTCTTCTGAATTTCATATTGCTCACCGCCAATGGAAATTGTAACAGACCCATCGCTCCACCGGTAAATATTTGTATTGCTCTTTAACTCGTTTGTGGTGGCATCCCTACGAACCCGCACAACGTGTTTTGGGTTTTCCGCCTTGGCGTTCTCAAGATCGAATTCAGATGGCCGGAATGTTTCTTCTTCGTATGGCTCGGGCAAGAATTTGACGAATTTTGGGACGCGCAGTATCCGAAGCTGTTTCAACAGTAAGCCAATTGTGACCCAGAGAAATGCTCAACGATCCAAGACACTTACCGCGTCATCAGATGGTTTAGGGACACGATGGCGATAGGCTTGAACGGCCATAACGATTCTATCCTTTGTTTCGTGTCGCGACTGGCTCCCATCGTAGTCTCGTGGCTCAGCCTCACCGTAAGCTTCGGGGTCTGAGGCGAGGTCATCATCGTCTAGAATGCGCGCCTGGGGCGAGGCATCTCCTTCGTCACCCTCATCTCCAAAAAGGTCGTCGCCGCCCTCGTCAATGGCATCGAGGGGATCCTCCGAATCTGACATTGTGTCTTATTGCTGAAGCGTTGCCACTCAAAAATGTTGTTTCTAACAACTCTCTGGTTCAGGAAAGGCACCGGTGTACCAATGGGTCGAATAGCGGATGGGCGAGGATGAAATGGGGCTGCGAGGCTGCGGCTTCGAAATCTGCTGCGCGAGGCACGTGGAAGAGCGCGGTTCACAATTGACTACAGCAGCTCAGCGCCTGTGGCTAGTGAGAACTGCACCAGCCACGCCTGTCGATTTATGGCGTTAGTGCTGCTTAGTCATATAATCTGCCTCATTCAATTGGGCTCAAGGCTGGCCATAAGTGGACTAATGCGAGGAGGGAATAGGGTAGCAGCGCAACATCTTGCATGTGAAGAGTGACGAGAGTTGAAGAGAGGATGTTACTTTATCAGAACGTGTGAGTAAAAGTTATTTTGTTGGAAAAGGGACAATTTCCAAAAATTTCCTATGAATTCATGTTATTTAATGGGTGGTTCAGTCTACATCTCAAGCATAACATGTATGCAGTAGATTGGTTCGCAAACATAAATGCCACATAACCAAGCATTGTAAAGAGGCTTTTCATGCAACATTTCGTTGACAACTGCTGATAATCGCTTCAACTTTGGCAAAGTCGCCGCCAATAGTTCAAACCCAAGCTCCCATCAGCCGCTAAATGGCCGACCTGAAACCTCCACACGGCCAAGCCATTGCTAGCCAAGGGGGAAGAGGCGAGATTGTGCCTTGCCCTCACCTCCAGTCATTACTCGATCCAAAATGCACTAATTCCCCGTGTCAATACGCCGTTCTTCGTACTTCGTACTTTGTTATAGCGCCCGCCAGCTCAACGGCTACCAAGAGCTACCTGTTAATAAAACGGCTTCGTCACGTACTACTAGTCTAAAACCTAAGACCAACAACCCGTCGGCGCGGCTTGGATATCTTAGCTTTTTAACAACTCACGCATAGAGAACCTCTCCTTTTTTAGGCCTCTGAATTTGCCACTTTCTAAGCCCAGCAGCAGCCCAGCAAAAACAGCCTGCACCAAGTCCATCCTATCGGCAGCTCTCTGGACCGGCTATCCTGCACCCCTATTTTTCTCTCTGCATAGGATCCCGTGACAAGGCTGGAGCCACTCTGACCACTGCTGCACCCACCATTTTCACCCCGCCTTTTTGCAATGTCCAACCTCTTTTCTGGCATGTAAGTGCTGCAGTCTGATTCTGGCCGTTGTTTGCGTGTCTTTTCTTGTGGCCTTTTGCTTTTCGTCCGTTTCGCCCAGCAATTTGTTTTCCAGGTATGTGCCTTTAATATCGCAGCTGCTGCATCCCCGTCTTGGAAAACTGCCCGATTAGGCTTCATCGAGGGAGGGGTCCTGAAACAGGCATCCCCAGCGGTGAGGGGCAAGTGTCTCGAGCAGCCTGTCCGTATATCCAGCATGCCATTGTCGCCATTGAGTGCTATTCACGTCGGCATCTCAGTGGGAAACCTCATCTTCAGAGAACTCCAAAGCTTTGGCTTTTCCGGACTGCTCAGGACCCTTCAACGAGGCCAGCAAGTCGAGCTGGGCACCCCGGACGGAGAAGCTCCCAAGGGGCCACTTTTGGGCATTATCGATATCTGAGAGCCAGCTCTCATTCATCACTTGAGCCATGCTGCTGTATACGGAGCTTTTCTCGTGTCGATCACCTCCATGCAGTGAAAAACACTTGGCCGCTGCACCTGGAAACGCTCTTCAATCGATGTGGCCTGGATGCGTCTCGTGCCTTATATACCTGCCCCTAGCAGGAGGAAAGGCTGCAAGCCAAGTCTCCACCCCTGATGCCAATTCATCACATTTCCTATTTTGCTGCCCCTTTCCCACTCACCTTTCCTATTTATAAAAGCCGTACACACACCGGCTATTCCCTGCACGCTTCGGCATCTGTATCAACTTAAACCTCATGCGAGACGCTAAAGTCATTTAAGCGAAGCTCACGGGTCTCTCTTCACTTCTGCTCTACTATTCTGCCCATCGCGCTGACACATCACCGTCGACCTCTTGTTCTTTAAAGGCTGCAAAGGCTACAATTGACGTCTTCCCACTAACCACATCCCCCAGCAACGCTCGTTTTCGAGGCGGGCCTAAAAGCCCATCCCCGTCACAAAGCTCCCAGGGCCCCTTGCCGCATCCCTCATCCGACGTCGCCTCATCTCCCAAGATATCTTCGGCCAGGCTACCTGAGAGAACTCCCTCTTTTCCCGCCTCAACCTCTTCTCCTCAGCCTGGTGGAATGGCCCAACCAGACGCAATGGCTACCGGCGATGATGTTATCAACTCTTACCACCTTCCGCGGCCGCTTCCGCTGTGGCTCAACTCCAACTGCGCAAAGCACATCGTCAAGGGAAACTTTATGACCCTGAGCGCGCGGCCAAAGACAGTTGAGCAAGGAGAGTGGCTAGCTCATCAGGGTCAGTAGCCTTCCCTTAGCATCTTTTACCATAGTTCACAGCGCTCACAAACAAACATTACACAGTTGTCGAGCACTATCGTAACCTTTGGAATTTCGTCCAGGTAGTTCACGCAAAGGAGGAGACGGGGAACACCATCTGCAATCCGACTTCTTGTCCTCGAATGTCTGCTGGAGCGTAAGTAACTGGAATTCCCTACTCATCTTCAATTCAAGTGCATCCATTCACTTCAAATTTTAGAAACCACTCTTTCACTTGGCTCAATAGCCGACGTGAGCCAGTCGAATTACCGGCTCATGAATACATGACCCTTATGCAGCGATGGATCGCCGGAAAGGTGGATGATACCGCCATCTTTCCAACTGATCCTGCGGGCGTCTCTTATTCTCACAACCCCGCCATGTCTTCAACTCCGCTGTCTCAGCTTGCCGGAGAGAGCGACTGGATTGGCAAGCGATCTGGATTCCCAGAAAAGTTCCTTGACATTTGCCAGATGATATTCCGCCAAATGTTCCGAGTGTATGCTCATCTCTACTGGGCACACTTTTCAGAACCTTACTACCACCTCAACTTGGAGAAGCAGTTGAACAGCTGCTTCTCACACTTTCTGCTAACGGCCACGGCGCTGGATATGCTGGGCAAGCAGGACCTGGAGCCGATGCAGCCTCTGATCGACCTCTGGGCGGCCAATGGGACGTTCCCTCCAGAGTCCAAGGTTTATGAGTTTGCCAACCTTCAAGCTGGCGAGCGATTGATTCAACTTGCAGGCGTTGTTTAAATAAAGGGTTTTCTTTGGCATTATATATGAAGTGATTCATTTCTATCCAATTATCCATGTTATTGTTAAAAGACAGATAGAAGAGGATATGACCTTTACTCTGAGGTACATGTAGCCACAAAATTATAGCTGTTTTGAGCGCTGAAGCGGTTAGTACAGACCTTTGGAAGATTGCACGAACACGGTAGGCATCGGATTAGCGCAATAGGAATCATGAAAGTAACATCCGAGTCCGCAGCGTCAAGACTTCCTCTTTTATCCTTATCTACGCGGCATCTCAGCCTTCTTTTGTAGAAAAAGTATTCTTCACAAGACTCAATCCATATTCCGTGGCATACTCATACTTTCACAGGCTCATTTGTCTTAAAACTATATACTCGCTTACAATATAAGGCTTGTCAAAGGCTGCGTAGATAGCTTCAAAGCATAGAGTTTCTGTACGAGAGAGGCATACATGTACTGCACTGCAAAAAAAACATGACAATTTTCATCTTTATGCCTACGGGAATAAAGACAATTCTTGTGCTGCCGTTGCTCAATACATCTTCTGACAAGAAATTGTCGAACAACAGAAGAATAGTACAGTCACCCTGCCATGGGACCTCATCTTCAATACGCTCTTTCCTACTAGTCATCCTAACTGCGTCAATCGTTTTTTGGATACGCACAGGGAGTATATAAGGGGGCCGAGTCGGGTCCAGGTATCTTGTTGAAGATACTGAAACGCTGTTTAGAAAGGGTGTAGCATCTGGGAAAAAGAAACACAATGCATGTGTTTTTGGCACACAATCAATTATAGAAGCAAATGAGTTAAATAGCAGGCAGAATTAAAGCAGTCTCCCCGAACAAATACGCTATCTCAAAGCAATAAGAAAATATTCAGTAGAACTAGTTACCGAAACAGGTCAAAGGTGATACACCTCGCCGTAGGAAAAGTTGATGGATTGAGCGCTATCAAAGTATAACAAATTTATATAATCACAACCTTTTGGCATATACACCACGGTGCTCGATATTTCCCCCTCTCAATAGAGATATAAAACTTGTAAAACTCAATAAAAGCACTCTCCACGCTCAAGATTTTACCTCATGAGCTATGGAAAACTATCCCCTCATCCTCCAAGAGCGTCTCCGACTCTCAGCGTACCCTTTCGCATCAGAAACTGGAATACTATCGCTTTCTACCTTCATTGAACTTTCCCATTGAGCAATAACATACATATTGGTCCACGAGTTCTCACCTTCGTAAATACAACAGACCGTGTACTGTAAGATGTTTTTATGGGTCAGGAAGAATGAGTGAAAATGACGAATATCCCATACGCAAACCTCTGTTTGGAGCACTTGCCCATGGAATCCTCAAATAAATGTCAAACCAATATACCAATCATATAGGTATTCTATATCTCATCCTTACCAATCCCTTCTACCGCCCTACAAACCTCTCCAGGCGTCAAATATCACTACCCACTATCGAATACACCATCTATGCAAAGCCCTACCCGAGATTCACAAAATCCAACGCACTCCCATTTATCCGGTAGATCCAGTGGCAAAATTCAACTCAAAATCCTTTCCTACAAAAAACCAACCAAAGATCCAATAAACGGGGAAGACGCACAAGGGGAAAAAAAAAAAGGCCTTTCCTTATAGGCCAAGAGTTACGCAGACCCCCTCTCCCCCATTGCCGTCAAAGTGGCTCGAGCAGAGGCAAAAAACCCTGCAAAAAGCACCTAATCTTGGTCCCATCATGCAGCATCTGTCAAATATCATACGTACGAAAACAAAAAGAGACGAGGGTATTGCAGCAGCAGCAGCAGCAGGGAAAAAAAGCGCCGGGCCATCTGCAGTGTTGGGGCCCTGCAATGCCGGGTCCTCCTCCTCCTCCTCCAGTGGCGATTAGAGACGGGCCTCCTCTTCGTCCTCTTTTTCCCCATTCTCGACTACTAGCCTTCAAGCATCTCCTCACATAATACATGGAGCTATACGCAGACGTACATTAAGCTATCCTGGGGCTCCTTGCTTGAGCAATGGCACACTCGAGCTTTGCCACTGCACAAAGCTGAAGCCCCAAGGACCATCTTGCTTGGGTTTCGAGAAAAGACAAGTCCTTCGTTGAAACATAGATTGCATGTTAAGAAGGGCAAAAAGAAAAGTGGAAGTATCAGACCCTTGCCTTGCCTTTGCAGCAAGATAGAATCCTCTTCCGAGGCAACTTGGCACATCTCCTTCCTCACAAAGCCGCATTCTCGTCCGGATAGACCGCGATACCCTTTCGCCCAACTGCAGAAGCCGTCATGGTCAAACAAGTGGAGTCTTTCTTTTTTTTTTTTTCCTTGGGTTGATCCTAGGAAAATGTAAGCCCACTGCCGACCAACATACATACAAAAAGAGGCTCCAGAACTGCCTGCTTTGTTGATGGTAGATGGGGCATGGATCCCTATATCGATATCGCCACTAAACCCACTTCGCACTGCCCATCGCCGTATAGATACATGATGACTGGTTTCAGATGGGCGGCATGATCATCTTCCTTGGCCATAAATAGACGATTATCTCTCTGTGGCGCGGGCAATCCGACTGACTAATTGCTCAGGTGAGAGAGAGGCGTGTTAATCCCCTCCCACTCTTTGGCATCAGCCTTCAACGACAAATGACAAATTCGCAATGTCCTACGCTAGTTTTTTTTTCTACCCTTATTCTTATTTTCTTTTTTCAGCTCTTTAACGCGCCAGGCAATAATTTCATGCAAGCTACTACTACCTATTTTAGCACATCGTCCAAGTTCTTTTAAGCTCACGCCCGCCGGGGACTACATCCGGAAAGGTTGGAAGAGGCTTGGGGAGTTCTTCACCGCCAGTATCATCCGCTCCAACTAAACAAACACCTGCTTCTTTGTAGTTCACGGGCGATACCGGAAAGCTTGGGAAGAGAGAAACAGTAACAGAAAATTTTCGAAAAGGGAAAAAAAAGAAAAAAGTCCAGGTCTTCGGCAAAAGCGGGCACTGATGCGCAAGCGCGCTTGTACAAAGCGACGATGGTCGAGATCAAGTGGTAGCAGCGCCTACCAAGGACAAAGAGAGGCATCGGATGCCATGCATTCTTACGGAGTCGATGCTCACCTACCCAGGTCCATACATGCGTACTTGTACGAAACAGTGGTAGCATGTACATACGGTATGCAATTCGTATGGTGTACGTGCCGGGTTGTCTCTCTGCGGAGCGCCGCAGGTAAAAGGAGAGCGGACGGCGATAGGGCATGCGGTGCTCTGGTGATGCAGCCCTCCCCCATGCCAAACCCTAGCACATCAGACAAAGACGTCCCGACGTCCACTGACTGGCCAGGCTGCGATCCAACCCCGGCTTCCCGCAGCCTGCTTGCAGCAGAGGCATGCAGCTGCCTGTGAGAGAGAGGCCAAGGGTTTGAGCCTCAGGCGTGCCAGACCCGTCCAGAAAGTGCTCGCAGGCCGTGTTCAACAGCATCGCGTGTTTTCTTAGTGAGACATGGAGCTGTGTAGTGCGGAGTAGCCTGTGTACTCCGTACAAGCAGATCCCCCGTTTCTCTTCCATACGAGTATTGCCAGCAGTTACACCATGGGTCCTGGTACTTGTGAATGCCGTTGACCGAAGATCATGAGTGAAACATTCATGTATCAGCTCATATGACGAAGGATTGGCTTTTGGCATGTGCCCATGCCTATATGTCGTCGGAGGCGTGTTGCCTGCTTTCGCCTTGTCCCAGCTTGTGGGATCACACCGACTTCTTTCTCATGAGATTTTTGGTACGATAACTTACAGTAGGTCTCTGTGACTTTCGTAACGCTTGTCGAGAAGCCCCATCTTGTGTGAATGTAGCATAAAAGGCTTCTACGCATATTCCGCGTCGCGATCTATTACTCGTATTTGTAAATGTCGTCCCCGTGATTGGGGGGAAGCTCGCAGTTCAGTATCCATCAAGATCCATCAGGTCGATTCACCGCCGTCGATTTAGCTCACGCACTATTCACCCTTGTGCAGGAATGTTTCAGAATGGCTATCCACACAAAGCTTAAAGGCGGTGATGCGAAGAGCTTAGGAACTGGGATGATCCTAGAACTCGTAGCTTGAGCGACTCTCGCCCACGTGCGTTTTTTGGTCGTCTTGTCTTCTTTTTTTCTCTTTTGCTTTCTAGTTTTCCAGGTCTGTAGGGTAGAGTCCCCGGTCTCCATACGTATTAGCCAAAGCTCCGTCCGGGTCGTGATCCCGTAGGTAAAAAGATGGGGCTCTCCGGCGAGCGGTGCTCGGTGACTCATCCCACTAGGGTTCCGCTTGTCTCCCGTGATGCGGACAGTGAGCGTAAAACTCGTGCTTCTGCGTCGGCCATGCGAGGAAAGATGAGATGCCCGCTTATTCTCTGCCCCTGGCTGTTCATATTCTGGCTTGGCCGACACCGTCTCAGCGGCCCTTTCATATGCACATAAACTACACATGCTTGTCATTTTTTTGTTACCTTCGGTAGCTAGTGTTTGAAGTTTTGGGCACAGGCGTTCGCATCGAGTTCATCGTCTGATCGCCGTTGAGAGTGGAGCTTTGGCCGATACATTTGATCGGAAATGTAATCGCAACTCAGCTGCCAACTCAGCTGTAATTACACTCGTCACCTCGAAACCACGCTTCAATACTGATGCCATCCATGCTCAACCGAGGCCGGATTTCTCTCTGTGCCTGGCTAACAAGGCACTAACTCCTTTAACCGCAGACTACTTGAGTGGAGTGGCGTTGATACTTTGCAAGACCAGAACGAAACCATGGCCATAATACAAGTAGAGTTGAAAGAGACACTGTATCAAATATGCACCCTGAAAGAGCTGGTATTAGAGAGACAAAAAAGTAGGCTTTGGTATGGTGGCTCATAACCATAACAATACGATACTTGCCATCCCCCTTTCTCTCTCTCATAATTTTCACCGCAAGAAGCAGTAGTCTTCAGAACGACCTCTTCTGTTGTTAGAAGCCACCCAGTATGGAATATGTGCTTGATACGGCGACTCTGCAAGTAGCATTCCGTACTTTTTGAGCTATAAACGTAGCTCTTACGTATGGCGCCGTACTAGCAAACGGAGCACTAACGGTAGCAACAGGCACCCGTTTCGTGCTCCGTTCTTGGTGGGTGCTCGCAGTGCTGACCGCACATTCGTAGCGTGCATGAAAACCCCAGCTCAGCTTGGACTTTAGCGCACAATGATGAGGGCTATATCATCCTTGGGCCTCTAGAATAGCTTCTGAAGGACACACTGGCAGAGTTTCTTTCGATATTTTTGGCCTCTAGCTTGCGCCAGAGAACAAAACTAGCCCACCAATTGCTAGCCAGCGAGTCAAGACTATCTTGACTGGATTGGCTTGATATCGACGGGCGACTCTAAGCCGAAGGGAGTTTTGCGTAGACCGCTTGTGATCACCGCGGGCAAATTCATCAAGCTACACGCACTCCCGAGCTACCAGGGAGCAGACCATCATCGCCTAGCACAAGCACTACCAGTCACTTAGTGCTTGGCTTTCCTGCGAGAGTGACCAGCGTAGTCATTAGCAAACGATAGACAATATTGAGTGACGAAGCCCGTTGTGGACTGTCAGCCGTTGGTTGGGCGCGTCAATACTGCCACTGGAGGCAATACCTAGCTCTGAATGGCCAGAATGGGGGGGGGAAATAGAAAAATTCAATCAAAAAATAAAAATCTTCAGCCGAGCCAACCGCAGTAGATGGTGGCGCCATAGCTAAAAGAACGTGCTGGCCCTCCCCGCGAGTCAAACTGCTATCACGAGATAAGGATGGCCGAGGGAAAGTAGAGGGGTCCTCTGGAATACCCGTCGTATCTCCTCACGGCCAAGAACGAGCTGCCAAGTTGGGTACTCAGTTGAGCCTGAATTTTCGTATCCTTTGTTCCCATTTGAACCTGGGGCTCGGACTTGAGCAAATGGTGTCGAACCAACATTCGCAAGCACGTATCCACAGGAGGCGCAGTCAGAGTCTTGATGAGGGAGGTACTCTGTACATCCAACTCTGTTGATCTCCATTGGCCTTGATCCTTGGGCCCCGTGCAGAGAAGATACACAGATACGTAGCTGGACATATGATTTTATGAATGGTACAACCGCGGCACGGGCTGAACATCAAGCCGGCTTTGTTGTCTCACTAGAGACCATCCAGGTGGCAGTCAATCATGCAATCGCCTATGACTGAGACATGATCAAGACCAGAATCCCGTCTGGCACCACCGGGAGACTTTTCCCTGTACAGCCGCAGACAGCCAATGGGCGATATTGGGCCCGGATGGCAGCCAAGGCTAAACCCCAAGTTCGCCCTCAGACCCGGCTGGCAACAAGGCCTGAAAGATGGCACCGCCGCAGTTGAAAAGTGACCAGCAAACCAGATTCGAATGGAGCCAGGACGGACGCTGTTCTGGTACGCCTGAGAAGCCACAGCCTCAGTGCTCAGTGTCAAATCCGGTGAACTTGGCCCTATTGATTGGTTGGCGACGCATGCACTTATGGTCTTGATAATTGGCCGTTCTTGAGATTTCCCACATAACACAGCAGCTCGCCCCAGGCATTGTCCAGACGGATTCGAACATGTCGTCCCCCGAGACCAGGTATGGAGGCGTCCTGTCCTTGGTAACGTCGAGGAGGGCTGAAGATGCATCGGCCTCACGGCCTAAGGGGTGAGAAAGTAGTGTGTCGTCGATGCCTGACGAAACGGACGCGCACGCGTCATGAGTAACCAAACAGATCGAGTGTGTGATAGGCGTAGCAGGAAAAACACACCGACAAAGCAGACAGCGGAGAATGGTGCAAGTTGTCGGCGGGCCATGGCCGCTTCATATGCGGCCATGGCACAGTGGAGCCCAGGCGCCTCTTTGGTTGGAGGTCGTCAGGTCGAAGACGCCAAAGAGAGGCCAAGGCCCGTGTTGGAAACATGCACCAGCCACGAGAGCCCACCGCGAGGCAGCATGGCGCATGATGATGGGCAGGACAAGGACGAGCGAGAGCCAGAATCGGATGCGCAGTTGGAGAAGATGGGGCACAATCGATAAGCGATTATCTAATACGTTGCGCTGCGTGTCAGTGCTGTCCCCGTCCGGTTGGTGAGCTGCATTGCTGTCCCGGCCAAAGTTGTGGTGCTACCTCCTACCTGGTACGATGTGCTGTAGGTAGGTAGCAGTACGCCATGGCCGTGCATTGATGGCTGCACTTGCCTGATACGCGTTGCAGGATGCGAGGCAGCGTCAAAACGGCAAGGCGGATGACACTATCGTGTGCTTGATATTGGCTGCTGCCCATCCGGGACATCCATCAGTCGTCCAGCTCGATCCCGACTTACTAGTACTTAGTAATCCGGGTCCAGCCAAAGACAGTCGGCGCAAGGCAGCACGGGCGTGCAGTGCATCACGTAATCAGCTCGAGGTCAGGTGCTGCGGCGCTGGCTCTTCTGGCAGCCCGTTACTGGTCCGCTGTACGACGGCCAGTGGATCTCTGCATCGTACCTCGCCACCCAAATTGGGCCCAGAGGTACATGCCTAACCTGTCAGCCCACCCGTCGCCCTTCCTCGCGTCTTTCAGGTGGGCTGTCGCAGTGCATGAGGTCCAAACCACATCAGGCATGAGTGGCCTGGGCCAGACGCTGCGTCTCGCCTGATGGGTGCCATGACACCTCCAAGCAGCCCCGGTATTTGCCTATCGATTTGATGGCCTGTGACGATACGATACGACCGATAGAGCGAGAGAGGGGGGAGGGGCTTGCGAGAAACCGTGGAGAAGTGAGGGGATTTGGATGGCCAGCCAGAGCGCGCGGCCACATCACGATGACCAAGCGACGCCGGCGCCATTGGAAGAGAGGGCCGCTCCGCTGTGACTGGCTGGATCCGAGGCCATCTTCTCCATCCAAGCTCTGCCAGTGGTTCACAGGCCTCTGCTCTGCACGCCAAAGAAGCAGGCGTTTCGCACCGTCGCCCTTAGCAGAGCGCACACTACTGGCCCGTCCCGAGCTTTTGAGTGGTCACAAGTCAGCGGGTATGGCGTCCACCCGCTGTCCGGGTCGTGCGGGAGCGAACAGCGCCGTCCATTACTCTCTTGAGGCCTGGGGAGCAGCTCATTCCTTTGGGGGAAGGGGGGTCGTCTGAGAGAGTTGGGTCGCCAGGACTCCAGGAGCTTGATGCCCAATCTGCCAGCATGCGGGCGCCTCTCATTCGCTCTGTCTTGGATCTCATCCCGTCGTTGAGCCTATGTATCCATCTTGGATTCTGCCCTCCCGGCGTCGCGGATGGCACCCGTCATGGCCCGCTTGCCGAGACTTGACAGGCTCGATCATGGGCCATGGACATGACGGAAGCTCATTCGTTTCAGTACCCGCCCTGCTTCATGCGAGTCGAGCCGGAGGTCAATTTTTTTCCCTTTCTCTGCTAGTAAGGCGGGTGATGGGTTGACCATGGCGTCGTGGGCTGAGCGCTGCTGAACTGACTGACTGGCCATGACGAGGACGATGCCGTTGCTTATCGATTCTTGAATCAGGCCGACCTTGGACTGAAAGGCAAAGGCAGCGGCAAAGTTCAGTCCCATTGAGGCGCAACCTGAGGCGCGTAGAGGCCGTTTCGAGTCACAAGAGACCGCTGGTCCCAGATCGATCAGGTGTGCGGGCTGTGGTCATTGTGGTTGATGATGGCCATGCTGAGGCCTACAGTACTTGAGACAGACAAAAAAGTCGAATAGAGTACGAAGTACGGGACAAGAAGTTGGTCCAAGTCCCATCCTGAGTGCCACATGAGGTGGGAAGAAGGGAGCCGGGACCAGGGATCAGCCCAGCTTAGAAAAGGTGTGAACTCGACGTACCTCCATACGAGAGAGCTCAATACAAAGCAGAAAGATGGAGAGGGCTAAACATAGCGGCTATGACATACTACCTGCCTACTGCTGCATCACATCTACCTACATACAGGTGCTGCTAGCACCCTGCCTACTCATACGCATGAGCACCAGATATTGGTAGGCATGCCCACCGCAGCCCTAGCTAGAGAGATCCATTGTGCCATGCTCAAAGGGCAGAAGGGATAGTCTACCTACTCCGTGTGTCTCCAACTCCCTTCACGCACGCACTCGTGGGCATTGATAGCACTAATCGTACGGGCGCACTGCCGCCTCAGAATGGAGTGCGGAGGATTACCAGCACGGTGCTCAAGGAAATAAATAAAAAAAAAAAAAAAATAATAGAAAAAATAAAAAGAGTACTAAAGAGGCGAGAGCCAAATCTCACGACAGGCACCCCTGTCCAAAGCCGGCCCCGAGGACCAGGCCCTAGACGACAAAGCCCGTTTGAGCCCGACAGCATGATGACGGCCACACGCACTAACACTACCACTCATACTGCAAGAAGACGAAGCAGAGGTAGCAGGTAGGTGGTACGGAGACCAAGGCATCGCTATCGACAAGACTGGGCTGTACTCTGTACTACACACTCCAACTGCGGTATGGAGTAACACCTCCAAGCGAGCAAGGCATGTACATGTGTATTACACAGACGCCTCAGAGTACATACATGGGAGCCCAAAGCATGTACCTACTACTGCTGCGAATGAGCCTAACACCCAAAGTCTTCAGCCCGTGGACGACACTCTCGTCTCGCTATCGCCCTTAGCAGATCCTCCGGCGATTATCAGCCCGAGGAGAACTCGACGCTGTCATCATGCCAAATCAACGTGCTTGTACCGTACCGGAGATATCAGCCTAGCAGCACTATCAGAGCGAGGTACGTACCGGCTCTCGGCGCAGGCGACCAAGCAACGACGCCTCCTCCTCTCTAGAGAGACTGCTCTCCTCGACTTTGACTAAGACGGAGAGATAACTAAGCATTATAGACCAATGACGGCTGGGTCTTCATCATTGGCTACATCTGACCCTCCTTCGTGGAGCACACACTACCAGTTGCAGTACAAACATTACGCCCCGCGAGTACATATAATCGAAATCCCCTCCTCCATCTGCTGCTTCCTTTGCTCAGTATCCCAACTTTGAATCCCATTCGACGCCCTCGGTGCTCTTGAAGCCGTCTTTCGTTTCCTGTTGTCTCTATCAGCGGCAGCAGAAAGGAGAGCCAGAGAGCAGCGGCACCAGAGGCCTCTCCCAACGCCTGTACCACAAGATTGCATTTCAGTGAGTCAGTTTCCTTGTTTTTTTGTGTGTGTTTTTTTCCCTCCTTGCCCCCTCTTGCCGGTTGGTGGACGATGGCTGTCTTCGTCCACTGCAGCATCCTTGATACCATCACTATCACTGTTATTGTTGCTTCCTTCAATATCGATATAGATATGAAGGCACGATAATCACACCTGATAAAGCTCCCCTTCCTCTCCATCGTCCATCGTCTCTTATCGCCCATTTCCCCTTCCTCTCTGCCTCTCCAGCGTCGTCGATTTATTTTTATCTCTGTCGCCGCTCTTCGCTGCACCTCCTCTCTTGCATGTTTTTCCCACTACCACCTACTGGCCTGTCCACTCTCCCGCACTTAAACTAGCCCCCCACAAGCGCTGTTCTTAGCGCTGTTCCGATTCCCTGCCCTGCTTCCCTCCTCTCAAATCCCACACCAAACCCAACTCCCAGCCTTTTTCGCAGCTGGCCCGTCTTATATCACTCGACCCTCCCGCACTCTGTGGTCTGCCCATCACCCTTCAACGCCTTGACGATTTCATGACCTGCATTTGCTCTGCATTTCGCTGCTTCTTCACCCTTCCCCCTTGGTCACAATAGCCATCTATCGCTATCACAAATCACTGCCTACGCATGCTGCCTGTGATCTTTCTTCATCTTGACCCCGCCCGCTTCCGTCGCTGCTCGTCAAACAACAAATGAAAAAGGCCGTCTTGATCGCCTTCGCTAACATCTCACCTTTGGAGATTTCCAGTATCAGCACTTAACGACTACTGTGCTTTTGTTCTTCCTCGTTTCAGCTCGTCTTATTTTTACTCATTTTCTTTTGCTTCATCTCTTTTTCTTTCGGGTCGCCATTTCTCTTGTTCGGTTTTTGACGTCGACCTCTGCATCCTCTCCCCTCTCACTTCGGCCTTGACGCCGCTCCCACTCAGCCACAAACCTCGTCACAATGAACAACTACTATTCAGCATCTATGGCTATGGATGCCAGCCCTGAGCAGAAGTTCTTCAAGGCAGAGGACAACGGCAGCTTAGACGACAGCCTTCTTGACCAGAGCGGCATTGATTCAGGACTGGATCTTTCTCCTCCCATGGACAGCAGGCGAGAGTCTTTCGGCATCGGAGGGCCTCTCTTCTCTCCCAAGACCGAAGATTGGCAATCTGTCGACATGCAGTCGCTGCCCTCCAACAACCCCTTCTACGAACCTCACAGCACCAACCCCTACATGCGCTTCGACCAGTCCTCAGCCAACCCTTTCATCTCATCAGGCAACCCCTGGGCCATGAACGGAGGCTCCGGCACGGCCACACCTTTCCAGCAGCGCTTCGGTGGCATGGCGACTGATTTTGAGGCCAACACTTCCATCTTTCAGCAGCCTATCCACGCTCCCACTCCTTTCCCCTCCTCTGGCAACATGTTCGCCAACTTGGCTGATGGCCAAGACGGCCAAAATGCGGCCAAGAAGATGCAAGACGGCAGCGCTGCTCTTCGATCTCACAATGATCTGCGACGCGGCGATGGCATCCGGAAGAAGAACGCTCGTTTCGAGATCCCTGCGGAGCGAAACTTGAGCAACATCGACCAGTTGATTGCCCAGTCTACAGATGAGCAGGAGATCAAGGAGCTCAAGCAACAGAAGCGACTGCTGCGAAATCGCCAAGCTGCGTAAGTACATTCATCGAAATGATCAGATTTCTTCCCCCGCATGAAACTAACTGGTTCTACTAGCCTCGACTCTCGACAGCGCAAGAAGCAGCACACTGAGCGCCTAGAAGATGAGAAGAAGCATTTCACCGTTGTCATCACTGACATGGAGGACGAGCTTGCCACGCTCAAGGCCAAGGTTGAGCAGCTCACTCTCGAGAAGCAGCAGTGCGTTGAGTACATCGAGACCCTCGCTTTTGAGAAGGACGAGATGATCCGCACTCACACTATCGAGACTGGCGAGCTGAGGAAAAAGGTTGGTATTTTGACCGACCACGTCCAGCGCCTGGAGAGCAGCATCCCCCCCAACGCTGCCGCCAACGACTTCTCTGGCTCTTACGACGACATGGACATGGCCGGCACCTGGGATAATGGCTTCCTCAACGACTTTACCGATGAGGTTAAGCCGCCCATGGCCATGGCCAAGAAGGACAACAACCCCTTCACCTCGGACAGCGAGAAGACTTCGTCTCAAGGCGGCTTGCTCTTCATGCTCTTCCTTGTTGGCGCTTTTGTCCTGTCGAGCCGCTCGATGCCCTCCATCCCCCGCGTGTCTGAGGATGTCCGAGTTGCGTCAGCGAATCTCCTCGACAACGTCTTCAAGGATGCCGGCGTCAACGCCTCTCCCAGCATGCACGCTATTGCTCCTCAGCCTTCCGCTGCCACTTGGGGCCAGCCCGTCAGCGCCAGTGTCATGGCCGGCATGGCTGCTGATGGTGTTGTCGCACCGTCCATGCTCGTAGAGCTCGGCGATAGCCTTATGCAGCCCTCACAAGAGCAGACCAACGAGCAGATCTTCTCCCTCTCTGCTGCTCAGTACAACGGTGTTAGTGACCACGACTTCCTCCGCCCTGGCAGGATGCCCAGCAAGACTCGCAAGAACCTGGCCCAGGCTCTTGCTGAGCTGCGGGATAATGCCAAGCAGCTGGGTGCCGCCGAGGTTTACACTCGCACTCTCCTTTGGGACCAGATCCCCAACGACGTCGTCCGAAACTTTGCCAGAATGGTTGTAGAGTGCAACAGTGCTCAGAACGGACAGCAGTGCAACGAAGCACGATCATGAAAGAATCCAAAAAGACCCGGCGCGAAAGAAGAAAAAACGAAATCTCACGATGATGAATGAAAAAAATGGCTACAGTAATGACGCAGACACCGACGTTCTCCACCCTTGCTCTATTTTGTCTTGGTTTTATTTCATTTCTTTGACAACCTCTTGTTACTTTCTTACTCTTCTCTTCTTACAGCCATATCCGCTATTGGATGAGCTGGCCACTTTTTTATCTGAGTTGCTCTGGGGCGGCTCCCCCCACATGCGCATTATTTGAGATTATTTGCTCACGCATTCACCACCATCTTCTTGAATTTGAACAAACCGCTTTCTCATGAAAACCATCTACTTTGGAGTCTCCCACGATTTCTTTGCGGATCTAGCGAGCGAGCAAGCGTTGCTTTTATTTCCTTGTTTTAGCGATTGATTTTGTTTTGGCTTCTTTTCATTGTGCTTTTTATTTTCCTTGTGTTAATATTTGGACGGCTTTTCAAATGTTTATTATTTGGTTTTCTACCCTACTTTTTGGGGCTCTTTCGACTATTTGGCGAGATAGGCCATAAGCAGGACGCAGCAGCACTGCAAGCATGCCACAGGCCCCAGTCCAGTGCATGTTTGTACTACTTTTGAAGGGCATAGCTTTTCGGCTAATGGGAATCTGGGAGCGGGATGATACCTAGCACCAAAAGAAGGATTTCTACGAGGCATGTCGACACAGATTGATGACAGAATGGAATTTTACTTGATGACAACGAGTAAGAGCACCTGGAACGGGCTCTTCTCAAACGACACTCTTTTGAGAACCCACCATAGGGACAAGAAATATCCCTGGGTGGCTTTCCTTTGTACTTGGGCGGCATATTGGCATTCTTTTTTTTCTTGCTTGGAAATAGCAGCCACAAAGATGGCCTATTGGGTTTTGACGACATATTTCTTTTCAGATAGCTTTTTTCCAAACACGAAAGCGGACAAAATGGTCCAGCTTAACTTTCTTACATCCATCATGATTCTCATGTTTCTCCTTTGCATTTTTGTGACTGCTTCCAACTTCGCTTGTACGACTCCCTATTCTCCTGTGCCTCGTGACTGTGTGCCCGCTTGCTACCTAGACAGAGGGCTAATAGCAAACAACGCCCTTACCTGGGCTGTGAGGCGCAACACCAGTGAGTTTTCTACTACGTAACGTCTACAGACTGACCTGACCATCTTTTCCCCGTGTGTAGTATCCATCCTCTCATACCATCATAGATACTACAGCCTCAGAGCATACATACATAGCGTGTCCCGGGGCAGAGAGGACGGAAACAAAGAGGTGGGGTGCGTGAGACAGACCTGGGAAGCGATGTGATGTGATGCAAAGCGGCCATGCACTGGCTGTGGCTTGTCTTGGCCTGGGAGAGGGAGGGGGGCCAGAGATTGGGTTGACATCACACCGCCAACGAGGCAGAAAGGCCTTTTAGTTGCTTCCAGTCTGGGAATTGGGGTGGTTGGAGAAGTTGCAGGCCTAAGCCTTTCTTGGGAGGGTTGTGTCTCTTTGATGGAGGGCTTGGGGACAAGATGTCCATGAAAAAGCCGTCCAAGTAGAGGACTCCATGATGCCATGCGGCCTGTTGTGGTGGCTGCGGTGTTGCTACAGTACTGCTACCTACCACCTTGCTACGGGATCTATTCTAGTAAGGTAGGTACTTGAATCGCATGGGGAGCGTCATAGCTGATGGTTTATTCATGCTGGCCATTACTAGGCAGAACAGGGCGTGGCTGGCTGATGCGCTGATCTTTTGCTTGTGTTCAAGGGAGAGAAGGCATCACGGGATTGCCAGAAGGTACATCATACGCAGTACCTCGAAAGAGTCACCTTCCTTGTACTCCGAATACAGCAGCCATCAACGCAGCTTCCCCGACATGAAGCAAGTAAATTAAATGATGAATAATATTTTTCTTCCTACTATTGAATAGATAGATCCAGTAAACCAAACCGCGGCCCCTCTTCTCCTCCCATCTCTCCTCTCCTCCCCGTTCTTCTCTTGTTCCATCCTCCACCTCCCTGCCTTTTGCTTCCATCCCGCATGCCATCCATCTCCCTCATTCGCCATAATTAGCACTAGCCCGCCAGCCGCATCCACCAATCGGCGAGCCACTCTGCATCTGCAAGAACTGATCATCTGCTCTGATCTCAGCCAATGCCGTCCCAGGGTGGCCACAAACTCGGTTTTGGCGAAATAGATGAAACAGCCACACGCTGCCAATGCGTACACGCGCACATTTATCCGCTCACACGCACACATTACCCAGACGCACCCGCTTTAGTCTGGACGAATAGCAGCACTGGAGACGCCTCTGGCAGCGAGAGTTGGCTCTCTAGCCTCCCCCGGGCCATGTTTTCTGTTGCTCTATTCCTGGCTCTTCCCGTCTTTCCGTCTTGTTGACACACGCCACGCCGATACACCCCTCGGGCCGATCCTGTTGGTCCTGAGGCTAGAAATTGTCTTTTGACTCAAAGCCACGCTGCCACGAAGGCCCCAAGGCACCATGATGCCAAAACACCAATTACTGTGCCTCGATATGAGCGTGCTGCTGCAATGGGCGACGGGCAAACTGTCAGTCACATCTCTCGTACATATACTGGCCTACCTACTGGTAAGTGAGTGATGCATATACGCATACCCGCATACATACACACATAACGCACGCACCAAATAAACGCACGTACATGCATCTTGCATGCTTCTTACAGAAGCTTTACCTGTCAAGAGCCAATAATACTAACAAGACGCCTTGGTCCCTTACAGCTCCAGCAGTCATGCCACCTCCGATGCGAATTCCCCCTTACCCGGAACGAGGTGAGTGCCTGAAAGCCTCATCGACTGCTAGTCCTGGACTCCAATGCCGTAAATGACTCAGGAATTGATACCCAAACTCCAATGGTCATTGGTAAGCGGATTGACAATGGCAAGAAAACGAGAAAAAAACTCAGAAGAGCAAGGCTCAGCAGGATATCTCGCGCGCAACCCACCCGTACTAGGCCTCGATATATGGCCAACTCCACCACAACAGACGAGTCGTTTTCTCTCCCAGCCAATCTAGTTGCGACAGCTGAACAACACATACATACGTGCCCGCCTCCATACGTACATCATATCATGTACATGCCTGCACGCATGCGTAAATGCCACCTGCATGCGCAATCAGGCATCAAAACGATCCTCCCGGCTAAGGCAAAGCTGGTAAAAGAGCCGCTGCACCAAGGCATCGCCAGACCTATGATCCCATTTGCACCAATTCTCCGAGCCACATCTGCAGCTTTCTCCTCTGCTCTCCTCTTTTCATCCTAGCAAGCCCACGAGAATTGGCAAAGTGAGATATCAGCTGGGTGCTGCTCCCCTAGTGGCTACAAACACGCTTCGCGAACACACAAGACAGACATACAGCTGCAGGGCACAGCGCCTTACAGCCATAGAGGCTCAGACATTTACAGTTTTGAGAACAGAACCAGGCATCCTACCGTACAAACAAACATACATACATGCCGCAATCGCCGTTACGCGAGCCGCTCACAACGCCCAAGTTATACCACGCCTGTGCTACTGTACGGATGATACAGCAGCGGAACCCCGCAAATGTGAACCACAAGCCGCATAATGGATCAAAACGCTGCTTCTCTACTCGTTGCTTCAAGAGTCACTTAGTGGACACGAAACACAGCAGTAGCAGTAAGAAAAAAGAAAAAAAGACCCTGGCCCACTTTCGATATCCTGTAGAGGCCGCTGGAGAAGAGAAAAAAGTGTTGAAGCTCAGAAATGGAAAACGCCTCCATCGAGAGCTCTTATCGAGTGAATGCGCTCTGCGTGCTTGTGACTCTCCCTTACTTCTTCTTACCGTTGCCTGGATCGTATTTTTCTTTCCATATCCTACAGACGTGTTAGCCTTTGACTCGTCCTGGGGCATTTTGCTTTCCAGCTGGGGCTGGACTGTGTAGCGCATCACAATCCTTCAGGGCTCCTGATTACAGTCATGAGACCGCTGATACTCTGGGCGGAACATTTTGAGCAGATCTGGACGAATAACGGCGAGCGAAGCCCTGACACCTGAGAGTGATGCATCACAGTACACAGAAGAGCACACACAGCTGGCACGACGGATAATGATGGGGGCATGTTTTGATAACTTACCATGAATTTCCTAGTGTCTTATTGCCAGCCTTCTCCGCCTGTCGATAGTACCGGGCTGCGGCATACTGTACTCCCAAATAAGGATACAAACATCAGCCTCATGTGACGGACCAAAATCTGCGGAGAGGGGGAGCACGACCAGTGGCCGTGCCATGTTCTACTGGACTTGCGCAGCTTGCGCCTCCTTGCTTGTCCTCTCTTGCCTCATCTGTGCCCAACTTTGGACCTGGTGAGACGTTGGGCATCAAACTCCGCCTTTGTCAGCGCAGAAATCAAGCCTGGGCCAAGCCTGGACCAGCCAGACTGATGACTGGCAAGCCACAGTCTGCCTGCAGCGCTGCTGGTCCTGGTTGAGGCTTGATTTCTTTGTTGTTGCCATCGAAGAGGCGAAGCTGTGTTATCAATATCTTGCTAATCGCAAACGTACCTTATCCTTTTTACAGCCATAACCCTGCAGGTAACACCAGGCAACTTCGTTCATAGCGTCTTGACCTCTCGTCAGTATTGAGGCATATATCAGTATCTGCATTGACGGCTCATAACTCACCAGTATCGCCCAAGTTCGCTGCCGTCTCATAGTACTGTTTCCCCCGCGGTTCAGTATCTAATTAGCTCAGCCGACTCCTGAATAGGAAATGACTGCATACCTGCTTTGCGGCGATTGGATCTTTGTCGATGCCCCAGCCGTGGCGGAAGCAGTTGGCCAATTCGAAGATGGCGAGGACTAGCTCTCCCTTTGCCGCTCCTCCCTTCTTCAGACCGGCCTGGATCGCCAATTCCTCGACTGATGCAGCATTGGAGGCTGCTGCCGTTAGATAGTGGACCGCTTTCCCAGGGTCTGGCGTGCAACCCCAGCCGTGCCTATGAGATGAATGCATGGCGATTAGTCCGGAGCTCTTGTCCATCTTCCGAACTTCTATTGCCTGCTAATCATATGACGGTCATGTCACCTAAAACAAATGGGATGTGATATATGAGAGCGTGCTCAAAGGGGACAAATGCGGGCAGAGCCGTGCCTCTCTCAGGATTCACCGGCGGCAAGCAGCATATCGCCACCATGGGATAGGAGGGAAAGGGCAAATTGGGATCCGGCGATGGTGACACTCACCTGAGTGCTAGCCCATAGAGGACCTGGCTAAGTGGATTATTGGCGCCGCTCTCATCTGCAAGGCGCCCGAACAACTTGGTGGCTTCCACAAAGTTACCCTCCTCATGCAGCCGAATCGCCTCCTGAATATCGGCATCGATCTGTTTGGACGACACCTGTCCCGAGTGCACCGAAGCGCTTCGGCTACGAGGGCCATCTAGGCTCATGTGCGCCATGCCATCTGCGGCATCCCTTGAAGGCGGCCGACTCCTCACCCGATCATTCTGCCCGGCTAACATGGTGGCCCGTTTCTCCCACTGCAGCTCTGCAGCATCTCCATCCTGCACGTCGTTTGGGACCACAATCTCCGGCAGGTTCTGGGGCACATGGTCCGAGGTCTCAGGCGCGCGACTCAAGTGTAGCCTATGGGAGAGGCGTCTTGCGGTGCTCTCCTTCTTGGATTTCTGACTGGTCGAGGACGATGCAGATGGGCTTCGTGATTGATTCGACTGGAAAAAGTCAAAACTTCGCCTCGACTTTCGGTGCTCTCCACTTGTCGACGAGGGCGATAGCAAGCCGTCGTTGTAGCCGAGGGCGTTTTCGTCCGACGGCATAATCACCTGTTGCGAGACCGTGTCGGAGCCAACAAACGTGATGTCCGGGCCGGCCATTCTTCCATCTGCATCTTGGTCTTGCTGTATAGCATCCTTCTTCTTCAGTGCATCTCGGAGCCCCATGGTTGCGGAGTAGTAGCTTGCTGTAAGTGAATTTCTCTTCCTCCTCTTCTACTAATTTGATTCAAACCAAGTAAAAAGACCAAGTGAAGCGAGACAGCAGCAGCACCAGAGCCTTGTATAGATATCCCGTAGTCGTGATGCTGTAAATGAGCTAG
The DNA here is from genome assembly GCF_001481775.2 of Trichoderma gamsii. Classification (NCBI taxonomy): domain Eukaryota; kingdom Fungi; phylum Ascomycota; class Sordariomycetes; order Hypocreales; family Hypocreaceae; genus Trichoderma; species Trichoderma gamsii. Next base: position 862,133 of record NW_020171345.1, on the reverse strand, counting down.
CCAGTGATGCTTGGCCCTCGTTCTGTCTGTTGCCTAAAATAGATGTCCCTTCAGACAGCAAGTACTACCAGCTGTTCTACGTCGCAAGAAAACGAGAGTACAGGCGGTATAGAGAGAGATGAGCGAGGCCGTCAAACTGTGGCTGAGGCTGAGCTGAGTGAGCTCAGCTGATGCAAGTACTTTTGTAGCGACTGATATGTGGGCAGTGTCCTCTGTAGCGCCGTATAACATACAGCACCGGTGCCTCCAACGCCTTTGTGTCTCAACGCCTTCTGAAACGAGGTCACGCAGACGCAGATGAACAAAAGACGTCGGAATAAGAACAACAAAGTTTCGATTCTTCCCGCGCGGCAAAAACAAAAAAGACAAATCACGGGCTGCCAGGCGGCTGCTTTGAATGATTAATGGATGAGGTTAAAAAAAGGCCAGGCGCCGTCCCTTTTTTTTGAAACAGGGCCCTTTTCGCCGCCCCCTCCAAAAATCCGCATTATGGAGTCGAGAAGGTGGTATTCTAGGATTTGCTCTAGGTCCCAAGTCGCCTGTTCCTTGGCAAAAACTGGGTGCTGCGACCACCAGCCTTTCGCGTGTTATTATAGTACTGCCTGGATGATGGACCCTGAATGAGGCAAGGGGCTGAGCATGCTTTGCTAAGCAGATGAAGATATTGAAAGAAAGGGAATTTTTTTTAAAAATAAAAGAATAAAAAAGGAATTCCTTGGCTAATCTCAACTGAGGTTATCATCTCATGTTATTTGATACTGGGTTTCATTTCCAGGGCTGTAAATTCTCCAGGGGGGAAGCGCTGTGGGACGGCCCTATCTGGCTATTTCGGGACGCCGATCAGTGATCTCTTTTAGAGGGCTGCCTTCGCTAAATACCCGGTCGGTATGGGGTATTAATACCGATAGCGTATTCGATTAATAGGGGGCGTATTATATCGTGCATTTTGCTATTTGATGACACGAGAGTAGATATCATGGAATGGTTGTTTGTTGGGTACTTAGACTGGCCATTTTAGGGACCATCTTTCGAGATAGACAAACACAGCACAAGTAGACTTTCCATGTAAAAGATAAGACAGGTTCATCACAGGTATATTGCTTACTCATTTACTTGGTTGTTTTTTTCTCAATCTTTTTTATTCTCTTTCCTCTACTAAACATATATCGGTTTTTCTCTCTCCTAAAAAGTCTTCTCTTCTCTTCCCTTTGTTCTTTTTTCTTCCTTTTTTCTTTTGCTCTTTCGGCAATATTATCGTCGTCTTATTTGCAACCCCTGCAGCCGCTAAGGGAAGAGGCAGGAAAATAGGCATGACGTTAAAATGCTGAATAACAGGGTATCTTTGGTATAAAACCCATTTCCCAGCCGACATGAGCTTCATGTCTTTGTCGTTTGCTATAGAATTCGGCTGCTTGCTAAATAAAAAGAAAACAAGAAGAATAAAAAAAGAATAGCATGTAATCTCCAAAAAATTTCAAGTTATAAAACTGCAGAAGCGCTTGTATAGTAATCGACTCGACATGTCCAAGGGACAATGAACAAATAATCTACTTTGACTCGGTTAAAGGGGGAGATAGTCCTTTGGGTTGTCAAAGTCAGAATCATCGGAATCGCCCTCGAGGAACTCGGCCACTTCGTCAGAATCGACATCATCAGAGTCGACTGATTCATCTTCGCTGGAGACATCCTGGGCCTCGTCGCGCTGTTTGGCCTGATTTCGGAGGACGCTTGCCCTCTCACGATGGAGCAGCTTACATCCCCTACTCTTACAGAAACCGGTGTTGCTGAAGTCTGGGCATTCGAAGACATGGCGATCGGTGCAGTCTGCACCCTTGTCACAGTATCCACAGAATCCAAATGCCGCACATACGGGGGCACTTGGAGAGGCTTTGGAGTGAGTAAAGGGACAGTCAGGCCGGGAGCATTGTCCCTTGGCAAAGTGCAAACAGTTCGGAACACGTTCTGGGGTAAGCTCATGAGAGAGATCGCAAGACTCGCCGTTGGGACACTTGCCGTCTTTCAAGAAATCCTTGCAGAGAGCCACCTTGTCAGGGTCATGGACGTATCGGCAGGCTGGGCCTTTCGAACAGGAACCTAAAGGGCACAGGTTAATGGTCAGTTTGCTTCCCCATCTACGCCACTGTCTCGTAGATCTGTAGCTCATTCGGTTGTTGCATTTATAGAAAACAATTACCAGTCGTTGAAAAGATTTTGCATCGTTGATCAAGTTTTTTGACCGTACCAGATCGACTGCTTGCGTTAGTATCGTGATCGCCCTCGGGACGTGAACATACCGGTGGTCTTTGACTATCCTCTGTGCCACAAGGTTTCCAGTCTTTGTACGATGGAATTTGACACCGGCAATAACTGTCATCTTGGGCGTCATAGTAGGGGGTAAAGGGTCACCTGGTGACGGTTAGTAATAAAGATGAACAAGGAGAGATTGCAAACTTACCAGGCGTCTTAACAAGTTTCTTCCCTCCATCCAAGACGCGAAAGCGAATGCCGTTAACCGTTATTTCATTTGTAACTGCGGGATTAGTGCTCGTGCTCGTGCTCGTGCTTGCAAATCCATCCACCGTGGCCTGGTGGCGAAGGAATTCGCTGAATCGTTGCTTTTCCCGGCGCTTCTGATCTTTCATCTTTCTCTGGCGAGTCTCTTCGATAGCTTTGGCCCGATTCTGGCTCTCTTTCTCATATATGTTGGCGTTAATGAGCTGGCGGTGGCGATCGTTTTTGCTTACCCAGCCCGGTGTCGTAGGAGCTGGGCTGGGAGCGGCCGAGCTCGAGGCAGACCCTGATGCAGATGCCGAAGCGTTGAGATGCAATGTTCTGTGGCGGTGCGCGGCGGCTGGCCGGCCGCTGTATCCTCTGGTCGGGTAAGGCGCGCTTGCTTGACGATACGCATTTCCTTTATCCAGTTAGCCATGCTGCTGTTCCTGTCTGCCAGACATTTTGTGCAGAAGACAAACCTCGGTGACGCACTGGGTGATGCGTTGGCGGTACGGAGCGGTAGTTGGCCTGCTGGCTTTTGTGTCGATTGATTTGGCCTAGAATGGTGAGCGCTATGAAGTCATCGCGAGATGCCCAACTATCTTACCAGCAAGCTGGCCGATGCGCGCCAACAGCTCTTTGTCTTCGTCCGACATGTTTGCTATTGATCTTTCCTGAGTTGCAGATGCTATGCCTAGTACAGAGTCAGGATCCTCAAAGTTGTGGGAGATTTGCTTGCGCTGGTAGTAGCTCAGCGCAGTAAATGATGCAAGGTCAAAGAAATGCAAGGCTATAGTGGCGGCTGATCATGAGTCGATGAGATAAGAGCTTAACTGACTAGCAGCGGCCTTAGTCATCAACGCGCGCTCCACGTCGTCGCAAGTGATGCGAGGCTGAGGGAGACAAACTTTAATGCTCGAAAGCCAAATTGTTGATATAACAGCCATTAAATACGCCAGATATTCAGCACGAGCTTCTATAATATCTTTTTTATTATCTCGGATAAGACTGCTTTATCGTTATTAGCTACCATTCACCGGCTCTTTAGCATTCGTCCTCCCAACCCAACAATGTCTTCGTGGGATCTGCTAGACGAAAAAGGCGAATCCGAGCTTCACAAGAGCCGGCTCCTCAACGTAGAGGAGAAGCCTTTCAAGCGCATCACCAAACGACTTTCATCCATATCTGCAATCGTTTCCAGTGCGATACAATCTGATGCTACAACTTCAAACGGAGGCCACACTACGAGCAGCGCCCAGCTACAAGAAGATCTCACATTCGATTTCGCTGCCTTTGACAGCAGCATCGCCCGGTTCCAGTTCCTTCACGATGCGAACGAGCGAGAGCGCGAACGTTACGAGGCAGATAAGCAGCGCATTCTCGCCGAATGCCAGGCGGCCCGCGAGAACAACGCGCGACTACGAGAGCAGCTGGAGGATGCCAAAGCAACCTTGGCGCGGCGGAAGAAATTCGACGAGCTGGCCGAGAAGATATTGTCTAATCGGCTGCTGCGGCCGCGCGAAGACCAGCTGGTTGCCCTCGAGAAATTAGAAGAAGAATGTAAAGAGCTGGAGCGCGAAAGTGAAACGTACAGTGGCACATGGAAGGAGCGGCGAGACCAGTTCAATAGGATTATGGAGGAGGGCATGCTATTACGACGGCAGATCAGAGACGAGAAGGAAGAAGTAGACCGAAGAGAGGGAATGAATGAAGGCGGAGATGACGAAGTGGAAGAGCAGCGAGACGGCCAGACACCCGGCGTCAACCCCAACAGCACCGAAACGCCGCGACCCGATGGCGAAGGGCAGTTGAACGAGACGACACCCCATCTCGCAATATCTGTGGATGGACCAACGCCATCAGCGGGCTCGCCGCGTCCAGATCAGCTCCGGCTTTCGTCTACAGACGGTGCATCGGCTTCTCGGTTAGGAAGCAGGGCTTCGACCAGAGAAGTGTCACAACCACCGCGGCGTGATCGCGATTCAGGAAGCGAGACGGGCGAAGATGTCGATATGCATGACGAAGGGTCAGGGAACGAAGAAGGCGAGGAGGATGAGGACGAATACAAGTCGTCGGCGAGGAACGGTGACAAGATGGAGGTTGATAATTAGTTTTGAATCATTGGCATGACATTGCTTCTCTTTTTCTTCCTTTCTCTCTAAAGATGGATAGAACATTTGTATAACTAGGATACCCGGATCAAATAAAAGAAGAATAAGGAGTATCTTTTTTGTTTGGCGCTATTGCTAACGAGGCCCTGGTGGTATGATCCACCAGCATGGATGGTGCTTTATCGTATCGTGGTATTTCAATTGTCAATTAATTCTCGTCTTCCTCCAAGGCGCACTCTCTTCAAGACGTCTCCTCCTTCGCCTTCCCCTTTTCCAACGCCGCCTTCGCATTCGCCAACTCCTCCGGCGTGGCAGTCTCGTTCTTCTCAACAAGGTCTTCCAGCTTCTCGACGGCCGCCCGGATTCGATCCCTCAGAGGCTTGAACACGGCCTTTGTCTGCTCGACAACCATTTGCTACAACCACAGTCCTTTCGTTAGCCCACCCTTCGTCAAGAAATAAAGAAGCATTGCATATGCGGTCCAACTTACCTGCTGCTTCAAAATATACGTTGCATTGCCATCCTCGTCTTCCTGCCCGCTCTTGACCTTTTCCTCCTGAGCCTTGAGCTGAGCCTCCTGCTCCTCGAGCTCCTTGTGGTAGGACGCTTCTTCTTTCAGGAGGCGGTTGACGGCACCGGTTGCGATGACCAGGGGAGACGGAGGAGGCATGGCGAATGGATCGGACCGAAAGAGAGGTCTGTTGAGGGTGTGTTTGGAGGATAAAAAACTAGAGAAGGAAGCTGGCCAAAGGTTGATTATTTAAAGGCGAAAGAATCTCGTCAAGAGTCCGGAAATATTCCACGTTGCCTATTCGAAGCTGGTTTTCAAGGTTTATGGTTAACTGCGTGCCTAGCAGGCAGATAGATAGATTGATCCCTATCTTAGCTACGTGGGGTTGATGGCGGGGCAGCACCGCGTTTGGCTGCTTTAAGCATCAGAATCTCAAAAGGCGGCAACTGTAACGATCTGTACCAAATATATAAGAAATAGCAAAACAGTAATATATATTCAACGCGCCTAAGTCTTAAAATAGAACCGAGACCAAATATATAAGTGTTAGTCATGAAATAGACATTCAAGAATAAGCAACGTCACATCGTAGACATCAGTTTCATGGGTCTGTATACACAGTAGCTAATAAAGTTGATTCGTTCAATAGTCACTAATTTCCCAAAACATCCTTTTTCTAAACAGCATAGCTAGCAGAATACAGAAAAGAGACACCAGTATAAAAAAGGGCTTGTGTTGTTTCGACATCCAAGGCGCGATTATCCTTTTCCCTTCTTCCCTCCTGTATCCTAATTCAGAGAACCTCCAAGATCACATGGTATCTCCCCAAACGCCATCAACTCCGCCGTGGGCGATTCGAACAAAAACAAAACCTTTCGTTGCCCAGAATGCACAGCATGGTTATTTTACATACTCAAAACATGATGTATTTTTTGTGGTTGTCAAACAGACGACTATGCCTCGACGGCAACCGCCGCAACACTCATAGGGGCAGCGGACTCGGGCTCGTCTTGGTTGGAGATCTCGCCTCCAGCTTCTCGCTCTGCCCAAGCGCCCCAGAGTCCGCGTTTTCCTCGGACTTTGATGGGATCGCCAAGGCCTGAGCTCTGTTCGACCTTGATGGCATCCTTGGTAGCAAGCACCAAGCACTCAAAGAACATCTTGGTTGCGTCAGCCTTGGTGGTTTCCTTCTCAGGCAGCAATTTTTGGAAGACAACTGTTGATTTCTTTCTCTTGTCCGCATCCTCGGCGGCATCAGGGCCAAACAGCTCTCGGAGAATGTGAACAGCATGCTTGGTGCCAGCGGACACAGCGCCGCTGTCAGCAGGATGAATAAGAGGCAGCGTCGTGTCTTCAAATGCAGGCATTGGGCTACCTTCCCTGTCCGCGTGGTCTTCGTCAAAGTGAGCTGCAGATTCGTCGGCGGGAATCTCGAGAATAGTACCATCAGCGGCCACGCTGTTGTTACCAAAGGCGTTTCCATCGAGAGTAAAATCGGTGTCATCTCCCAGCTCGAGACGGGGAGATTTGAGGCCCACGCTGTCCACGTCGGCAACGCCACTGTCACGCTTTCTCTTCAGGTCATTCGCACCGCGGACCATATCCAATGAAAGCATGCCGCGAAGTTCGGGGGCCCACGACAAGCTTCTACCCTCCATCATGATGGAAGATACAAAGCCGCCACTCTTTTGCATTTCTGCGAGAGCCAGAAGTAAAGGATCGCGGGGCAGGAAGGTAGCGGGCTTGGTGATGTTTTCTCTGTGGGCCTGCTGTTGCTTGATGTGAGTGCTGGACAGGGCGATTTCATCATCTGGCATCATGATGCGCTGCTTCCTGGCACGCGAGGCAGGCTTTTGGACTTGGGTGCTCTCCTCGTCGTCCTGGGGCTCGTAGAGATCTGTGTGGCCATGGCGAGAATACTCCTCCTCAATTTCTTTAGCAAACTGATCGTCAATATCTGATAGAGGAGATTCCGAGATTCTTCGTCGGTTGATGTCAAGCGCAGCCATTTCGGGAATGCCAGACGCGTCACCAGGGTTGAACTGGAAATCGTCATCGCCCATCTGGATATCGCCCTCATCATCTGCGATCCTCACGGTACCGTCGACATCCATGCGACTGTCTTCGGGACCGGCGCCCTCTTTTGATCGTGGCATGATATCAAGTTCGCTGAAGACATCGTCTTCGATTGACCGCGCTGCGGGGGCATCTCGACCCATTTCAATGCTTGGGCCGCCATCCATGTCAAGGCCAAAGTCGAGCTCGAGCTCAAGATCATCCATTGGCGCAAGTGCGTCTTCATCCAGAGTCATACCGCCTTGGAGAAACTGGCTGTTGTCGAAATCTTCCTGCAAGTTGATGTCTCGGTTGTTGCTCACGCGCCCCTTCCTACCGACTTGTGAAGACGACACGTCATCAACTTGGGAAAGCAACCATGAGGCATCAGGAGGTGGAGGCAGCTCGAGGTTGTCGTATGGCGTAATACGATCGGGAAGAAGCAAAGACTCGCGGTTGGTGATTTGCAAGTTGGCAGCCAAGTCATTGTTACCAGTGGATCGGAACGCCTGGGGGTCATTAGCATGGTCTTCGCAATTGGTGGGATACAGTAAACGACTGGGAAGGCAAAGGAGCAAAAAAGAACAAAGAGGCACCAACCATTTTTATCTTCATCATAGCTTCATTACAATCATCTAGCAAGTATCGCGTTTTGCGCTGGTATATCCTGACAACACCAAGCAAGAGCTGTCCACTGAGTCGCAGGGCCATCGGCGCCTGGTTCGGCGTGATGATGGCCTCGACGCTGTCGGTGACATTGGACTGGAGAATGTGGTTCTTGGAGAGCTTGCGCTCGAGGTTGGCAGAGAGCCAGACACGGGCAAGAGGCCCGGTCTTCTGGAGGAGCGTCTCTGAATAGAACATGATACTTGCGCGCGAAGCCTGTCGCACTGGCACTCGCGCTCAACCAAGCTGGTACTCGAGGAAAGAAAAATATGCAGAGGCACAGCCAGCCAGTGAGATGGTGCAGGCAGCGCAGCAGTGGAGGGGAACAAGAGATTGGAGCAAAGTGGAGGTGAGTAAACACGGAACAAGGGGTGCGCGTTTTGGTGGATAAACAAGTCGCCTAAACCGTGTTCGGGCCTGGCTCACGCGCGACGGTAGCCGCGCAAAGTCATCAAGTCCAAAAAATGAATCGCCAAGGGCTGGAATATCGGATCGCAGGCGAGGAAAAGCGAGCAGAGGGAGGTGACTGGGGTTGATGGGGAGTGCAAAAATGACGAGGCGAGAGCAGAGGGTTGTGTGAAACTCTCAGGATGGAGCGCGGAGGGGAGACGCTGCTGCGGCAATGCGAAATTGCGTGGCTGGGAGAAAAGTGGCTGGTACTGGGGAGAGCTTGCTACCTGCGTCCATTTTCGGCGTGGCGGGGGGCGGGAAATGATTCTTCCGGCGCTTCTGCACGCTTTCCGTCCGTCGGATATCGGCGGGAGTGCCACACTGCTTGCCGCTTTGGGCAGTAGCGCAGCGAGCCAACTGCTGCTACAGGCACTGAGTTGCAACCCCATAGCGCACTTCCAGCTAGGCCCAGTAGCTCCCAGCAAGCTCCCAGCAAGCTACCTGCAGCATTGCTCGTCATTATACATGCCAGGGTATCATCAATATAGGACTTGGTAGGCGATTGACTTCATTACGCAGAGGCAAGCTGCCATATCCATCTATCGCTTACACTTAATTCAATGTAATTTATTATTCGTTTAGAAAGAATAGTTTCTTGCGGGTTATCAGAAAATTGGTATCAAGTTAGTGATGCTACTATCTATAGTTTGACTACAACCACTGAGCTCCTCGATGCACTTACAAGATGTTTACGATGAACACGATTTTACTGAATCTCTGTGTCTCCTCTAATGCTACATGAACATTACGAAGAGTAACACTGGCTCAGCAATTTATCATTTTGCACATATGAGTATCCACGTACCTACGGCGCTTTACTCATTGCCGACATGGGCGAGTGCCCGAGCTTTGCCGTTTAAATGCCTTACATTATCATCTATCACAGTACTACTTACAAGTATGCATCTTAACACATGCCACTTTTTATCCCAACACCAGTGGCTAGAGATTTACATGTCCTATAAGAGCAAGGTGTTTTTTTTTTTTTTTCTTCTGATAACGATAGCAGTTGTACCACGGCAAGATAATAATGCTTAGAGAATTGGAGCACCCATCGTCTCTATCAAATGAGCTCCATATTCATCTTCGCTCCAAATAGGTATCTACAATTTCTGCTAGCATCTCTACCTGAATATTAATGGTATGTCCACGCACTTTGCGAGCAAAAAACTCTGGCATTTCCAAACTATCTCAGCGTTTGCCCGTCAATTCCTCACAAAGTATATCGGCAGGCATTTGTCAGCGTGATTATGGGCATAAATCAGTCTTGGAGCAGGAATCGCCTAATCATCTAATCAATATTTGACGAGGCATAAGCCTTTTTCCCGTCTTATTACCTCGTAGCTTCCAAGGCTATTCCAACTCACCCCACCAAATAGTATGCCCAGCTAGCAGCGTTTAGAAAACTCCTACTACTAGTAGCAATGCTAGCAACAGTAGCCGCAATGCTACTCAGGAGACAATGCTAGCGAATGAAAAGCGGGCATTGGCATTGAGCGGGTTGGTTGCTCTAAAATATGATATGATACAATTATGACAATTTCTATCTTGAGTTTCTGCGTCTTACCTGACGGCATTGGACAGAGTTTCTGGGGAGTAATACTGGCTATAGTAAGACGCAGAGCTTGGCAGGTCGTTGCAGCCAGTAACCGTCGACATGGGGCGCACAGTCAGTGGGCTGCAGGCCTTGGGCCGCGTAGCCCCAACTTAGCCGCGGCGCCGCTAGGCTAAAACAGAGAGTTACTTCGCGCTGCCAGTACCTGCAGCCCCCTGTAGTGCTCCTTGTCCCCAGTTCCAGTGGCGAGGCTAGCGCAACTACCCATTCCATAGAGCCTTGGGAGACCACCTTTGTAATTTGCATGATTGCATTGCTGATGCTTCACCGGTCTGCACGCTGGCCTCTTGATTAGGGGATGAGGATCGAAGCCGTCGGTGTCTGCTGGAAAAATAGACTCGATTTATTACGACAACGCCAACTTCCGATCTCGAGAACGTATGCGCCAAAGCCGACTTCTGCGCATTCGACTGTCTCCCCCTCTCCTCATGAAATCGGCCTTTTGATAAATGCTTGGCGTTGATTTCCGGGCCCCCTTAACAAATTCGACGCCATCAAAGGGTCTACAACATGCAGCTGCCTTGGGCAGGGCGCGGTGGCTCTGGCAATGAGTCTCTGCTGCCAATGGCCAACTTGCCCATCATCACTGGAGATGCGGCCGACAGTGATCGGGAGGGAAGATCAGGAGCAAGGCCAGGGCATGCCCGAACATCCTCTGCGCATGCGCGGGTAAGGCTGACGAGACCACTTGTATTTGTTTCGAGGCAATTCGTTAACGAGATAGCAGGGGGTCGCCAACGAATACTCCTTCATGACACCCAGCGAAGCTGCTGCGCAGTTACGGACGTCCCTCACGTACGGCCTTACGCCCAACGAAGCCTTGAAGCGACTCGGCGAACATGGTCCGAATGAGATACCCCACGAAGAACCAGAGCCTCTGTGGCTCCGGTTTGCGAAGCAGTTTCAAGAGCCGTTGATTGTACTCCTTCTGGTATCCGCGGGAACCTCGTTACTCTTGGGCAACACGGACGATGCGATAAGTATCACGGTGGCGGTAACCATTGTCGTTTCTGTCGGTTTTATCCAGGAATATCGATCGGAAAAATCTATCGAGGCCCTCAATCACCTTGTTCCGAATCACGCACATCTTGTACGAGGCTCACCGAATAAGTCATCTGCTTTGCCGAAAATGTCCCCGTGGCCCCCTAATGTCAACGAACTCCGAGACCCGGCCGATAGCTCTGGTTTAATGACCCCAATCGAAGACATCTTGGACGCTACTTCTTTCAGAGTGTCGGCATCTCAGCTTGTGCCGGGCGATTTGGTCCTCTTCACTACTGGCGATCGTATTCCTGCAGATATACGGGTTACCAAGGCGGCCGACTTATCCATTGATGTATCAAATCTGACAGGCGAGACGAAGCCTATTAGTATATCAACTGAGTCGCGGTCTCAAGGAATCAACCAATTCTCGAAGCAGTCATCTCTCGCTCCAGCCACGCCCTTGGATAGCACCGAAGCGGAGAGCAGTGACATACGGAATATTGCATACATGGGCACGCTGGTCAAATCCGGACACGGCCAGGGAATTGTCTTTGCAACCGGCGGCAGCACTCACTTCGGCTCTATTGCTACAAGCGTTTCTGGAACGGAAAACCCCAGGTCGCCTTTACAGCTATCGATGGATGAGCTTGGCACACAGCTGAGCAAGGCATCATTTGTCGTGATTGGATTGATATCGCTTGTTGGTTGGCTGCAAGGGAAAAAACTACTAGAAATTTTCACCATTTCTATATCCTTGGCCGTTGCAGCTATCCCAGAAGGCTTACCCATTATTGTTACCGTTACTTTGGCTCTTGGCGTACATCGTATGGCGAAGCATCATGCCATCGTACGCTGGATGCCCAAAGTCGAAACCCTTGGATCTGTCAACGTCGTGTGTACCGACAAGACGGGTAAGCTTGACCTTGATATTCCTTAAATCGCGGCCATTATATGTATACTAACTGACTTGAAATAGGTACTCTTACAACCAATCATATGACTACTGTCGAGATGTGGTGCTTTGGAGAACAAGGCCCGTTCCACGTCTCCTCGGACGCTGAGATTGAAGAGATTAAGCCGACGCAAGCGGCTGTACAAATCCTACGAATTGGAAACGTTGCCAACAATGCACGCCTGGCAAAGAACTTTGCAGAGAGCGGCGCCGCTGCAACTGCCATCTTGACTTCAACTCTTAGTCGTGAAGAAGCATCTACCTATACTCGATGGGTTGGCCAACCTACGGATGTAGCCATGCTCGACTTACTTGATAAATTCAAAGAACATGACATTCGAGATTCCGTCGGTCCACGCGTCACCGAAGTACCCTTCAGCTCTGAGAGGAAATGGATGGGTGTTACCATAGGAAATGAAAAAGAGTACGCATATATGAAAGGATCAATAGAGAAAATCCTCGCCGCATGCGATACGTATTTGGAAAAGGACGGCCGGGAGATTGTACTGGACAGTGCACGGCGCCAGGAGGCCTTGGCGGCGGCCGAAGCCATGGCAGTCAAGGGACTTCGTGTTCTCGCCTTTGCCAGTGGTCAAGTGTCCAAGTCTTCCAAAGCTCGTTCACCCGCACCTGGTACGCGAAGCAACACGCCTGCTGCTGATGGAGCTTCTACCCCAACGATTCCTCAAGGCTCGGACGATACTTACAAGGGACTCACATTTGCTGGCTTAGTTGGCATGAGGGACCCTCCTCGGCCCGGTGTGGAACGCTCTATTCGACGACTTATGCGAGGCGGCGTCAGAGTTATCATGATCACCGGCGATGCGGAAACTACAGCACTTGCAATTGGTAAACAGTTGGGAATGAGCGTTGCCGTTCCCAGCGCCCATTTGCCGGGCCAGAACGCAATCAAAGCTGTCCTCCGGGGAGATGAGATTGATAGGATGTCTGACGAAGACCTTGCTCAAGCGATACAGCACACTACTATTTTTGCCAGAACCAACCCTGACCACAAGATGAAGATTATTCGTGCGCTCCAGTCTCGAGGAGACATTGTGGCTATGACGGGTGACGGTGTAAACGATGCGCCTGCCTTGAAAAAGGCAGACATTGGTATTGCTATGGGACGCCATGGAACAGACGTTGCCAAAGAGGCAGCGGATATGATTTTGACTGACGACGACTTCTCCACCATTTTACGGGCCATTGAGGAAGGCAAAGGCATATTCAACAATATTCAGAATTTCCTTACCTTCCAGCTCAGTACGAGTGCGGCTAGCTTGGCCCTGGTTTTTGTCTGCACTTGCTTTGGGTTCAAGAGTCCCCTCAATGCTATGCAGATTCTCTGGATTAGTAGGTTTTCCATTTAAGCTATTTATCTTCTTGTTGTGAATTCTTGACTAACGCTATGTTAGACATCATTATGGATGGTCCCCCTGCGCAGTCTCTTGGTGTCGAAACAGTAGACCCTGATGTGATGAATAGGCCACCAAGGAAGCGGAATGATCCAGTTCTGACAAATAAGCTTATACAGAGAGTCCTAACTTCGGCAGCCATCATCATGGTTGGCACTATGCTCACCTACCGGCAGCAGATGGCCGACGGCGTCGTCACTCGCAGGGATACTACCATGACCTTTACATGCTTTGTGTTCTTTGACATGTTCAACGCTCTTAGCTGCCGATCCGAATCCAAGTCGATACTGCGCGGCGAAGTGGGACTGTTATCGAATACCTTATTTAATTGGGCAGTGTCCCTGTCAATTGTTGGCCAGCTCCTTGTCATCTATCTTCCGTGGCTTCAGGAGGTTTTCCAAACAGAAGCTATTTCGCTGGGCGATTTGATACGCCTTGTCTTGCTTTGCAGCACCGTTTTCTGGGCGGACGAATTACGAAAGTACTTGAAGAATGGACGGCGGCGTTTGGGTGGCGGTTACAGTCAAGCGGTATAAACAGAGAGTGCTCAAAAAAGAAAGGAAAGGAAAGGAAAAGAAAGGAAAAGGATTGGCGGGAAATTTAGGCTTGTTGATATATAAAGTGTCTTGTAATAAGCGGCGCATGTATGACTGGGGGAGTAGAGTAGACCCCCTGTATACCTTTACATATCATGTAGCATACGTATTCTTGCATAGTAGTAATTTATTGGGATGGCATGTTCTTACAATTGAAGCCGAAGAAGAATAAACCGGAGTTAGGAGATGTATATTATTATTTTGCTCGTATAGAGAGAAATGAAGTCCAATCAGTGCCACTATGAAGTGAGGCGTGCTATATCAGCTACTACAACTGCATTTTCGAGACTTTCGTGATAATTCCTATTGTGTAAATAAAAAGAGCAATATGCCGATTTGCATTACATTTACACATTCAATTGACCATATGACTGGTGTAGACAGATTGCGATGCGTGGGCACTGCCCTTTGTAATTGACTGATATGTCACCCTATTTAGAGCACCGAGCCACTCTAGCCCCTCCACCAAAAGTGTCCCCTCTAATATGCATGAGCTTACCTGGCTCTCTACAGTACTACTGTAGCACTGCAAGCTACAACCACCAACACTCGACCTTCTGCCAGCTGGAGACCTCCGGAGCGGCGCAGCTACTCCAAAGCCAGGCCAGCAAACTCCAAGGCAGCTATGCGCCTCCTCGACACTCGTGCTCCGCGCCAATGTCAGCCCTCTCCAACGGCGTCCTCCACCGAACGGACAGCAGCAGCCATGCTGTAGCACGACGTCTCCAGAATGCCGCCAACGAGGCCGAGATTCGCGCGACGCTCGCCGCTCTCCACGAGCGCGAATCCTCCATCACCGCGAGGCTCGATGCGCTGATCGAGTCGCAGGCCGACCTGTCTCGGGACCTGGGCAGGCTGGATCTCCTGCGGGCCGGGCTCGGCGCGCAAGTCATTGCTGCGCGCTCCATCAGCAACGAGATGCTCTCTGGGGCTGCAGACACGGCCGGGCGGCTCAGCAACCGGGTCAAGGAGCTGGATCTGGAGAAGAGCCGCGTGGAAGATACGCTGGGCGTCGTGGAGCAGGTGGCAGAGCTCAAGGCATGCGTCAATGGCGTGGTTGGCTCCATGGGGGCGCCGCAGGACTGGGAAGCAGCCGCGGGCTACATCGCTCGAGCGAGCAAGATCCCAGAAGAAATCACAAAGGGAGCCTTCGCCGCCAACATTGTTCCCAGCGTCGAGGTCCCTGATGCCCCGTGGATAACGCTGGAGAATGCGAAAGAGAGCCTGTGTGGCCTCTTCCTGCGAGAGTTTGAGAAGGCGGCTGCTGAAGGAGACGGCGCCAAAGTCACGAGATTCTTCAAGCTGTTTCCACTCATTGGGAGAGCGGATATGGGATTGGATGTGTACGGGAAATACGTGTGTCAGGGAGTTGCGGGTACGGCGCGAGCGACGCTCAAGGACGGCATGGCGGGCCAGAACCGGAAAGAGGGCATCATCTACGCCAATTCGCTTACGAGGCTCTTCCAACACATTGCACAGATCATCGAGGGTCATGGAGGATTGGTCGAGAGGCACTACGGCACTGGCAAGATGGTTCGCGTCATCGAGAGGATCCAGATGGAGGCTGATGTCCAGGGCGGCATCGTCCTCGACACGTGGAGTGACGAACGAGGAGTCGACAAGAAGCTGACGGATGTAAAGAGCTATCCATTTTCATTCCTGGTGCAGAGTTTCTTACCGCCGCCTCCTCGAGGGGGGATACCGAGATTGAATTCGCCTGCGGCTGGCATAGGCAACAACCCTCGCAGCAGTGAGGACGAAGGCGTCAATATGAAGGAAGTCGATGGTTTGCTGCATGAGATTTCTGTTATGCTTGCTCAGTGGTCGTTTTACACTCGATTTATATCGGCCAAGTCAATGGTATGTACAGCTGTTGGATGAAAGCTTCTAGGTTGATTGTTCTTTTACTAACATGGTGTCTTTTTTAGGATACAACTGATGATGATGCGCCTTTGAAGCTTGCGGAGCTGCTCATTAAATCGAAATTATACAGCAAGGTATCATCAAAGCTGATATCGCCTTACAACGTCATGTCGACCTTTTTCTTTCGTCGGTCCGTTGAAAAAGCGTTTCAGCTGGATGAGTACCCCAGTGGCCTGTCACTGAGTCTACATAGGCCAATTGAGGGCAACACCCCATACATAATACTCGCAGTTGACGATGTCATGTACATTGTTAACGCTGTGCTTCAGAGGTGTCTCTCTACCTCTCAGAAAGATGTCGTCACCTCAGTCGTTCCATCTGTTAGTCGAGTTCTAACTGGCGACTTTGTGGGTATGATACAAAGGAAAATGCGTGACGAGTCTTACCCAAAGGCTGCTGTGCAGGGCGGCTTCCCACCAGAAGAGAAGATTATACAATTTATTGTTCTCATCAACAGCTTGGACATGGCCAATGAATACCTAGTCAGGATTATCCATGGTCGCATTGGCTCTCCAGATGAATCAACACAACATAAAGAGGAAGTTGAAGCCCAACTGAAACAGTCATTCCCATTTGATCGCGACGTGACCGCCGTCGTTGGCGCTCTGCGCTCATTAGAGACTGCTTTCCTCGCAAAAACAAACGAGCTGCTAAATGAAGCCGTTCAAGTTCTTTTCAACCAAGTTGTCAAGCTACGCTTGAGACCAGTCCTCAGCGATACGTTCCGTGACGCCGACTATACACTCTCCGAAGAGGACATTGCGGAAATTGCCCAGGAAAACGACGAGTCGGAAGAAGTTGTCCTGGACCAAGTATCACGCCGCTTTGAGCACGGGTGGGATCAGCTCATGAAGGCTATCGGCCGTATCATGACGCCAGGAACTTTCAGCACTCTCATGGACATGACAGCCCGCTACCTCTCTCGAATCTTGGAGAAGCGAATCCTCGGCTACGGCGGAAGGACGAGCGGCTACGGCGCGATTCGAATGGAGAGGGATTTTTCAGCCATCGTGGATGTCGTCTCTCGAGGGAATTACAGCGTAAAGGAGTTGTTTAGCAGAGTGATGCAGCTGCTCATGGTTGCGAATATGGAAGACGACGAGTGGGATGAGATTATGGTTCAGGATGGGGAGGACGGCATTGACTGGGTTTTGACAGAGGATGAAAAGCGAAGAGCGAGGAGTTTGGTGAGAGGATAGAATGGAACAGGTGGGATTTCGCAGCGCGGCATTGTTTGATTCGGATATTTATATAAGCCAGGCATAGGTGCTCTCCAAGCTGGGATTGCTGTGATTCTCATATAGACTATACATGTATAGGTATTTAACAGGGCAAGAGCACAATAGAAAGGTGTTATTATCACACTGTGCGTGTAAACGACATTTCAAAAATTAGAATTTATTTACTGCAGATTAGAAACAAAATGATTGAACAGGTCGAGACGTTGTTCTGGCAAAGGATAAAAATAGTTGCTTGATGGAGTGGCTTGTCCGCCTCGGGGTGGCGTCGGCATCACTAGGTTGACATGGCCGCCACATAAAAATTTCGGCCCGTCAAAATTTCAGTAGCGACACCGGCTGTGAGCTTGCATATCAACTTCAAGCCTGCACTCAAATTATTTACAGCAAACTCAAATTCCTCGCATCATTTTGTTATAAAGATACCAACATAGACCTGAAAACAGCTTGCCATTTTTCTCTCTCTCATCTCAAACGACGCTTCGTCATAAATATCGTTGAATCTCAAGATATTAAACTCAAATCCCCCACCAACTTCGTCATAATTTCTTCTCTGAGCAGGGTTGCTTATCGAGGCTGGCCTCGAGCACTTACAACAGCGTCAGCACCGGTTCCTCGAAGCTTCACAGCCGCTCGCGGGATATTTACCATGGAGACCAGAATAGTACGAGTTGCTCCTAGCAAGGGACAGCTCCTCGGACGGTTTGACTCATCCGATGGCGCTTCAAGGCTCGAAGAGTGGCACATCTCACCAGACGCTGGAGAAGCCATCACGGTTCTCAGAGATACAGCCAAGTATTTGCGGACCAGCGATACACCCGTAGCTTTCCCTACGGAGACAGTTTATGGCCTCGGCGCGGATGCGACTCGAAGTGGCGCTGTAAAGGGCATCTATTCTGCCAAGGGCAGGCCCTCGGACAACCCGCTCATCATCCACATTTCAGATTTGCACATGCTGCGTGAGCTATTGGGGAAGCAGAAGGATGACCAAGATGCGATACCAAGCAAGTATAACGTCTTGATAGAGCGGTTTTGGCCCGGTCCTCTGACGATATTGCTGCCTAATCCGCAGCCTTCGAAGCTGGCCCCCGAGGTCACTGCTGGACTCGAGACTTTTGGTGCGAGAATGCCGTCCTCGCCTTTGGCTTTGAGTCTCATCAAGCTTGCCGGAGTGCCCTTGGCTGCTCCCTCTGCAAATGCCTCGACTAAGCCATCCCCCACGGCAGCACAGCACGTCAAGGATGACTTGGATGGAAGGATTGAGATTATCTTGGACGGAGGCCCCTGCCAAGTTGGCGTTGAGAGTACTGTCGTAGATGGCCTCTGCGAGCCCCCGGTGGTGCTGCGGCCGGGAGGCATAAGCTTGGAAGAGCTTCGGAGCTGCCCTGGCTGGGAGAACGTCGCCAAGGCCTACAAGGATCAAAGTGAGGAAGGAAAATCGGCGCCGAGAGCACCGGGAATGAAGTACAAGCATTATAGCCCCAAGGCGAGAGTGGTGCTCTACGAGTCTACGTACCAGGCTGGCGCTGAGGGCGTTCTGCCATCAGACTTTGAGGATGCCAGCGCCGCCGTGAATGGTAATGCGGAAAAGACAAACGGCCATTCGGCAAGGAGGATAGGCGTCATCCGGACACAGCGATGGACGTCAGGAGCTGGTCTCCAGTGTGGCCCTTTACAGCCTGCTCCTATCAACCAGGACAACCATGATGAGGAGTATCTCAATCCCGCGTATTCAGTATATCAAGGGGATCTCAAGGACAGCCAGGGTCAGGTCATCGGTGAACTATTCGATATAGACCTTGGACAGGACGCTAAGAGGATAGCTCAGGGGCTATTCTCAGCTTTGCGAGAATTGGACCGTCGGAGCATAGACACCATTTTTGTTGATGGCATAGAAAACGAACTGGACATTGCCGCTGCTGTTATGAATCGCCTTCGAAAGGCAGCGTCGGAGATAAGGTCATGAGTGATAGAGCGCGCCGAAATAGAGCGAAAAAAAGGAAGATGCATAGATTCGTTATACCCTACCCTGTATATAAGCCGATCTCGTTTGAAGAAATTAAGACCAATATGAACAAACAACAACATAAAAAGACTAATCAACTATAGGAGCAATCCTTTTAATGTAACAGGCCGCTTTAAATAACATTAAACTCCAACCAATCCCAGGTCTTTGTATCTACAGCCCTTGCCGAAGCCAGTCTGATAGCTTGGACTTTCCGAGCTGTGCCAAGTTGTTGACGCCCTGTTCGCTGAAATCGATGCGGCCCAGGGGAACATCTTGAGTGGGCGCACGGCTGACTCGCTGGACAATGATGGTAGGGTCTGTCTCCAAGATGATGCCGTCATCGACGATTTCGTCAATTGCGAGCGAGACAAGGTCGTAGTTTTCGACAATGGTCCTCTTGTCAACGGATTGCCTGATTCGGAATGTTAGCCGTATTATTCCCAACCAAGAATCTCGATTACCCGTAGCACATTGGAAAGCTACTGACTTAAACAGAAGATGGAGGGAGTCGCGAAGAGCCAATACTGTGTTGTAGAGCAGAATCTCGTTCTCGTCGGCGGCACCAACAACGTAGAGCATGACGTCGGACTCCATCTTGTACAGGACAATTCGGTTGTCGTACAGGATGATGTCTCCGGTCTGCTTGGCCGTCTTGTCGATAAGGCCCTTCTCAAATGCCTTCTGCGCCTTCAGGTCGGTATAAGGATGGGTCGGTATGCTTGCGCCTCCTATTAAACAAGCTCGCAATTAGCAATGGCGCAACGCGTAATCGCACTTCAAAGGCGCAAGTTGCTGTGCGATCCCCTAAATCATGTGCGTACCAGTAGGAGCGGCGTGGGGAGGAGAATAGTATTTGGTGAATATCCGGGAGCCATCCTCGGTGCCAAGGATGAGAACTGCCTGGACGGCAAAGAGGGTCATTCCAGGAGACATTGTGGCGGTTGGTCGATCTGATGCTCTGAGAGGTTGATGATAGCGATACCAGGCAAGCTCCGACTTGGGCGTTACTATCAAAAGGTGTCCCCCCAAAAAGAGCCCCGCCAACCAAGCAATGGATTGGACCTAGGCCGCGGCTTAACCTTTCGCCGTGCGCCGGCGCTTAACGCGTGCCTTGCTCTCAGGTCGCGTCTTTAAAAAGCACTTTACGCGTCTTTAGAGGGCAATTTGGCAGAAACGCGAACTCCACCGCCCTTGCATTGCATCTGCCCCTCGTTTTTGCCGTGGGATCTGCCCAACCCCCAGCTCCAGCAGAAAGAGAAAAACTCCCAAAGCTCGTTTTGGTGACCGTCGACAACCCCAATTGCTGCTAGTAATTGAACTCGCAGAAAAGATGTCGACGCCAAATCGAAGGCAGAGGGACTCGCAGTCCGCGACGCCTCGCCGTTCCACGCGACAAGCTGAGGCCGCGCAGATGGTCTCGAGTCCTCTGTTCTACCAGTCCTCGCCAGCTCCAAGCCAAGGCATGGATGAGGTCATGGGAGACGTTTCCTCGCCTCTGCGGCAGATGTCGAACAGCCAGAGCACACAGAATGCCAGTGGACCTGCGCCGAGCTCGCCATTGAGGCAGATGACCGATACCCAGTCGACTAATGGTGACGGCAATCGGACTCCTCGAGCTAGCGGCGGCCTTGCGGGAGGTAAGGCACCTGGTGATGTTTCTTGGTGGTTTAGACCTCAGGCTTACAATTGAATTAATTGCAGAATCATCTCCCATCCGATACGAACCAAGCTCCAGTCCCGGCCGAACACCAAGGCTGCATTCGGATCTGCGCAGTGAAAGCAGTGGCCTCTTTGTTGGCTCCAGTCGCGGCACACCCTACAGACGTGGAGATATAAACTCAGACACAGTACGGACGCCACGTGCTCCTCGACGTGTTATTCTGGATGAATCTGGTCGAGTAATGCGAGAAGGTCAGGTTCCGGGCTCTGATGCTGCCTCATTCGTAAACCGAGATCCCAACACCTCTGAGGCCGATATCCTGGGTGGCCCTGGCCAGAGTCTTATTTGGGGTACCACCGTGTCCATCGATGACACTTTCTCTACTTTCAAAGACTTCTTACGGCACTTCACTCTCAAGTACCGCATGTACCGAGATGGCCTTTCAGATGCCGAGGTAAATGCTTCGCCGGATGCCGAATCTAAGCCATACTGGGAGGCTCTGCAGAACATGCTGCTGCTGGGTACAACTCGACTCTATCTCGATATTTCAGACTTGAACCTCTACCCACCGACACGAAAGCTATGGCATCAGATTCAGGCCTATCCTCAGGAAGTAGTCCCTGTCATGGATCAATCCGTTCATGACGTGATGCTGGAGCTTGCCCAGGCTGAAACAATGAGGAACCGGCCATCTCAGAGCAGTGCCGGGCAGCAAGCTTCCCAGCGAAGCACACAGGGCTCTGAGCCGGTGTTCCCTAGCTCTGACCGGCCTGATGAAGGCATCACTCCTACACCCCGCCCTCGAGACGAGGACCCTACTTTGGAAGATCAGGTCGCAGCCTCACTATACGTCGTGCGTCCGTTTGGTCTTGACAAGTTGACCAACTTGCGAGACTTGAATCCTTCCGGTAAGGGCTAAGAAGAATATTTGATCATTATCTGAAGGAAGTAGCTAATATGTGATTCAGACATGGACCGCCTCGTTTCCATCAAGGGCCTTGTTATCCGTACTACGCCTGTTATCCCCGACATGAAGGATGCATTCTTCCGTTGTAACGTCTGCAATCACTCTGTCAATGTCGGCCTGGACAGAGGCAAGATTCGAGAGCCCACCGAATGCCCACGCACAATGTGCGCCTCTAAAAACTCAATGCAGATTGTCCACAACAGATGTTCGTTTGAAGACAAGCAAGTCATTAAGCTTCAAGAAACCCCAGACAGCATCCCCGCTGGACAGACACCCCATTCGGTATCTGTATGCGTCTATAACGAGCTTGTTGATTTCTGCAAGGCTGGTGACCGCGTCCAGTTGACGGGCATTTTCCGTGTCAGTCCTGTGCGGGTAAACCCTCGACAAAGGGCTATCAAGAGCATCTACAAGACCTACGTGGACGTCCTACACGTCCAAAAAGTCGACAAGAAGCGTCTTGGGGCCGATGCATCTACACTCGGCGTGGAAGGCGAAGATGAGACGGAATCAGGAAAGAATGAGATGGAGGAGACTCGTCGCATTACGGCCGAAGATGAGCTCAAGATTCGGGAAATATCGCGCCGCCCTGACATTTATGAGCTTCTCTCACGATCGCTGGCTCCCTCAATTTACGAAATGGATGACGTTAAGAAGGGTATTCTACTGCAACTGTTCGGTGGCACAAACAAGACCTTCCAAAAGGGAGGTAGCCCTAAATACCGAGGCGACATCAATATCCTGCTCTGTGGTGATCCATCCACCTCCAAGTCGCAAATGCTTTCATATATCCACAAGATTGCCCCGCGTGGTGTATATACTAGCGGTAAAGGTTCATCAGCTGTCGGTTTGACTGCGTACGTTACCCGCGATCCTGAAACAAGACAATTGGTCCTCGAGTCTGGTGCCCTGGTACTTTCTGACGGCGGTGTCTGCTGTATCGATGAATTTGACAAGATGAACGAGTCAACTCGGTCTGTGCTTCACGAAGTGATGGAGCAGCAGACTGTTTCGATTGCCAAAGCCGGCATCATCACGACCCTCAACGCTCGAACTAGTATTCTTGCCTCTGCCAACCCAATCGGTAGTCGCTACAACCCTGATCTATCCGTTCCGCAAAACATCGATCTTCCACCCACCCTTCTCTCCCGTTTTGATCTCATCTATTTGATTCTCGATCGGGTTGATGACAAGGCTGATCGCCGATTGGCAAAGCATCTTCTGTCGATGTACTTGGAAGACAAGCCCCAGTCAGCGCCTACCAGCGACGATATTCTCCCCGTCGAGTTCCTTACTCTGTACATCTCATACGCACGCTCCAACATTCAGCCGGTGCTCTCGGACGAAGCAGCCCAAGAGCTTACCGACAGCTACGTTGCCATGCGTGCTCTTGGCCAAGACGTGCGCGCCGCCGAGAAGCGCATCACAGCCACCACTCGACAGCTCGAAAGCATGATCCGTCTCGCCGAGGCTCACGCCAAGATGCGACTCTCCGAAGTTGTCACCCGGGACGATGTACAAGAAGCGTACCGCCTCATTCAATCCGCTCTCAAGACTGCTGCCACAGACTCCGAAGGACGAATCGACATGAGCCTGCTCACAGAAGGCACAAGCTCTGCGGAACGGAAGCGCCGCAGCGACCTCAAGGACGCGGCGCTGCGACTGCTCGACGAGATGACTGCCGGCGGAAACACCGTCCGGTGGAGCGACGTGTCTAGGAGGTTGGCCGAGTCTTCCAGCGTGCCTATTGAGCAGGCTGAGTTTACTGAGGTGATGAGGACTTTGGAGGCTGAGAATGCCATCATGGTGTCTGGCGAGGGTGCGAGAAAGAGTGTTCGGAGAGTTACGGCCGTTGTATGAGGGGATATGAAATATGCTGGTTATTGAGTAAACAAAAAAACTGGTTTATCGGCTTTTGATGGTTTAAATGTTCTGGTATGAAATGCTTCTGATGATTAAAGAGAGACAGAACAAGAGTTAGAAAGCTAGAAATAATCTAATGCGAATGTCAGTGAAGACAACTTTTGACACATTTCATTCATGCAAAATTGAGAAATAATTTCAGTAAGATGATTAATTATGTATTTGGTGGTTATCCTAAAATAGAAAAGAAGGAACAACAAGAAACACTTTCAACTCCTTTGCTCAGTCTTCCTCCCTCCACGCTGCTCGTCACGAATGCCCCATCATCCTTACAAAGTACAGTGACATACCTACTTCCATGTATAAACAGAAAGACTGAGCATGCTTATTATACATCCTTGCAATCACACACACGCCAATTAATACAAACCATTCAGAAAGGCTGGTTGTTTTTTTTTTTTTTACCAGTATTTCCTCTCCCGACCTTCATATATAAAGTTGAAGGCGGCAGCAACAAATAGAGCAGTGCAGAGGACGCTGGGGCCCCAGCGGTCGTAGTATCGAGCCGCCTTACGGTTGCGAATCGACCGGCTGCGGTAGAGGTAGTTTCCTACGGAATAAAGGAGACTAAAGATGGCTAGGAAGGTGAAGATGCCGGCGATCCAAAACGATGTGGGTGTCGGGTGATCTCCAAAGTTGAGAAGAGTCGTGGCAATAGTGCTGATATAAATCGAGTATTCAAGCTATGAAAATATCAAGTTAGTAAAAATAAATAGAGGCACTCGGTTAAAAGGGGACCTTTGGTCTTCACTGTCTAACAACTTACCCATCCAAGGAATGTCCTCTCGGCGGCAAAATACACCTTGGGCTCAACACGAACCGGAACATAAATCTTCTTGCCAGGAGGAGCTTTGAACCTTTTGGTTTGGACTCGACTATTACCAAAGAGCGTCTCGAGTCTGGCAGATCGAGGCACTTGCGTTCCGTGGGGGTGCGGAACAATGTACTTCAAGACGCTCCAAGACTTGGAGGCAGCGGCATGAGCTTTTGCTGAAAAGAGTACGCGGTAGTAGTGCCATCCGCCAATTCTTCGGGCCTCTTCCAACTCGTAGTTCTCATCGTATTCCTCGTCGGAATCGTAGATGGGGAAGTCCTCATTTCCACCTGGTGCATCTACTGTTTGGCCTTCTGTATCCGTAGCAACAGCACGAGGCCTAGCTCCCTGTCTGCTAGATTCGCCATTTCCGGCACCACGGCGAGCCGTAACCAATTCCTCATCGTCAGAATCAAGCTCTTCCTCGTCATCTGATGTGGTAGTTGTTCCAGAGATATCAGGTCGACGAATGCCAAAGTCATGAGTGACAGGCTTGCGGATATCGACATCCATCTGAGGCATCCAGTAAGGAAGCAGCTTGATGCGGTTGGGGAACAGAGTCGCTGTGCCGTGGATGAATTTGGAGAATTTGGGCACGGCCTCGACCAAATGAGAGGAAATGAGCTGTCTGATCCACTCCGGAGGCTCTTGTCCCACCTGAGTCTGGAGCTTCACTTCAAGAATGGCGTAAGGGAAACGCTCGACATCTTCGGGAGGAAGCTGCGGAAATGGGTAGTCGACACCAATATCCATACGTCTCCAGTTGTTGCCTGAGCGAGAACGGCCATCCAGGTTGTCTTCTCGAACCATTGTCAACTCGGTGTCCAGGGAAATGCGCACTCGGGCATCGGCAGGTAACTGAAAGGCAGTTCGGTTATAGAAAGAGCGGCAAACGGGCTCATAACCATGCTTCAAAACCGAATATTGAATTTCTGAAGCAAGTCTCTCATCCTCAGCAATAGCCTTTTCTGACTTCTTACCCTCCTTGCGGGCCTTCTCAAAGATGGCTGCTGGGAGCAGCTCGCCTTTCATGTAGGCATTTACATTCTTCTCCTTGATCGAAAATCGAGCCTTGACAGATTTCTCTCCAGTCCAGTCCTCTCGGTGAGTCTTGCGCTCGACAAAAATAGTCTCGGTCTTCATACCGCCGTACCACCGAAGTCGGATAGCCTCTGCACCCTCCGTCTTTTTCAATCGGCCCTCGTAAAGATCCCACTTCTCGGGGTTGTCGTAGTAGATGGAGGTAATAGCCTGATCTTGCTGCTCAAACTCTTTACTAGCATTGAAAACCAAGACAGGCAAATGTTTGAGGATGATGAGCTTCAGCTCCGTCACATTATCAGGATGCACCCAGTATTTGGTCGTTTGTCGGATGAAGCTGGCTTGCGAGCCACCGGCGGCGCTGTCGCCTTTAACGGGGTTGCCTCGGGTTCGGACAAGATCGTACAGCTTGGACAGCTTGATGACGGACGCGTCGTAGTTTTCTTTGTAGAATGGCTTGGCCTTGAGTCGAGTATCGAAGGCAGGTCGAAGATGCCATCCGGTCATTTTCTGCGAAGCACCACAGTTAGCAAGGCCACAGCCCAACGAAAAGAACCAAAAATTGCTGCCTTACATCATGCTTTTTAATAATCTTATAGAAGCCGGTATAATTGAGCTGGACGAACTTGGCCAGGTCGTGGACGTCGGCAATGATGTCACTCAGATCCTCCTCCAGCAGCAAAAACTCCTCCTCGCTGGGGCCCTCCTCGCCAAGGCCACGCTCGTTGAGGCGATTCACAACCTCCTTGACCTCGCGCTCGCTGACGGCAATTCGGCGGGAGATCTCCATGGCCTTGACCTGCTGCTTGGTATGGACCTTTTCCAGCTCCGCCTCCAGCTTGCCCACAAAGCGCGTCTCGTCATCCTCGGTCCACTGCCTGGAGCCAGAGCCGTTGCCGGCGAGAGGGCCCGAGGCGTTCTTGAGCTCCTCCTTCAGTCCATTGTAGTCGATGTAGTACCACTGGTACTCGCGAATGATGCTTGACCGCAACTGTTCGCCGAACTTCATGACGACGACGCCTGGTCCGACCTGGGACGATTGACCTCGGGATCTTAGCGATGTCCAATTCTTGTTGATGGCCTTGAGATCTTTCGCAATCAGCATGGGGATACCGGCTAGCGAGCTCCGAAAGAAGCGGTAAACGAGCAACGAGGAAACGCAATTGACTGGACTCGAGTCCAATCGACAGTGGGAAGAAAAGAGCAACGCAAGAAGCAAAAGGGGAAAGGAAGAATTCAAGATCAAAATGCGACGCGATGCAGGCCTGCCGGGCGGCCCGTTTACCGAGACGAACTCACCTTTTTCGAACGGGGCAAATTGACGCTGATAGCGGATGGAACGCAGAGGCGGTAAAAAAAAGAGCTCTTAGCAGCTTCCAGATTTTTTTTCTTCCCTGTATGATGCTGAAGCAGAGTGAGTATGGGCCGTCAATGCCGTCTGAACCTCGAGTCTGGAACATGGACCCCACCGAACAGGCTTCTGAAGCTGCATCCAGCGAATTGCAGCAGGCTCTGGCGCAACGTGGAAGGCCACCCCCATGCTTAAGGCTAGCTACAGCGGCCCACAGCGGCCGTGGTGCGCTGAATCAAGATTTCGGATAGCGCATGTAGGCACTAGAGCTCCCCACTGCAGAGCTAGCCGCTAGTATAAAGAATGCAGCGCTATTCCACAGCCGTTGCAGCCGCTGGAGCAATCGATTAGAGATGTGGAGAGCGATGCAGCATGTGTCGGCCAGGTGGGGCAAGATGAAGAGTCGATATCGATTTTTTTTTCTTTCGCATTTAGATGACGCCGGTAGAGAGCTAGCAATTGATCTTTGCAAAATTTTGAGAAGCGATAGAACGAAAAGAGACGAGCAATTTAGCCAAAAGTTTGAAAGTCTAGCCGCATGGTACGAGCCTGGATATTCCCGTTTCAGCACATGCCCATTGCTTATGATATTGAACATAGAACCCATAGCAGAATATCAATCAATACCTACCCCACCAGATATCAAAGTTCCAAGCATGCCGTCGCCAATTGACGACTCCCTCCAAGCTCGCATATCCCCCGAATGCCCCCAAGAGACCCGTGACATCCTCTACCACGCATGGGGCCATGACCGAAGCGGCCTGAAGAAGCTCCTCAACGAACGCGGCAAGGCCAGCATCCAGGATCCCAAGACGGGCGAGACCCCGCTCCATGCTGCGATTCGCGCCTGCGGCCCGGCCGACGAACCGACTGAAGGCGAAGAAGAAGAGGAAGGGGAAGATGGAAGCGTAGAGGAGGCTACGGAGGTGGTCCGAGATTTGTTCCTCAACGGCGCCATTTGGAATGATGTCGATGCCAACAACGAGACTCCCGGCTGCGTCGCCCACCGACTCGGTCGTAAAGCCTTGTATAACCTCTGCGTCGATGCTGGCGTCCGCGCAGAGCTTCTGTTTGCCCTGATGGACGGCTACGAGGAGCTGTCCTCCGGCGAAGAAGAAGAAGAAGACGAGGATGCCGACGAGGTCATGAAAGAGCAAGAGGAAGCTGCTGCTGCTGCCACTGAAGAAGCAAAGGTTGAAGAAACCGGCGCCGATGCCGAAGAGCCCCTCAAGTTCATCCCCCCCGATGTCAACGAAATACCCGTCACCAGCGAAGAATACCTAAAATCTAAACTCACCTACGACGACGACAAGCTCCTCGACTCCGACCTCAACGGCGTCATGATGGCCTGGGAGACCGACATCATGCGCCGCTCCGTCGCCGCCCTCATCCCCGAAGCGACCCAACAGCAGGGCAAGCGCGTCCTCAACATCGGCTTCGGCATGGGCATCATCGACAGCATGTTCGCAGACCTTAAGCCCTCGAAACACCACATCATCGAGGCGCACCCAGCCGTCTTGGAGCACATCGCCAAGCCCGACTCCAAGTTTGGCTCTGAATGGGAGAAGAGCGGGCCTGAAGAGGGTGCTTACAAGGTATTTGCTGGTAAATGGCAAGATGTGGTTCTGCAGCTCTTAGAGCAGGGTGAGCTTTACGACGCCATCTACTTTGATACCTTTGGGGAGGACTATTCACAGCTACGAATGTTCTTTATGGAGCATGTTCCTGGCCTGTTGGATCAGGAGGGACGATTCAGTTTCTTCAATGGTCTTGGCGCAGACCGGAAGATATGCTACGACGTGTACACGCGAGTAGTGGAGATGCACTGTGCAGATGCTGGTCTAGATGTAGAATGGGACGAGATTGATGTTGACATGGAGAAACTGGACGAAGACGGCGAAGGAGAGTGGAAGGGCGTCCGACGACGATACTGGACATTAGACAGTAAGAACCCTGCCCCGGGAGATTATGGCATATACACACGTGAATTGGCTAACATTGAACAGAGTATCGACTGCCTGTGTGCACCTTTATGGGTTAACTTGAATAAGATAGTGGACTCCAATCAGATGCCTTCGGGTACAATGCTTTGCCAAGATTCAACAACAAAATATTTCCATCTTAGACTCTGCCTAGGGGATTTTTTCTTTGTAAATGACATCAGGCCGGGACAGATATTTTCTATTTATTTAAAGTTTTCGGGATGCAGAATGCCGGCCATGTTGCCAGCCTTGGCTCGCTTGAGAGTCAGAGCGGCAATGAGAGCAGCTCCAACACCGCTACCATCCTCGGCCGCCAGGATCTCTATCGGGTCTTCATCCTTAGGGTTAGCCTTGTCAGGCCAGTCGAGAATCTCACGTAGGGCTTGTGCGCCACGAGCCTTGAAGTGAGGATACTTGTTGAAGACGGATCCGTCGGCACCGACATGGCAGGAGTCGTAATTCTTCTTCTTGCAAATGGCTGCAACACCGCAGGCGGAAAGTCGGGCGGCTCGGGTTCCGATGAGCTCCGCCAGTCTTCGGAACAGCTCAAGTTCAGGGACCGTGGGAGTGATGTTCAGCTTGGTCTGGAAGGTGTCATAAGTCTCCTGAAGGTTCTCAAAGGGGTCCCTTTCATAATTTGTTAGTGTCAACTCGTAAACATGTAGTATGCCACTAGATGGGAGCTTGCTCACTCTTCAATTCCAGACAAGAAAGATGCATCCAGAGAGTAAGGTTTGCGTAGCAATGAAATGTCCTGATTCTCAAAGAGGTGGACCTCCTTGTTATCGTGCAAGTCAACCAAGACCAGTCGGAAGATTTCGCCAAGGTACAGACCTGCAATCATCTTCTCAAACGCCTGCTGGCCTGGGCGAGGAGAGTCGTTGTCGATGAACTCATCATACTTTGTACGAGGCAAGACCTTGTGTTCATTGTCAAAGGCACCCCACTCACAGTTAATTGCCATGGGGGTGTCGGGGAGCAGGTTCATGTGTGCCAGCTTAGGGATGGAACCGCAGTTCTCCATGTAGGCGGCATTGCAGCCGGTTCCGAAGATGCAGCCAATCTTCATCTTGGTGTCGGTGTATGCGGAAGCAATCAATGTTCCTGTGGTGTCGTTGATCAAGGCTGATAGCTTGATGGGTACTCCCTATTATACTTTGTGAGCCAACAGGCTTTTTTCTTTCCTTGCTCAGCCGGAAGGGCATCACTTACACGCTTGGCAATGGCAGCCTCGAACATGGGCACGACGTTCTCTCCCTCGACACCAGCAATGTCGAATCCTTTGGTCCAGCGCTGGAGAATACCCTCGTCGATGTAGTTTTGGGTGGCCGGGTAAGAGAATGTGAAACCCAGAGGCAAAGGTTCGAGTTTGGTCAGGTCGCCGTGGTGAGTCTCGACAAACTGTTGAAGACAGGCTGCGATGTACTCCCATAGCTCCTCGCTGGATCCGGTCTTGAGCTCCTCTGGCATGCGGTACTTGGACTGGATGATGTCGAATTCTGATTTGCGGTCTGTCAGGGTGATTTCGCAGACACGCAGATTGGTACCGCCCATATCAAGAGCCAAGAATGTACCAGTCTCGTAGCCATCAGGGAAAGACATGACCCATGTTGGGTTCATGGGCTAAATGGTCGTTAGCAATTAGTGCATTACCTCCCACTCAACCACCAAGAATCAGTTACGCACAATGCTGCCACCCTCAACGCTAAGGCCTTTTTCAAACAGAATATTAGCATACATGATAGCTAAGATCAACATCACTACGGCTCTACACGGCAGTACATACCTTTGGCAAGTTCATTCACAAAGTGATCAGTGATCTGTTTGAGCTTCTGGGTGTCGACGGTGAAAATATCTTCCAACTTTCTCACTTCAGCGAGAAGGTCCTTGGGGATGTCCGCCTTGGAACCTGGCGTGTGGCAAGTCAGCTGGTGTGCTACAGGACTCTCCATGATATCTGGCGGCCCGTTTAAAAATGAAAACAAAGGGTATCAAGTGTGCAAAATTGTGTACTGAAGAACGAGATCCACTCGATCTCGAAGATTTATCCTCGTTGTGGTGGATTTATATCATGGCGTTGGCCCTGGGCGAGGTCTGAGCGTCTGTGCAACATGAAAATGACGTCCACGGGACACTCGAAGCCGTTGCTTATCTTGCAATTGCGCGTAGCTTGTGCCTGAGACTGCCCAGGCATTGAAGGCTAAAAAATGTCTTACTCATGCCTTTGCTTCGAGTACCCAATGATTTTTCATAGCTCAAGGCCTAGTAGCTATATCGGTACATGCCACCGGAGAAGAATCTCCTGTTCTTGGTGGGCATGGCATGACATGGGCATCCAACAAAGGGACCCCAAAGCTGCACCAGGCCCCAGCCAGCGCCAATGATGAAACAAGAAGCAACAGATTGGAAAATGAATGACAAAATAAAGTGTTGACAGCCCCAGATCCCCAGATTTCAAACATCAAACGTACCCTTCCTAGAGGGAGGTGGACGGGGTCCAAGTCCAACCATTTTTACAGCAGGATCGCGGGGTCTGGCGGGGTAGTAAAAGGAGCTCCGAAGAGGATTGGCGAGTAGCAATCAAACAACCGCTGCGAGGGCGTGAGGTTGAGTTGGGTGCGGGGTAGCAATGCAAAGACAGGAATTTAGAAAAGCACAGAATAGGAGGCGATGTTGGTCGAGAGAATAGCAAGAGCACAGAGTCTAGAAGCCGGACTCAGCAACGGAAGCAGATTTGGAGCTATGAAAAGTCCACAAGGTTGGGCTAGTTCGGGTCGTTGGGCAACTCTTTCCGGCCCTGGTTGGCTGTTGCTCTCGTTGCCTCCACGCCGGCCAGGCTTCCAAATAGCGATTATGGAGAGCAGCTTTTAGTGGCTTCAACTACCATCAATGGCCAGCAGAGCAGATGCAGATATGAGCGGTTTTGTAATTTTCGGGTCTGGTCATCAGGCAGCTCGATATGAAATCACTTTCAAAAGGTTTTAACAATTTACAGGTGCAATTGCATTTATTCTTTCCATTGCTGTATCCCTTCCACCAAAAGCAATTCCCCTCGAGTCACATGTAAAAGGTTTTCAATGATGCAGACGGGAGCCCTTCCAGCACTGCCGGCAGGCTCTGGAAGATGCCGCGCAAACAAAATGGAAATGGATGCACCGGTATCGTCATGTCTCCACCATTTACTCACACACTGCGAAACAAGCTTCAGCAGGGCAGCAAACCGACAAGGATAAGAAGAGGTACCTCCTGTGCTGTACTCCGAGCCCGGAAATTCATAACGCCGCGACGACCCCCAGCGCGGCCTCTGGTTGGCTGGATCCGAGCTCTTCCATTAGCACCCCTGTAGCTCGTCGCTGTCGCTAATCGAATGGGCGACGTATGCTTTTTGGGGCTGCCCACTAAGAGCCAAGCTGCCACAGTCTCGCGATCGAGTCCGACTCCCATTGCGCAGGGCACGCACAATCAATGAGCGTCGCTTCCACTCCCTCGTCACCATGAAGTCGTTATCGTTCGTAGCGACGCTTCTGGGCCTCCTGGCTGGTCCTTGCAGCGCCCTCTCTGTCGCCTCTCTGCCCGCCGATTTCAAGCCCCCACCAGTCTTTAAGAACAACAACTTGGTGCATGTCGTTTCGGTCGAGAAGAGCTTTGCGAGAGAACAAATCAACGTCTTGGTTGAGAACGTTTCTGGCAAGCCTCAAGATGAATACTTTGTGCCGTTTACCGCGGATCAGATAGCTCGACTTGGCGGCATTGAAGCAAAAGATCGCAAGGATGACAAGGTCGGGCCCTTTGGAGTCGACCGAGTCGAGTATAGCTCTCAGAGGTAGGTTTGCTTGTCGTTACGCCAATTGCCGCTACTGGGCAATTCATAAAGCTTCATTTGGCTAAACAATCGCATGCAGCGACGTTCAATACTACCGCATCACATTGCCAGCACCCCTAAAGGCTGGCGCCCAGCAGACTCTCGCCATCTCATGGTACTACCTAAAGCCGTATCGCCCTCTCCCGGCCTCAATCGAGCAGGAAGAGCAACAATACTTGCTATACGACTTTTCCCTCTACGCTGCCTCAGCATACCCGACCTTGAAGCAAAAGACCGAGGTCAAGCTGTCGACGGTCACCATCCCAGACTACACCACATTTACCAATGCCGAGGGCAAGGAATATCCTGAGAAGCACGGTAGCAAGCTGCTCTATGGACCTTTTGACGAACAGCCTGCCGGCGCCGTCTACCCAGCCCAGATTAGATTCGAGTTCACCAAGCCTGTGATTCACGTGTCAGAGCTGGAGAGAG
Source organism: Trichoderma gamsii (assembly GCF_001481775.2). Classification (NCBI taxonomy): domain Eukaryota; kingdom Fungi; phylum Ascomycota; class Sordariomycetes; order Hypocreales; family Hypocreaceae; genus Trichoderma; species Trichoderma gamsii. The sequence continues at coordinate 829,084 of NW_020171345.1, read as the reverse complement.
ACATCGAGGTCAGCCACTGGGGCGGCAACGTAGCATTTGAGGAAAGATACACCCTGTATCACCGAGGTGCCAACCTTTCCTCCCAGTTCAACCGCGTGAAGTGGGCGCAGTCTCTATACTACAACCCCGCTTCCTCTGCACTGAAGGAACTCAAGTACCCGCTTCAGATTGGCAGCGTTGATCCCTACTTCACCGATGCCATTGGAAACGTATCAACCTCTCGATTCAGGAGCAGCAAGCGCGAGGCCTTGTTGGAGCTGAAGCCCCGCTACCCTGTGTTCGGCGGCTGGAAGTACCCTTTCACCATTGGCTGGAACACCAATGCTGCCAATGTCCTGCGCAACACTGCTAGCGGAGGCCATGTGCTCAAGGTTCCATTCATCGAGGGACCTAAGCAAGTTGAGGGCGTTGAATACGAGGATGTCACCGTCCGCGTCCTCCTCCCTGAGGGATCTGAGTAAGTACTGCCCTTGTTTCATATCCGATTCATGGAAACTATCTACTTGAGATTGTTGCTAATCAGGAACCAGGAACGTGAAATTCTACACCGATCTCCCCGATTCGTCAATTGTTGAGACCTCGGTTGGTGTTCACAAGACCTATCTCGACACCACTGGCCGAACCGCCATTGTGATCAAGGCCAAGAACCTAGTAGATGACTTCCGATTCCGAGATCTGATCATCTCGTACGACACCCCGTTGGCAGGGACCCTTCGGAAGCCCCTGGTGGTGTTCGGAAGCATGCTTGCTGTGTACGCCGCGGCATGGGCGGTTGGAAAGGTGGAGGTGGGATTCGCGCCCAAATAAGACTTGTATCAGACTATCTATAACTTTATTCTGGGTCACCATGTTTGACGGATAGAAAACGAGAGCGGTATTTTTAGATGATGTGTCATTAAGTGGGCGTTTGAGACAACGATTTCGATCTGGCAAATGATGGGGTGAGATTTCGCTAGATCTACGGCGCACTAAATCTCAGACCGCCAGCATTAGCAGCGCAGTTTCTATGTAGAAATTTCAAGCAGACTTGTTTTTTTGATGTTTATGTCATTGTTTTTGGCGCCTGGCATCATAGCACGGCGGGAATCTGTACAATGATGCTGGCGATAGTCCCTGGGAAGATCCCCATTGGGCTACGGAGAGCTGCTGCGATGACGACATTAGCGTCCTGTCGTGATGGCGCGAATATGCGTCCATCCTTAGCAGCGAGCCAAGGAAAAAGACAGCCCCAGGAAAAGCCCAGCCAGATGGGTGCGTGCCCTCGCATAATCGTACTAAGCACGCCAAGCTCAAAACATTGTCAAACAAATGCATCAGCTCAACCAGCTCAAAGCTGCTAATAGTCTAGGTAATCATTTGAATTCGGCAAAGGCGAGACCAACAGCTGTGAACTGGGGTGAGGCAGTGCCCATTTGGTTGGCTCTGAAGGCAGCTTAGCCTCTTACTTTGTTTTAAAGCAATGCCTTGCGTTCTCGCCGAACGTGCAGGAATGGTGGAGTGGCGCAGGGCCAGAGGCAGCTCGAGCCGCTTGACAGGGATCAGAGATTCAGAAACTTGGCCACGGGAACGAGTAAGAAAAAAGCCACACCAAGACGAAGAGGATGAGCTTGGCCGAAGCTACGGGCACTAATTGGTGGTGCATGTCAAGACGTAGTCATCGGTTGTCACAGCTCGGTTTTATTTAAAGAAACGCAATGCTCCCCCTGTCTTTGAGAGAGAGAAGATTCATCCAGCCATCTTTTCTTTCATATACCAAAGCCGTCTTTGACGAGAGATTTATTTTCTTCGCCTCTGCATTCGTCTTCAAGCTGCATTGAAAGTCTATAAAAGGCCTTTTATTTTGCGAATATTCCGAACAAGCAAAGCCGGTACTGCTTCCAAGCGCTTGCACACAGCGACACAGCAGCCTGCTCTACTCTATCTTCGTCTCATCTACTCAACACAAACAAAGATGTGCTTCTCAGTGGAACCCAAGGCCAAATACTACTACCAGGAGGAAATCATTCCTGCACGGCCACACCGAGAGTCGTACCGGGATTCGCACCGCGACTCATACCGCGATTCCGGCGTCGACTACTACCACCATCACCATCGCCATTCTTCTTCTCGTCACTCGCACTCGCACTCGCCGCGAACGAGCCACACGGCCGTTGACCGATACAGCAGCAGCCCCCGGGTCAGCACATACACCCCTCGCCTCAGCTCCAGCAGCACCAGGCGCAGCGTCATCCCGGCGAGAGTTGTGTACAAGGAGACGACGCAGAGCCGCTACGTGTAAAGTTTCAACCATGCTGGCGACCTATGAAAGGAAAAGAATTTAGATGGAGAGAGATAAGACAGTTGGCGCAGTATTCAAATCGGTGTTATTAAGGTTTAGCGTTTTTGGGCTGAGAATGGGATATGGTATGGATGATACGAGGTCTTGGAAACTAAGGTCGGGTAGCGGGCGGGCGGTTAATGACGGGAACGAGCAAGCCACGGCTCCATGAGACTCTGATTATGCGACGACGGCGTTGGAAATATCAAGTTATTGTTTGTTTTTCATCTTGATTTTTTTTTTTTTAAAGCGAACTTGTATGTTTGCTTTGTCTAGATGATCTAGATCACAATTTCAGGTGCCAGCCTTTCAATGATATGACTGCGCATCACTTCCGCTTCTGAGAGCACATGCAGCGAGCCAGTGGCCACAATATTGAACGAAATGATGTCGACATCATCATGATCGATCCTATGAAGAGCGCCTCATCAGCGGCAGCATTGCCTTTCTCACTTATCGCAGCATGTTTCGATCTCTTAAGTCAAAGCTTCTATCTATAATTACACAATGCCTACTTCTTCTTGTAATATGAGAATGACAAAATGACATCATAGGCTCAGCCCATCTCCAAAGTTGGATTTCGCAGCCCATATCAGACCCTCTACTATCTTCACTATTTTCAATAAGTGCGTATTTTGTTACTATACTTGGCTTTATTTGTGCCTTTCAAGACGCATTTAATAGCAAGAGACAATGTGCTTTCACTTTAGCAACATGACCTTTGGCAGGCAATGCTCTCGTGGATTGTAGCAAGCAATGTTTTGCGACACAATGTTCACATCTTCAATCATCCTTTGGCCGGCCATGCTCCGAAATAAAATAGAGGGGCATGTTTCTTTGATTCAGTGCTCATTATGCTTTGTTTGCAGTTCATTTGTTTCTTGAGGCTTTGAAACAGCACCTATTTCCCTCTTTGTTTCATTTCTCAGGTCAAGCTGGTTTCCTCGGACATGACAGAAGCCGCAACTCAAAATGCTAGGCTCGCTCGCATTTAAATAAAATAATTCGAGTTTTCTAGGCCAGAAGGAACCGTAGATCCAGTGCTCCTGCGAATTATACTAGAAAGCTACCTTCCAAACCAAGACTGGGGATTTACCTGGAAAAATAAAAGCCATGTAAGTGATTTCGGTTTCTTTCTCTCCTCTCATATTTCCATCCATACAGTACTCTTCTTTTTGGGTCGATTATTCTTCTATTCTCATCATATCATTTCATCATGTCTCAAACTTCTTTTTTATCGCCTGTTGCGCCATCCCAGCATGCCTTTCAAACATCTTTCGATGATACCGCCCCAGACCAACCGTGGGATCGGGGACTCAGTATCCAAGAGGCATGGTCTAACTCTGCTCCAATTAGGGATAATTGCGCACCGCCTCGTCCTATTACGGAACATCAGCCGTCAAAGACCCGGAGCTATGTCTCGCTCTCCAAACTATTGGATTACATTCAACCCGAGCTCTCGCGAAAGCAATACCGCATTATCAAGAATGATAAAGGCCTCATCGAAGCATACAAGTCCGCGGGTATAGACCGTGTGGAAATTGGCAGGCAAATCTGCGAATGGGGCAAGAATTCGGGAGATGAGGCCATCGTCGACATATCTAGCAAGGTCGGCCTTCTTCTTCAAGAGATGGGCAAATTGTCAGAGCCTTACGCCACTGCACTGGAGGATGCGCGTGGCCATCTCAAGATCATCCGCAACATTGAGAAGATCGTTCAACCAATCCGGGATAGAAAGATGAGGGTATTGGGTAACATCCAGAAACTCAGAACGAAACAACCTCTTCAAAGCATCAAACTGGCCGCGCTAGAGCAGGAGCTTGTTAGGGTAGAGGCCGAGAGTCTGGTTGCTGAGGCGCAGTTAACAAATCTTGTAAGTGCCTCTGCCTTCTGCTGATTGACAGACGGAGTACAATTCACTAAACCTGCATGTTACAGACTCGCCAGAATTTCAGGGAAGCGTTCCAGATCGAGCTGACTGCTGCTATTGAGCGCGCCGAGAAAGAAGTTATTCTGGCCAAGCACGGCTTTCGCCTCCTCGAGCTCCTTGACGCTAACACAGTCGCGCCAGGACAGCCTTTCGTGCCCTACGAGCATGGAGATCAAGCTCACCAAGTGCTGAGTGACGCCGAAGCTAATCTCAAGGAGTATCAGCCGGATGACAGGTACATCGCTCCAGGAGGAAGTGAAATATTGGCAGAGACTGTGGATGAAGTCGACCAGCCAGTTAACATCAACGGCTGGGGAGTGGCGCAAAGCTGAATCAGCTGTTGGAACCTGTGTATGGCTTAAACATGTAAAGGAATGTTTTCACGCATCCTTTTGTTGGTGTCCACGCAGGGCGTCTTGCAAGGAGATTGGGCAACCAGGTCGGGTTTATCTATATGGATTGGGTGGTTTATTTTGTCTTTCTTGGGCGCTGTATGAAACATTTCTATTATATCCAACTGATTTTAGCAAGTTGGGTAACTTTTCTTACTTGTAGTCATGAACAATAGAGCTCTTTTTATAGTATGGTGTATCAGCGGATAACATGAATGGGTTCAGTATATCTCACAACAAGAGATTGGAGCACTGCATATCTAATGATGAAGTGGCGTTATACCAGAAGATGTATGTATGTAATGATACTTCATAACCTTTCTTGAGTGATCAGGGATTGGAGGGTTGAATTTCCCATGATGTTACCCTGTACGGAGCAGAGATGGCGAGATGTTTGAGCATTGCCGGTGCTCACGTACAATTACGTATTAACTTGCGTGCCGTAGTACTTGATAGAGCCCATTTCCCTAACAGCCCCGCATTAAAACAGCCGTGGTAAAGCTCAAGCCCTCTCCTGGGCTTTACCGCCTCTCGCATGCACATCCAGTGCAGATTTCCACTGCCGCCCCGTATCTCCGGCAGCCGCTGTGCGCTCCGGCACTGAAAAGCCTGCTACGAACCTCGGTCATAGGCCCAAATCAACCGAACTCGCCCCCGTGAGCTTGATATTCTAGAGAATCCGGAAAGGACAAAAATAAACGCATCTTACCCATTGGCCCCATTCCTTTATCCTGCTACCCGTTAAAGAGAGCCTCGATCCGATCTTCAGACCTTTGCCCATGTTGGCTCGCCGTGCACTGCAGCTCAGGTGGCAGAGTCTGCGTGGCCAAGTCTCCCTGCCCAATCACAGCGGCGTGTGCTGGACGACTCGACTGTACAGTTCCGCTGCCTCTGAGGCTGCCCGGACACAGGGCTCTGGTAGGCCTGTAGACGGTGTCACTACAGGCGCCGACAGTGCTGGCCCTCTCGCTACAGGTATCCCTCTCCCTATCGCTGCCAAGATGGGTCTGCGTGCCCCGCCCCCTCCATCGGGTCAAAACTCCTCCGCCTCCTCGCAAGCTTCCCAACCCTTCCAGCGAACCGCCCAAATTGCTCGCCATCTGAACAGCAATTCGGATTCATCATCAGCACCAGCCGCCACGATGTCTGGATACACAGTCCGCAAGGTTGCCGCCCAGAACACTCTGGAGCACCGCGTCTACATCGAGAAGGATGGCGTCCCCGTGTCCCCCTTCCACGACGTTCCTCTTTATGCCAACCAGGAGCAGACCATCCTGAACATGGTTGTCGAGATCCCTCGATGGACCAACGGCAAGCTTGAGGTGAGTTCGCAATTGCGGCAATTGATTGGATCTGGATTGGATTTGGCTGCCGTCTTCTGTCTTTCATCAGAGACACGAGCGCGTCTGAATTCGACCTTGACCATCTCCCCCCTTTTGCTGCCCCTCGTTTTAGGCACCGCTCTTTTCAGCATACTGACGTTTGTGGCCTCTTTTCTTATAGATCTCCAAGGAGGAGCTCCTCAACCCCATTAAGCAGGACATCAAGAAGGGCAAGCTTCGCTTTGTCCGCAACTGCTTCCCCCACAAGGGCTACCTGTGGAACTACGGTGCCTTCCCCCAAGTATGCGATGCCAAATCTCAATCATACCCAACTCCAGCTCTCTGGCCAAGGGGCCAATACAAGAATACCAACTGACAATGCTGTGCGCTCTAGACCTGGGAGGACCCCAACACCGTTCACCCCGAGACCAAGGCCAAGGGTGACAACGACCCTCTCGATGTCTGCGAGATCGGCGAGCTTGTTGGCTACCCCGGCCAGATCAAGCAGGTCAAGGTCCTCGGTGTCATGGCCCTTCTCGACGAGGAGGAGACTGACTGGAAGGTCATTGTCATTGACGTGAACGACCCTCTGGCCCCCAAGCTCAACGACGTCGAGGACGTTGAGCGCCACCTGCCTGGCCTCCTCCGTGCCACCAACGAGTGGTTCCGTATCTACAAGATCCCTGACGGCAAGCCCGAGAACCAGTTCGCCTTCACTGGCGAGTGCAAGAACAAGGCGTATGTGTCCTATTCCCGTGGGGGGTTTTTTTTTTTTTCTTTGAAGAGCTTTGAACTAACAGGATAATAGCTACGCCATGGATGTCATCCGCGAGTGTGCTGAGGCCTGGGAGCGCCTCATTACCGGCAAGACCCAGCCCGGCAGCGTCTCTACGTAAGTACAAAGTCCCAATTGCCCATATGACAGTCATTGGTCGGCCTGACTAACTCTTCTTCTTTTTTTTTCCAGCACCAACACGACTGTCGAGCACTCTCCCAGCCGCGTCCCTGTCCAGTCCCTGCCTCCTCTGCCTCCCCACGAGGAGCTGCCCCCTGCGAAGATCGACGCTTCCATTGACAAGTGGTTCTTCATCAGCGGTGCTTCTGCTTAGTATGCATAATTTAACGAGGAACACTTTTTGCTGGCGTCACATGTATCAAATTTTTAGTATTTGATAGTGTATACCCTGCGGGCGTAAAATCTAAGCCCTGCAGTAAAAAGTACTAGAAAAGAAAAAAAGTTTCATGACAACGTATATCGTACAATATCTAGTGATGTCCACATTGGCCTCATCCAAGCTGTATCCCTGCCCCGCGTAACGCCGTCAATGCATAAAGTATAGACAAATTTTTGTAGTATTTTTACTCAGACAAGTCTGCGGCCTTTTGTAATTGGCGCGAGTGACGGTCGACCTCCTCGACTAAACTCTTGATGTTGATTTTCGAGCAGTTGAAGTCCATTTCCTTGCCATCCTCTGCGCAAACGAATTAGCATCTTTCTAATAATCACACCTTTCCCTCTTCAGTGTAGGCGTACTGAATTTGACTCTTAATGAGCTGTTCTCTGCAGAATCTCTCGGGAGCAGAGCCGTGTTAACGACCGTTCCGTTCGCACGAACGTTTGGCGGGAGGAAAGTCAGGAACAGGCGAGCGGGCTTAGCGCATGTCGAGAAGGGGTTGAATTTGGCCGTGACCTCGGTCATGAACTTGGTAATCATCTTGTCGGTTGGAGCGAGAGGTCACTCAGTTTAAAGCGGGAATTGAGCTTTTGTCGCTGCTGGTACGACTTGTCGATGGTGGGATGGTGTCGAAATTTGGTGGAGACTCGATATAAGCATATCGCTATACAAGGTACCTTGCTGTCCATGCCGAGCCAATGATGATGACATGTTAGCTTTGAAAGTTGTCTAGCTACCAGCGTTTCGAGATTCTTGATTTTTTTAAACAACGACCAATATTTTTGCTGCGAATTATTTCCAAACGAACAAAGATGTCTCTGGAGGGATTGCAGGAACGGCTGGCTGCCTTGCAGGAGACCACGGCGCAGCTTAGAGAACTGATCGATCGACTGGCCAACGTGGAATTTCAACCGGGATCCGTGCCTTTAAATATCGAAGAGGAAGGCAGCGTGAGCGGCGAGCTTAGCGCAGAAGCCGGCTTGATATTGAAGACTGGACTGGAAGACCAGCAGTTGTTGTGGGAAGAGGCGAAATATCTGCGGCGAAGTGGGCATGAGAAGGAGAGGCTTGAGGATGGGATTGGGAGGGTAGGACAGGAATTGGCTAGGTAAGGAGGACACTGGATATGGCTCTAGTATTGAATCTGGCACAATGCTAACAGCTATTCTCGTTTAGTCATCGATCATCACTTCGAAAGGCACGGCTATCAGCGAAGAAGAGCTTAGAGCGAGCACAGAGGCTGGAAAGACAGCTCATGGTACAATCCTTCTCCGAGCCCATATCAGAGACAAATACCTCCGTCGACGGCGGCAGTGCCGAACAATCACAAATTATAACTCGACCTCTACGGCCCAGCTACAACCAAAACCGCCAGTTGCAGTCCAGTCTTTCGGAGGAAGACCGCCAAACAGTGGGAGCAAGCAGCAACGTCACAAACGCGCTGCGACGGACGCACGCCCTCATTGCGTCAGAGCTGACAAAGAGCGAGTTCGCGCGGCAGACGCTGACGGAGTCCTCGGCGGCGTTGAAGAAGCTGGATGAGTCGTATACTTCGCTAGATGGCATGCTGGCCAGTTCGAGGGATCTGCTGGGCACGCTGCTCAAGTCCCAGAAGAGCGATACGTGGTATTTGCAGACGGCGCTGTATATGCTGATGGTGACGGGTGCGTGGCTCGTGTTTAGGAGGATCTTGTATGGGCCGCTGTGGTGGCTTGTGTGGCTGCCGCTGCGGATCGTGTTTGGGCTTGGGTCAACGGCTGGAAGGGCGGTGATGCAGAGTGGTCGGGAGCCTGAGCAGTCTGGGAAAGCTGGGGTGGTGATTGATGGGGAGATTCAGGTGGATGGATTACCAGATGAGAGCTTGCCTACTGCAAAGGTGGGACGGGAGCCGAAAGTGACGGAAGAGGAGAAGGAGGATAGTGATGAGTCTATGGTTGAGAAGGTTGGAAAGATTGTGGATGCGGTGAATGAGGCTGATGAGTTGGGGGCGATACCTGGAGATGTTGAAGATGTTGAGGATGATTTGCAAGGAGGGGAATCTGCGGAGGTGGTGGTAGAAGATTCGCGACAGAGAGATGAGCTATAAGACTAGAGCATGGGTAGCGCGAGAATCACATATGATGAAAAAAAAAAAGACTTAATATTCATAAATACTTAGATCCTAACATTGTTAAAAGATAGGATGGTTTCTACACCTTTTTGAACTCCCGTCTGAACTCCATATACAAGTTGATATCTCTCCGCTCCTCTATTATTTCCCTCTTTGATCATGCGTTACCTTAAGACCTCTGGGGCGCAATCTGGGCAATGTCGCTGATCCAAGGCAGGCCGAGCTGGTGCATCTCAACAGCCAACTGGAAGAGATAGTCCAGACTATAAATCGAAACCTTGTCAGCACTGTTATCTTGACATTTATATCACAAGAATAGGGAAAAAGAGCACTCACCTCTCGCACTGCGTCTTCGCCTTGTGCACATTATCCCCCCACACATACACGCCATGCCGTCTCACCAGCACAGCATACGTATCCGGATACTCCTCCATCGCCGCCTCCAGATACTCCGTCAAGTCCTCCTCATGCGGCGTGTTCTCGATAACCGGAATCCTCAACGTATCATGATACCCCAAGTTGCCCACTTTGCCGAACCCTTTCCCAAAGCCCTTGATCTGCTCAATGTTGTTAATCTCAAAGACCTTGCTGTTGCCCTTTGCCTCGAGCAGCAGCGTGACGAGCACGGCCCAGTGGGAGTGCGTGTGGATGCAGCAGCCGGCGCCGCGGCGGGTGAAGGCGGCGAGGAAGAGGGGCGTGCACTGGGAGGGCTTGTAGGTGGGAGGGGAGCGGAGATAGGTGCGTTGCTGCTTGTGGGCGGGATCCTGGTCTTTGAGGGAGAGGACGTAGATGTCGGTTGGTTTCATGAGTTCTTTTTGGACGCCGGAGGGGGCGAGGTAGACGAGGTTGCTGGGGTTTGTTAGTTGGGGTTGTTATAAGGTGAGATGGTAGTATAAATGTAGAGTGAGAGACGCCATTGTGAAAGACTTATACAGTTGTCATCTGAGTCTTATACCTCAATCTTCTCACTTGAGATGGCACTTGAGAAGAAGCTCATCTGCATCATCTTTCAAGCCCATCACCGAGCAATGAACATAGGGAAACCGGAATAAACTTGATTCAGGGGAAGGGGCATTTACTCGTCTCTAATTGAACATCCTCCTCCCGTGCCAGTAACCCATCCCAACGTCCAAAACTTGGCGCACAGCGAGGGGATGAGGTTGGCAGGGTGCTCAGGGTCCGTGGAGGTGATGAGCTGGTCCGGGTTTTCAACAGCAGCCTCGGCCATTGCGAAGGATTTGTATATGAAAATAGTACTAGAAAAAATAAAAGTAAAAAGTAAATGCAGGTAGTATTAGATGCAATTGTTTCTCTCGTTAATTAATTCAAGCAATACAAGAGCTGTCGTTGCGTGTTAGAGCAGCTCTTTTTGCCCCTCTCAATTTAGTGCACCTTTTTTTTCCCGTTTGCCTTGCCCCTCCATACGCGGAAAATGACGAAACTTGGCTGCGATAGGTAGGAGCAGTGGAAAAAAAACGTGGGCTGCTTGCTGGGAGGTCGCGCAAGGACCACCTCATCATTTTAAAAAGTGATTTGATCTCGATTTACTTCAAGCAAGATAAGATTTGATCCGGGGATCTCTATACCATGGGGCGGAAACACGAAGCAACGTCTTTTTTTCTCATTGAGAATAATATGTAGGCTCAGATTGCCATGGTGAAAGCGCATCGGAATCTCGATGTGTACTTTCGCATGTACATTCATGCCCGCAGTGTGTGTCGCGTCTTGGCTTAAGAAACGCCGCTTGCAGTTCTTAGTGTGCTCATAGCTCGGTACCTGATTTCCTGCACTTGGATTCATCTCTCCTTGCTTCGTGGTTGGTTGAAACTTCGCCCTGGTTACTAAGCGTCGCCCTCGCTGACAGCTGTTTCAGCAGCTCATTTCGATCTTATAAACCGGCTCGTCTCATTGGCTCGAGTGGCAAAGGGCGAATCAGAGGATGGGATCGTCAACGCGTTTGCCCGCGTTTGCTGTTGCTAGGCCGCACTCTATAATATGGACTCTTGCGAGAAGCGAGGGGAAAAGGGGACTCATAAAAGTTTCTTTCTTCACCTCACAACTCTGTAATACTAGTACAATATGTCTCAGACATTGTATGTAGGGCCAAGCCGGTACTGAGATTAACATTCAAGAACCCGCATTACACGTACCGCTGCAGGAGTTGCAGTAGCAGCCACCTAGTGCTGCAGCTTCAAGGGGCATTATGGCAAGGTCTTGACCATCGCACTGAGTATCTTATACTCTCACATCAAGGATCACGGCTGAATGTATGAAGAGAGGAACTAGCAGCTCGTGATTGTCACCGAAACAAGATGAGCCGAGCGCCCATTCACCAAGCTGAGAGAATGTACTGCCGCTCGGGACTCCATCGTCACCAAGCTCCATCTCCAGGTCACAAGGCCTGGGGCGGCCGAGTCCAAGGTTCTGGCGCCCAGTGTTTTTGTGGAAATTGCGGTCCTATCCTCAGGACAGAGGCGGATGTCGCTGGCTCTGCCCGTGCATACGACTCTCAGCTGCGCAAGGAGCAGATGTTCCTTGGACCAGGGGCCGCGGTCAGCTTCGCCAGCCGCGAAGTGGTTAGATCCCCCTCGGAATCTTGCCCTCGTCTGCACCGATCGCCAATGGAGCCCTCGTATAAGAAGGAGCCAAAGCCTTTTTTGCATCTCAAGGCACAGTACGAACGCGAGAATCGGAACTGGGCCGGGCTTGTATCCTCGAGCCAAGGGGAGCGCCGCAACCCCTGGTGGCTCGGAAGTCACAGGCTAGAGCGCCTAGTCTCACGGGCTAAGGCCGTAGTATCAGGCAAATTGGGTGGCAAGCTGGCAATTGCTTGCTTTGCTATCGAGATTTGGCTTTCGGCAGCCCTTCTTTTTGGCTTTGCGCCAAGTGTAAGCCTCCCCCTTTCGTATCCATTGGGCGTTGATGCTGGCGGATATTCGTGACGCGCTTCGAATCGAAAACGACAATTATATCTCAAAAAATGGAAGAGTGGCAATGTTGATGTTGATGTTATTACTCAACCATTGTAACCGTGTGACGAATTCCAGAGGACGATCAAATTCAAAATACGGCCTGAACTTTTGTCTTAGTCACTAGAATTCAACCACCGAGAAGGGCTTCGCTAGGATGGGCCGCCCTAGCGCCGCTTCATGCCCCTGCAGGCCTTAGCCGATAGGAACAAGACAGCCAATAATGCTCGCGAGTACATACTGTCGATGGCAATGTGGTATGTTGCTGGTCCTAGCAAGTGCATAGTTATAGCAGCGGGGGAGACATTGAAATCGGCGATGGGAAACGGGGGAGTGGTCCATGAGGAAGCTTCAACTTAATGCTGGTGACATGCTCTTGACATGGATACCATGGAACAAGAAGAAGGAAAAAGAAGAAGCGAAGCAAAGCAACACGCAAGAAGAGGCCTCGCTCCGCATGAACAAACCAGATTGGAACAAGGGAGCCAGGCCGCGATAGTGCACTTGCAGGCCTTCAGAGATGGTCCGTCCCACAAGCCGCACACAGCCTCTATGGGACCCATGGCCTGGCCGAGATGCCGACGAGACTCAATGACCGCATCGCACGCAGGCCTCGGCGAAATAGGCTGTGATTTGGTACAGTACAGAAGCGTCAATGGTTGGTGGGAAAGACAGCGAAAGCAGAACGGCAGATGAGGGTTGGGCAGATTCATGCATCGAGCGCCCATCGCCACGGCTGGAATACGAGCCAAAACCCGTGTGTAGGCTGCGAAGTCGCCGCAACGTTGGATCTTCGGCTGTTTTACGAGGCAAAGCGCAGCGGGAGTGCCACAAGCCAAGCAATGGAAACCTCAGGCGCCACGGCATCGACTGCCCAAAGTTGGGGGTTGCAGCGGGTTTGATTGCAGCTGCATCGCGGCGCCACGCAATTAAAGGCGCCGCCTTGGCTTTTTGCGCCGCTGCCACAGAGGGAACGGATGTCTATTCTTATCTACACAAGCTGTAATCGCAATTGTGACGATTCTTCTGGATTTAATGGCTGTCATGGCTGAGCTTTTCGAGCCTCTTACAATGTTTACTTTGGAGGCACTCCAGACTAATAACACAGGTACTAACATACTGTGGCTCCCCGTATCGTATCGTAGCATCGAGGGCAGCTTAGCAGCAATGCTTGGGCGGGGCCCCTTAACAGTCCAGCAGGTTTTTTGTCTCTCGCGCTCCCCAATTTTTGCCAGCACAAGGGCCCGGTACAAGACCCGTACTGTGCGCCGAAAATAACAACGGCGAGGCTTGCCGCCAGTGCGTTATTGGTCTCCCAGAGCTACGAGCTCGTTACGCGCCTTGGGGCGCCTTGGCTTTTGGGACTTTGCTCGGCCGCGTCCTTGAGGGTGCTCGTGCTATTAAAAGGGAGATTCCCTGCTCCTCTACGTAGAAAACCTTCTTGTTCTCCTCTTCTTTCTCTTTTTCTCTCTCCTCATCATCTCGATCGTCCTTCGTTTTCGGTTCATCGCTCACATTCGTTCGTGTGCTTTATACTCCAACGACCTCTCAAGAGTCAGCCCATCTTTTTGTCAACACTTCCAACAAAAACAAACACTTCAGTCACCATGCGTTTCTCAGTCCTCCTCTCCGGCCTCTTCGCCGCCGTGGCTGTTGCCGAGTCCACTGCCTCTGCCCCGGCTACCGCTGTCTCTCTGAGCCCCGCCCAGGCCTCTCAGGCGGCTTGCTTCAAGGCTTGCGCTGCGGGCGACGTCGACTGCCAGGCTCACTGCGTTGCTGTATGTTGATCCTCCGTCTCATGCTGTCACTGATTTCTCTGTCTGTTCTCGCCCCCCTTCACTTTGAAGGCATGAGAAGAGCAGAGTGAATGAGCGGCTCATAACCACTATCAATCAATCTTATATAATGAGATGACTTACACGTATATTGCACAGGTCCCCTCTCCCGACCGTGGCCAGGTCAACGCCACCACCCAGTGTGTCGCCGCCTGCCCCCAGGGCAAGGGCACCGCTGCTGACAACAAGGCATATGGCGACTGCGTCCAGGGCTGCATCGGCAAGAACTACTTCGTCTCCTCCAAGGGCACTCCTCAGGCTACCGGCGCCGCTGGTGGCAACAATGCCCAAAACTCCAACACTGACACCGCCGCTGCCCCTACCGGCACTGACTCCTCCTCCACTGGTACTGAGACTGGCGCTGCTTCCACTGGCTCTTCTGCCACCAAGTCTAGCAACACCTCCGGCTCCAAGACCGGCACTGCTGCTGCTCAAACTTCTACCCATAACGCTGCGCCCGCCATCATTGCCTCTGGCGGTGCCTTTGTTGGCGTCATTGCTGCCCTTCTGGCCATGTAATTTCTGAGATATCCCTGTTGTCTTTTGCTATCTTTTTAATTTCAGTCTTGGATAATGTCAAGGCGGTTTTAATTTTCATGGGTTTTGAGGATTTAATGACGAGCTTGTGTGTATTTAACCACAAAAACGTAATATGGATTGGTTGGTTAGGGATAATAATACCAAAAGAGCCTGTTTGGACAGCTTAACAATTTTGCGATTTCCTCTGCCTATCTGTGATGCTATGAACCTTTTGTACCTGACGCCATGATCACGACGTGCAATCATTCATTCATTTTGTTCCTGATAAATTCATTCCTTTTGTTCCTGATATTAAAGGTCTTGATGAGGTTGACCGCCGTTGACACTCGGGTCAGTGAGCGTATCGTGCCATCAATCATCTGATGTGGACCAGCGCAGATCGTATGTAGACATGCGATCTACTAAGTGGTACCACGAAGTGATATAAGTTAGATTGTACTACTACTTATGTGCTGCAAGTCTACTAATCCGAAGCCGTCGTACACGCACTGCATAAACTAGTAGATATTTGCATGTACGCAATTTGTCTTGCATACATCTACACGTGTTGTCTGATGTAATTTGCAGCTTTTGTTATACAAGGCTACCCGGCTGGTTACCGAGTCATTGGCTGTGTAGTAGTTACATACCAGCTACCAAGGCAATGAACTGCATTGGGAGTACTGCTAAAGAAAAACAATACTATAATAATTTCCCTGGATTCTGAAATGAAAATACAGTCGCTGAAAAGATGCGCGATTCCAGACGTTGAATAGCCGTTCCCGAAATTTTCTCGGCACATCTGCACGGGCTAGTGCCTTAGCGGTGCTTTTCTGTACGATTCTCTGGAGCAAACTCCTAATAATAGCGGCCAAACTTAGCGGCTTGTCATATTAATGGGGCAGCTCTTGTGTGCATTAGAAATCGATCGATTTGCTAAAAGTTAGGCTCTCCATAGTGCTGGAGAGTGGAAGAAAAAATTGCGTGCAGAGAAATAAAGAGGTTAGAAGAAGAGGAAAAAGAAAAATAGCCCAAGCATGGTAGTTTCTTGTTGCATGCAATAATACAAAAGAAGCGATCCTTGTGTCAGCATCGCGAGCACCCTAATCCGAGGTTACCTCGTTTGCTCAGCACGGTTATTGGACATGTGGCATCTTCTGGCCCGTCTAGCCAGGTTCCTCCACCATTTCCCCTCCTCTGTCTCACGGGTAATAAATTGATGCTACCAGCTGGGTAATACGATCAATTGGTTCGGTTTGGGTGCAGAAACAGGGGACTTTTGCATGATGAATGGATTAGATGGTCTTTGTTACTTCATGATTTAATGCGTATCGGGGCTTTGGCTCGCGTGTCCATCTCAATTGGCGTTGGCTGTCTACATGTCCAAAAGATTTCTAAAGACTTCGAAAAAAAAAAGTGATGGATAAGTACTTGCAGCACAATCAGCAGGCCTGGCCCCACACGTGGGTTGCAGCGGCGCCAAAGGAGCTCATCCGGGACTTTATTCTCGTCGCTTCCAGCGCCGCTGATTGGCGAATTGCGCTGCTTCCGATGAGCTTGGGTACGTACATTTTGCGATTTAACCCAGCCTGGCAGCTGGACCCCCGCATCAAAGAACTAACCTGGCAGCTAAATTTTGGTGGTGGCCCTGGATAGCTTCTACGTGTCCTCAAGAACCTTGGCCGGCCTTTTCCCCAGCCTTCTTCAAGTGTCGCCGCGCGCATCTGAATCTTTCTTTTTTTTCTTTCTTCTTCTTTCAACCAAACTCTTGAGAAATCGTCTTTCTCTTCGAGCGCTGGGACTGCCCTGTTATTGGCATCACATCCTTCTTCTTCTCTCCCCCGCACTCTTTGATCCTCGTTGCGCTCTGCGCCTTGGTATACCTTTTGCAGTGATTTCAGGCCTCTTGACTAGGTTGCGCTTCTCGAAATGAAGTTCAACACCGTCGCCGCCGCCGCGGCTCTGTTCGCTGGCGTCGCGTATGCTGAGGAAGTGGAAGAGTCCAAGGCTGTGCCGGAACTCCCTACCTTTACTGTGAGCTGCTTTCTCTCTTCTTGGTGAATGCGGAAACGCAGCTTTTTGGTTTGTAGAACCATACTGTGAATTGCATGCTAACAGGTGTGACTACCAGCCCACCACCATCAAGGCAGACTTCCTTGAGCAGTTCACCGATGACTGGGAGACACGGTGGAAGCCTTCACACGCCAAGAAGGACACCTCCGCCTCCGACAAGGACAACGCGGAGGAGGAATGGGCCTATGTTGGTGAATGGGCTGTTGAAGAGCCCTTCCAGTACAAGGGCATCGATGGCGACAAGGGTCTTGTCATCAAGAACGCCGCCGCCCACCACGCCATCTCGGCCAAGTTTCCCAAGAAGATTGACAACAAGGGCAAGACCCTCGTTGTTCAGTACGAGGTCAAGCTCCAGAGTAAGTTGGCGCCTGGCAATGGATCTTGATATCTGAAAATCGAAACCATTTAGACATGTGCTGACCTGCGCGTGCGCTTTTTAGACGGATTGGACTGCGGTGGTGCTTACATGAAGCTCCTGCGGGACAACAAGGCTCTTCACCAGGAGGAGTTCAGCAACACCACCCCGTATGTTATCATGTTCGGCCCCGACAAGTGTGGCCACAACAACCGGGTTCACTTCATTGTCAACCACAAGAACCCCAAGACGGGCGAGTACGAGGAGAAGCACCTCAACTCTGCTCCCTCGGTCAACATTGTCAAGACCACCGAGCTCTACACTCTCATTGTCCACCCCAACAACACCTTCTCCATCCAGCAGAACGGTATTGAGACCAAGGCTGGCAGCCTCCTTGAGGACCTGACCCCATCCATCAACCCTCCCGCGGAGATTGACGACGCCAAGGACACCAAGCCCGAGGACTGGGTTGACGAGGCTCGCATCGCTGACCCCGAGGCCGTGAAGCCTGAGGACTGGGATGAGGAGGCTCCTTTTGAGATTGTTGACGAGGAGGCCACCAAGCCTGAGGACTGGCTCGAGAACGAGCCCGCTGTCATCCCTGACCCCGAGGCTGAGAAGCCCGAGGACTGGGATGATGAGGAGGATGGCGACTGGATCGCTCCCACCGTCCCCAACCCCAAGTGTGACGACATCTCTGGATGTGGCCCCTGGACCAAGCCTTTGATCAAGAACCCTGACTACAAGGGCAAGTGGTCTGCTCCCTTCATCGACAACCCCGCCTACAAGGGCGTCTGGGCTCCTCGCAAGATCAAGAACCCTGACTACTACGAGGACAAGACTCCTTCCAACTTTGAGCCCATGGGCGCTGTAAGTTGACACCCTTCCTCTAATTCTACTGTGGAGAAACCTGCTTGCTAATTATGTGCTTTATAGATTGGCTTCGAGATCTGGACCATGACAAACAACATCCTCTTTGACAACATCTACATTGGCCACTCCGTTGAGGATGCCAAGAAGCTGGCCGACGAGACTTTCTTCGTCAAGCACCCCGTGGAGAAGGCTCTTGAGGAGGCTGACAAGCCCAAGATTGACGACATCCCCAAGTCTCCTTCTGACCTCGTCTTCCTCGATGACCCCGTCACCTATATCAAGGAGAAGTTTGACCTGTTCGTCACCATTGCCCAGCGAGACCCCATTGAGGCCATTAAGTTTGTCCCTGAGATTGCCGGTGGTATTGGCGCCGTCTTCGTTTCGCTCATTGCTATCATCGTCGGTCTGGTCAACCTTGGTGGCTCTCCTGCCCCTGCTGCCAAGAAGGCGGCTGCCACCGTCGCTGACAAGGCCAAGGACCTGTCCGAGGCTGCCGCTTCTGGTGCCGAGAAGGTCAAGGGCGAGGTCACCAAGCGCACGACTCGCAGTCAATCGTAAAGAACCCTTTCAAAAAGGACGGCTGCTTTTCTTTTGTTGAGTGAATGGGATCAAATAGCGAGCGGGATGTGAGATGAACAAAAACAACATATCCAATATACCAATATCTGGGACAGAACCCACAAAAAGATTTGGGAGTATAGGCGAAGGAACATGAATAGGTATTATAAAGCAAATCTTGTTAAAAAAAAAAGGAATCTATTGTTATTATCTTGTTCCCTTTTGATTCGAGAATACTACCCAAGTATCTCCTGTCAGATAGGATCCCATGTTTTTTTTTTCTTCAACGGAAGTATTATGGAGTACCTACGGAGAGATGCAGTAAGCGGCCGGACACTCGATATGATTGTGCAGATGGATGTTACCTCGCAGGCAAGTAAGCACCGATTACAGCCTAGAGCACGGCTTGAAGAAGGGCACCAATGCATGAGACGAAGGAATTACTAGGCGCAAGCAACACGTGGGTGCTAGTGTTTGTCATGTTGGTAGTACGTATCAAGTTTGAATAAATTATTTGGTCATTGCTGAAATCTCGTTTGATGTTGATTGGCATCTTTGTTCCCGCGGAGTAGAGAAACAGGACCTACTACTGCTAATGGCAATAGGCTGTTGCTAGCAGATGCTCTATATCGTCACCAGGCCATATACGGCAACCTAACTAACAACCCAACCGCCTCCAAAGGCATCTCTGGCCATATCCTCGGTTGACTTGACTCTCGACAGCCAAGGTAGCGCAGATTGAATCAAACTTACGGTGTCAGTAGCTTGGCTGATGGCGTCAATCGCAGAGCTCTATCTCGTACTTTTCTCGGCAAAGGGTCCCCGTCATCGGAGCTTTTATAGCTGCAGCGTTTGCCGAGCAGGATGATGATCCCTCGCAGCAGAAAGAAAAAAAAAAGAACTAGGGCAATGCAGGTGAGCACACAGTAATACCGCAGTGATCAGACACCGGACCGCCGTCAGCACGGGGCTTATGTAACAGGGGACCTGCCCGAAGCAAACGGTGTCAATGGTGTCAGTGGTGCCAATTGCTTTCGGCATGAAGCGGCATCGGCTTAACAGCATCTCTGATTCTGGTACCTCGTAGGTATCACTGGTGCAATCTGCTGGGAAATCCCACGCAGAGGATGCGGCGCCCTACCCCACATGGGCCTTGCGGCTAGTGTCCCCCATCTTAATTCGCCTCCCCTTCCCCACGTCCGGCCGTAGCCGTGTGTAATCGGCTGGCTATAACGGGGAAGACGGGTGAGAATAAATACTTCCGGGGGGACGACGATGCAGAGGGACGGTTTCTTTTTTTCTTCTGTGTGTGTACCTGATTGGACTGAGACGCATGAGAGAGACGCAGAGATTCTAGTGGACAAGAAGAGAGCAAGCAATACATCTGCCCCGCGTCCCTTCCCATCTCGTCACTGCTGCTCCAACATCTACTAATACCCGTCATCGCCGTCTTCAACCGCCTCAAGCCTTTCTTCCCTTTTTTCTACTCCTCCCACCAATTTCTAATATGCGTCGCTTCATCGCGAGCAGCGCCTCTGCCTCTGCCCGCAGGCCCCTGACCGCCGCAGCCTCTCCTCGCTCCGCCATTGCCCTCTCCAAGATGGCCTCCAACTCCAGAGCAGCCCAGGCCGCCACCGCTGCCCGGCGGATACACGCCACGGCCGCGCAGCTCAAGCCCATGGACGCCCTCGCCTCGACGGCCACCAGCTTCCCGACCACCCATGAGCCCATTGAGGAGGTCCGCAACACGCCCTACTTCATCGACAACAAGTTCGTGCAGTCCTCCACGGACAAGTACTACGACCTAGCCGACCCGGCCACCAACAACCTCGTCACGCGCGTGCCGCAGATGACCGAGGCCGAGATGAAGGCCGTGGTCGAGTCTTCGCAGAAGGCCTTCCTCGCCTGGAAGGACACCACCGTGCTGTTCCGCCAGCAGATCCTGTTCCGCTACGTGCAGCTGATCAAGGACAACTGGGACAGACTGGCCGCCAGCATCACGCTCGAGCAGGGCAAGACCTTTGCCGATGCCAAGGGCGATGTGCTGCGTGGTCTGCAGGTTGCCGAGGCTGCCGTTGGCGGGCCGGAGCTGCTCAAGGGCGAGGTGCTGGAGGTTGCCAAGGACATGGAGACGAGAAGCTACAAAGAGCCATTGGGCGTCACTGCCTCCATCTGCCCCTTCAGTAAGCTGTTGCCGTGACATATCTTCGCTTCTCACTAGGGGCAGTATCAAAAGTGTGTATGTGTGACTAACAAACGACTCTATAGACTTCCCTGCCATGATTCCTCTGTGGTCTATCCCCATTGCTACCGTCACTGGTAACACCATCATCATCAAGCCCTCAGAGCGTGATCCTGGTGCCGCCATGATTCTCGTTGAGCTGGCTGAGAAGGCTGGATTCCCCCCCGGAGTTGTCAGTGTCATCCACGGCGCTCACGACACCGTCAACTTCATCCTTGACGAGCCCGCTATCAAGGCGGTCAGCTTCGTCGGTGGCAACAAGGCTGGTGAGTACATCTACTCGCGAGCTTCCGCCAACGGCAAGCGTGTCCAGGCCAACCTGGGAGCCAAGAACCACGCTGCCGTGCTCCCTGACTGCAACAAGAACCAATTCCTCAACGCCGTTACTGGCGCCGCCTTTGGCGCTGCTGGTCAGCGCTGCATGGCCCTCAGCACACTGGTCATGGTCGGCGAGACCAAGGAGTGGCTTCCAGAGTTGGCTGAGCGAGCAAAGGCCCTCAAGGTTGACGGTGGCTTCGAGGACGGTGCCGACCTGGGCCCTGTCATCTCTCCCCAGAGCAAGGAGCGTATCGAGAGCCTGATCGCCAGCGCCGAGAAGGAGGGTGCCAAGATCCTGCTCGATGGCCGTGGCTTCGCGCCTTCCAAGTACCCCAACGGCAACTTCATTGCCCCCACCATCATCACCGATGTCACCACCGACATGACTTGCTACAAGCAGGAGATCTTTGGTCCCGTGCTGGTGTGCCTGAACGTGGAGACCCTTGACGAGGCCATTGAGCTCATCAACAAGAATGAGTATGGCAACGGTGCTGCCATCTTCACCAGATCCGGTGCCACCGCTGAGACCTTCCGAAGGAAGGTTGAGCCCGGTCAGATTGGTATCAACGTGCCCATCCCCGTGCCGTTGCCCATGTTCTCTTTCACCGGTAACAAGAAGTCCATTGCTGGAGGAGGTGCCAACACATTCTACGGCCGACCCGGCATCAACTTCTACACACAGCAGAAGACTGTGACAGCGCTGTGGCAGAGCGCAGACGCCGTGGCCAACAAGGCTTCGGTGAACATGCCCACGCTGCAGTAGAGGAGAGGTCAGTTTCGGATTTGTTATGACGGCATTGGAGAAGTGAGCGTTGTCTGTATGTATGCGAATTCAATTTTGCGGGACAACATGAACTCGTTCACTGTGACGGAAAAAAGGAGGAAATGGGAAGAGAGAAACCATCCAGTGGTTGTCTCAGCACTTGCATGTATATTCTTTTTTTTTTTTTTTGAATGATAATGTAGTCACGACCAGATTCTGCTAGACAGCATGAAAATGTTTTTGTCGAGATGAAATAAATTACGTTAAATTAAACTAAAACTATATGCTATTGATTTCGTGAGTATCTATGCTGCTAACATGTAAATGTGGCGTTGGACTATGCTGTCTACTTTAGTCCTCAAGCTGCTCACCTATGATTGTGGAAGCTTGAGAAATTCATGCATATCTGAATAATTGAAAATTGAGAACAAGAGGTTGTGTTTGTTTTCATGGTAAATAAAACCTTTTTTTTTTTTTTTTTTTTTTAAAGGGACTCAAGCTATAGAGGAGGTGCCTCAACACTCAACAGTATCCAGGCAGGTCACATGCAGCTTGCCTCAGCAACCGCTTACAACGTCCTCTTCTGCGGTAACCAACCTGCATACAAACTCATCCAAAACATCGCCTCATCCCGATCCATCAATTTTCTTCAGCTCTTCTTTCAAATGCATCTCAAATAGACATGATACCCATACTTTCTAGAGAATAATACAGCAATCATCATGGATATTGCGCTGGCAAACCTCCCTTACCACATCTTCAGTGACATCACCTTATACCTCCCTCCCGTACAGGTCCTTAGATGCCGGCGCATTTCTCGCATCATACACGAGGCCCTCACGAGAGATGAGCTCTGCATCACGCTCATCTTGAAGCATTTCCCCCGCGCGCTAGAAGGTCGGCGACTCAGACAGCTTCTCGAGGCCGGCGAAGCTGAATCTCTGGACCAAGGGGACTGGGCTACCGCGTATGCGCGGCTGGCGAGGCGGTACCATCATCTGGGCCGGGCAGAGCCCTGGAAGGAGATCAAGGTCCCTGTGCTGAGAAATGCAAAGCTGCTCCAAGGCGTGGCGACATGGAATCGGCTCCTGAGCTTGGCCAACAGGAACACGCTCTTTCACTACCAGGATCCGGTATGGACGGTGGCACCGAAAGAAGGGCTGCTGGTCTATCCGGCGCCGAAGACGGAATACTCCAGCCCGGAATACCGGGCCCGAGATCTGGCGACCGGGGTGGAGGTCAGGGTTCCGTTTGTGTTGAAGGGCAAGATTGTGAGGCGGCTGCGGATCAGCCATGGCATTCTTGCGATTGAGTGGTGTCTAAACACTCCAAGCAAAACCCTCTACGTCGATGGAGAGTTTATTGGGGGAGAGTTTCATAAACACTATGCAACCTTGTACGACGTCCGTCGAACTGGATCTTGGGACGGCATCATTCCTCAGCGGCCTGCTCTTGGCGGCACTGCGCCGACTTACACCTGGAAGATCAAATTTCGCTGCGAATTTTTGATTTATCCCTTTGGCTTTCCGGTGAACACCGTAGATCGATTCTTCTCAACGCATAACGCTACTCATTACGCCGTTTACACATGGCAAGCCACGCGCTTTCCCCATCGCACTATGAACGACACTATACGACCCAAAGAGCAGCTCACAATATGGGAGATTGGTGCCCCTTCGACATACAGACCGTCTGACGATGTATTTGGCAGTGTGCAGCGAATTTTAAATTTGGGTCCTCGCGTGATTCGCAACATGGCGGACGTTCAACTTGAGGACTGGTCCGTCTTACAAGGCCATACACCTTCGTTGCGCACATTGGCCTTGGACGACTGTACCTGGGATGCATCCAGGAGTACTGCCTGCGGCCACGTCTTCTTCACAGAGGAGGAACACAGATGGTCTTCAGGCGGACACAGCTCCAGGCGTCTGCCGCGTTTCCATCTCGTCAAGACAACAGGGATACCGCTGATTGGCGAGGGGCCAAGGTGGGTGGATGAGTGTCGAGGTGGGACCGAAGCCAATATACAACCCTCTCGCAGAAGCAGATGGAGGATACATGCAACCGAGGCATACGAAGAGGAGGACAGCGACTACGACGATGATGGCGAGAATGCCGAAGCTGCCGCCGAGGGCAACAGAGACGGCGACAGCAGCGGCACAACTGTCCTGAATACAACCGCAGCAAGTTCGTTTCTGGAAACAAGACCCTGGGTCAGACACTCAGAAACATGGCCCGGTCGGGCTCCTTGCTGGCGCCATATTGAGTTTCCCTACCTTACAATGTCTGAAGTCTTGGATATCCCTGCCGGCATCCGCATCGTTGCCCGAAACTGCTTCATGCTGGCTGTCATCTCTACCTTTCCAATGGATAAGATCTATATCCAGGGCGTCAACAAAGACGGCCCCATACACCGAAAGAGAAAGGGAAAAAGAAATATCAAAAGCTTGAGTGATTGCTCGAGGCCCTCCAGCTCTAGCTCCAGCTCAAACCCGTCATTTCTCCTTCAAAGTGACCAATTGGCCGATACGATGCAGAACCAGGGCAGGAAGGAGTCTCTTCAGACAGAGGTCCCATTCGGAGCGAAGATGTGGCCGCAGATCATGTGCAGGGGAAGCATCTTTGGTGATGAGCGGTGGCTCCTTGGGGAGACTCCTGCTGGAGACGTGCTCATTCTTGTCTTCTGAGCTGTTTGAGGGTAAGCACGCAATAACGATAAGATGAATGATGAAATAGCTATTGGTAGTAAAAACACTCGTTAAAAAAAAAATGCAAGATGCAATCAGTTGTAAGGGCGGCAACAGCAGAAGCAACTAGAACCCTATTCCGTCACTTACTCCATGGGACGGATACCAAGCAAGGTAGATGGCGAAACAAGAGAGCATCACGTTAAAACGCACGTCTCATGCTTTTTCATGGTCACGTTCCACCCCCAAAAACCCACATTTACAGAGGCGCATTAAGGCGCATTAACGTTCTCAGTTCATCTGTGGCGTCACAAACTCGTATGTTAGGGGGGAATCGAGGGAATTTTTTGTTCTTGGCCTCGTTTACATTTCATTAGGCAGGGTGCCATTCTACATGCTTCTCGCCGTATCTACACCGAATCCCGAGCGTGTGTATATAATATAAAAAAAGGACAATAAAGCAGTCTACAAAAAATTGCACTAATATATATTCCCTTCGCCTTGTTGTGGCTAAGCAAAGAACGAAAAACAACAAGTGCCATGAACAATTGATCAAAATCAGTTTTGGGGTGAGATGTCCGAATATCTATCCCCCATATGACAAAACAACAGAAAAAAACAGTGTGTTGCGTTATAAAAACAAAAAAAGAAAAAAAAAAGCAGTGAGAGTTCCTTTTCCCGAAGCTTCTTTTGATATTCCTCTTCTTTGTTTCATTTCAATCCTTTTTTTCCCATCCTCATATATTTATATATCGATATTTTCCGTGTCTCCAAAGAGCAACAATTCTCTTAGAATACGCAAACCTCCTTTACTCCTTGTTCGGAGATTGCACGCTAGGAGATCGCATACTAGGAGATCGCACACTAGGAGATCGAATGGCTGGAGCTTGCAAAAACCCGCCATAATAAGAATCCAACCACGCCGCTGCTTGTTCGCCAGCCTCATCTACGTTCGTGTCCCAGCGGCCGACGGAGCCAACGTAGCCGTCGGGACGGACATTGACGATGGCGACCTCGCTGGGGCCGAGGCTTCCAAGCCACTTCTCCGTGCAGAAAGCGCCTCTCGTGTCCAGCTCGGGGACGTTGTCTAGATAGAATGTCCACCGGCTGTCTTGCAGCAGCGCTGGGAGGTCTGAGATTTCAATTTCAGACTTGGGCATGGTGGCTAGACGCATCATCAAGGTCAGCAAACGGTATTTCCTGTCACATCATTCAAAGAGGGGGGGAAGGGGAACCCACTGATCAAAGCAAAAGTAAACAAGTGGCTGACTACGGTATATCTCTCAGGTCGTGTGTACACATCTTCTGGCGCCGGGATCCTGGGCTGCTTCGCATAAGATGCGCTTGCGGCAGCAGACAGCTGGCTCACCAAAGACTTGGGTGTCGCAATGGAGCGGCAGAATGTCTCCAAGAATGGCCTTGCCTGTATTACATCCCACATAAGGAGGTAGATACGGAACTGGCCAAGCATGGGGATATCAAGCTGGACGTCCACCGGATTAGAATCGATGTATCGCGACACCTTGGCTGGGGGCAGGAGGCATCCCGGGCGAGCAGCACCCAGAATGGCCGAGTTGTCCTCTGGCCGGGTAATGTTGAGGGGGCTCTCGCTGTAGTCGGCGCCGATGCCAGAGATGAAGCGCACATTGGCTCTGAAGTTCTCGGCCATTTTGACGGCATCTCCTTCAGCAATCCGATTGGCATGCTCGTAGTCGAAGTTGACGAGATCTAGAGCAATCTTGCGGCGCTCTACCTCGTAACTCTCGAGCAGATTGGGTTTGGCCAGTCCACGGCACGCCAGGTTCAACTTCCACGAGAGATTCCACGAGTCGTGCATGGACGTATTCATGCCCTGTGCCGACTTGGGGGAGTGAGTGTGACTGGCATCTCCGGCAAGGAAGACTCTGGTATTGGTGTCGGTGAAGCGGCTGGCCACACGCTGGCCCACTTGGTATCGGCCGAACCATTCAATGTACTTCCAATCAATTTCAAAGGGAGCCATGATCTTGCGAGCCTGCTGCATAACGAACTTTTGGCCAAGCTCGCGGCGGTCAGCACGAGCGCTAGCCTTGAGCTCGATGTAGAAGCGCGTCATGTTACGCTCCCGAGGAACAATGAGAATCGAGCCGTGCTCCTCGGAGTAGACGAGAGTCTTGGACCAAATGTCAGGGAAGTTGGTGATGAGCTCGCCATCCAAGACACCCCAGATGTCTGGATGTGACATACCCACGGCCTCAACATCGGGCATGTTCTTGCGGACCTTGGAGTGCGCTCCATCGCCTGTTTGGGGGGGGGGTTCACATTAGCTAGATTCGCTACAATTTCAATTGATTTTGCTTACATCCGACAAGATAACTGGTCAGGATGGTCCTCTTATCCTGGTTGACATTGGTGTGACATCGAACCTGCACGGGTCCTGATTTGGGAACGAAATGGGATTCAAAGGCCGTGTTCCGGCGCACTTCCTTTCCGCGCTTCCTCAGGTCGTCGACGAATATGCCCTCAACCATGCCCTGGTGAACGAGCAGGATGTAGGGGTCCAGAACATCGATGACGGGAGGGTAATGCACCTCACGGCCCAGACGATGCAGAGGAGCGTCGGCTGTGCTGCGCCAAAAGGAGATGTCGAAGACTCTCACGCCACGCTGCAGCAGCGGATCAGCCAATCGCATCTGGCGGAATGTCTCAATTGATTTGGGCTGTAAGCCATCCGCTCTGGTTTATGATTTTCCTGTTAGAATAGAGAAGCTCTTGTCTTCAGAAAGAAGAGGAGTGGTGAGATGGAGCGAGGATAGATGAAAACATATGAAATAGAGAATGATTCGAAATTGACATCTTATAAAACCATGAAGTGAAGATATATCTTTGTAGGCATGAAATTTGGCACGACGAAAAGGGGAAGAAGGGGAACTTGGGCCGGGCCAAAGGATCAGGGCAAAACGGTGTATATTGAGAAGACATACCTGCCAACCGGCGTCTGATCTGCCCTGTCATCTACAACTTCAACATCAATGCCGTAGCGGGCGAGGTTCGCCGCCAGCATCAAGCCCGCAGGACCGGCGCCAACGACGCACACCTGGCATGTGGTGGGCGGCTCTGGAAGACTCCGGAGCAGGGCCAGAGGATCCGTGGCATCCTCATCGTCGACGGCGGTTTCAAAGTTTGACGGGCCTGGATCTGGCTCCTCGTCCATGTGGTTGGGACTCTGGTTCCGCGAGTTGGACGCAGGACTGACGACGCCCGGCGCCATGTTGACGGCAGACGACGAAGCGTCAGAAGCTGCGTTGGCCAGCGCGAAAGAGGCACTCTAATCCCTTCTCTTGTCCAGCCGTGTAGCTTATCGGCTGCAAGCAGAATCCAGCAGACTGCCGGAAAGACGAGCTCGCTCCACAGCCAGGGAGCCTGGTAGCTTTGCAATATCAGCGGCCGGTCAGCTGCAGGCTCGTCCAATGGCCTTTGCCTGTGTCCAAACCAGACGCTCAGCGCCGTGCCCGACAACAGCGGAAGCGATGGATAAGGCAGTTGTGCCCGTTTGCCTCAGCGCCTCAAGAGCAGCGAGTCGTCTCCACCACACCTCGTGTGCTGCAGCGCAACTGCAACCGCAACGCAATACAGGGCTCTTTTAGAATCTTCTGGGCGTCAGGTCTGCTCGGTTCTGGCAGACACAATGCCGTTTGAAAGAAGGAAATAGCGATATACGGCACAGGCGTTGTTGGGCCTGTGTTGTTTTGCTCCTCGGCTTTTGCCCCCCTGGCTGCGACGAATTGGATGGATACCGGGGCCTGGATCGGGGTCCTAGGGCCAGACACTCAAGAAACTCAGGATGATGCGACAATGCACAGAAACGCAGCTAGATGGAAAAGAAGAAGAGAAGCCAGCAGCAATCAGGTGTAAGAAGCGATGGAGAGCGAGTCGCTGGAGAGACAAAAGCAGTCACCCGGGATCCGCCTCTGTTCTGGTGGCAGCGCAACACAGTCGATCTCAAAGGCGTGTCACGCGGCGCCGTAGCAGACACAATCCCAATATAGCACTGGCAGCTCTGAGCCCATTGCCCTCGAGGAGTGAAAAAAGCTTCGTCCCCTCTGGTTTTCTATTCCCTTCTTCACTAACACCGCTAGGCCGGAGGCATCAGAAGGTCGCCCAGGGCTGCTCTGGGGGGGGAAATTGGCCATAAATAACGGCCCTGGAGCAGGTACCCGCGACTCGTGCAGGCCGGGCAGAGGCTCAGGCGCTGTGCTCGGCCCTCGTACCAGCTACATGGCCCCGAGCACAACGATACAACAATACGATGCCTGTAAGGGTTTGGCTGCCACCGGGTGCAGCAGTCGGGGAGGCTGACGGAAGGAGCGACACAGCAGCGCCTGGCCCCGGCAAAGCCCGACGCACGCACGGCAAAAGTGGCATGACAGACGGACGTGCTGGACTGGTGTTGAGAGCGAGATCAGCCCATTTTGCGCTGCAGAAAGTTGTCATTGGCGTTGCACCATGTCCAGGCGCCTGCTTACCGATGGCCTAGCCTCAGCTTGCGCGCCGCTGATTGGCCGCCGCACCCGCCTCGGACAAGGCAAGTGGTGCCATTTCGCAACTGGCCGCGCTTGCTCCAGAACGCTGCGGCTCCACTGTGCTCCATCCATCCAGCAGAGGGAAAAAAAAGGATGTTCGGATCTGTTTGAGATTGCAGAGAGGAGAGCTGTGCAAAGCAAGCCCCGTGCTCGCTCCAAACTCTGCGACGCTCTCGAACACGGTCTGTGGATGATTACTTGAAAGACTTGCTTGATTGGCATGTAAAGGTAGGCTCTATGTACTTGGGTAAGGCTCTTCCACACTTTGCAATACTATATAGCCACCGGGTCCTTTCATTCCAGCATCACTTATTGGGATTGTCCTGTTTTGGACGGTTCTTCCCTTCTTTCCTCAGGGTCTCCCTAGGGGTCCCAATCCCTCTCTCCTCGATCTGCGCTGAGTTAGCAGGCTCCGTTTTTTTTTAGAAGCAGCAAGTGATGAAAAGTGGCATGAGCAGAAGCCCAAAAGTACGGGGTACCAAGTATTTGCGCCATGCCGCTTGACTTGGTCAACCCGCCGAGTCGTATGTAGCTCTCTTTAGCTTTTGGAACGGACATGGGCCCCGGCACAGCCTTAGCAAAAGAGGAAAAAATTGATTGGGAAAGATAAACGACTAAAAAAAGAAAAGAAAACTTGGAAAAAGACGCCACAACCGCAAACATGCTTTTTGCAATTGACATACTCCGAGCTAGCAGCTACTAGATAATCGATAGTACCTGCAAATGAGGCTCGTCGAAGCGGCCAATCCCACACGCCTCGTGGCCCATATATGATACTAGTAGGTGCCTATGATATGCGCTCTCATGCTTGCACCCGTAGCATCCCGCATCGCTACTAGTATCTCGTCTTATCGGTGCGAAACATACCCGCTTGGTAGTCGTATTGCACCAAGCATTGGACGCGCCATGGCGATCTGCCGGCCAGGATGGAATGCCCCGGCTCGATTCTGACTCGCTGTCACATAAAACCTGGCATTTCTGATAGATGCGATGGTACTTGTTGGTAGTAAGTACTAACCTCAGCATTGGTTCAGGATCCATTCACAAAGTATAAAGGCCCCGAGGATGAAATGATGTTAGCACAATCATCCTCACGGTGCAGTCAACATCCCCGCGATTGGACTTGAACTTCAGCCGGCGCTGGAAAGCGGAGGTGCAGCTTGTCCAGCTTCAACCTTAGCACAGAGCTACACCCTCGTATATAAGACAGCATCTGCCAATGAACCACGAGGCCGGCCACAAGGCGCAGATCCCTCCTCGCTCGCTGCCGTCAACATCGCCTGATCGCAGCAATTCCAAATCGTCAGCTCAGGCCACAGTCCAGGCTACTGCTCCATGGGGGAATATGTGGTTGGGTATCACGGCCCGAAAGTGCTGGTAACACACACGAGTTTGCGGAGATTTCCATGCCTCCGCCACGAGGCCAGCACTACTAGTAGTATCTGTCACTTCTTAAAACTATTAACGAGTAATAGTAATGCTACTGCTGCCCCGTACTCTGCAGGTTTGTATTACAAAGTGGTACTGCTAAAGCCCGCTAGCCTTTCATCTCTGGCCATTGTGGAACGAGTTTCAGGAGTTTAGAAACCCTACTTCTCCGGCCCTCTCCAATCAGCCCTGGCCGAATAGGTCTGATTCACTCAATTAGACTGCCAACAACACCAGGTTTTGGCCAGGCTTGTGACAACCAGCTTCCCCATTCAGGTCCCCGAGTCGGAGCTAACTGCTGCCGATGGACTCTACAGGAGCAGCAACTGCAGCTGCCTCATCGATTACCTGCCGCCCGTCAAAGTTCAACATACCGGTCTGGGCGTTGCTCCGGACCCGAAACGAATACCAATCCGGCTGGGACCGCAACGAGGGCCATATCCCTCCGGTTTCTGGCAGAATGATCTGACCGCTGCGGCCGCTCAGGATCTGCTTGACTACTGCCTCGGCAATGGACTCTGGCTCTTGATGCGGCATCAGGAAAGGCGCCCCCTGTTTAAAGCCGGTGAAGAGCTCTGTGTTGGTCGCTCCAGGATGGACTATTACGGTGCGGACCCTGGGAGCGTTGTATCGAGTCTTCAACTCAGCTGATAGACCCTCATGGAATGCCAGGGCTGCAGCCTTGGTTGCGCCGTAGTCTACCATGTTGGGAATTGTAAGCCACGACGCATAAGACGCCATCGTGACTACCATACCGTGATTCTGGGCCACGATATGCGGTAAGAATGTTTGTGCAATCCAGTAATGGGCCAAGGCATTGACATCAAACGTAAATCTGACATCTGCTGGCGTGGCATCCAAAATAGTCTTGCCGCGGACGACACCGGCGTTGTTGATTATGATACTGGGGTGGCCGACTTGGCTTTTAACTTTCTCAGCAACAGCAGCCACGTTCTCTGGCGACCTGACGTCGCAATAGAAATGGTGGACTCTCGAAGCTGCAGAAACACGCCGTCAGCTCTATAATGCAATGCAGCTGAGGAGAGTACCTCGGCCCGGTTACGACAAGGCGACTAAGACTTACAGGCCGCATATGTCATCTTCTGGACATCCAACACCACGACCGTGACCTTCATCTCGTCCAAGAGCTTCACTATGGAGGCGCCGATGCCCGTCGAACCGCCTGTGATGAGCACGATTTCCTTTGTCCAGTCATACTTGTCGTTGACCCAGTTGTTCCGGACCTTGTCTGAGAGCCAGCGGCCGACTCCACGCGCCAGGGCGATGTAGAAGAGCTGGCGTAGCCATCGTGCTGCTTTGGGGTGCAGAATCGAGAGGTCCTGGCCCTTTTTGGTAAAGCGAGCGAGAAGAACCAGGGGTAGCAGCAGGTTCGGGTTGAGAACGGTTCTGCGGATGAGCTTCAGAACTACGTCTGCACAAAAGCCTTCACGAGGGAGGATGCCCTTGTGCATCGGCATGGTGATGGCGGATAGTAGCAAGGCTGATGGGAATACAGAGCTAATTGAAAAGTGAGTGGTGATGCTAACACGACCTGTCGATACGATGGCAGCGGTATAATGTGCTTAGTCAACGGCTGACGATGGTCTTTATTGGTGAATCTGGCGAATCTGGTGTAGAGCTGACAATTGTAAAACTGTGGTTGGTCAAGACGCGTCGCAAATGCCGTAAACACCCAACATCAATCGGCGATATGAAAAACACGAGAACATGCAGTAAAACCACGACAAGTACAATTTTTTTTGCGATTCAAGGTAAAACCGTTGCTTTGGCCTAGAATGGCTGCTCAAGGCCCATCTTATAACGGCGATCAACACGGCAGAACTAAAAGACCCTGGTCGTGAGTTGCGCCCATGTGCGTCTCATAGGCTGCAGTTGCCGAGGCTTCTGTTTCATCACAATGCGGGGAGCACCATGCGCATTGCAGACTATGGCAGTAATTTGATGTCGAAGGCGAATGGGCTCCAAGCGCCATGTATATATGTGTGAGTGAGTGAGTGAGAGTGTGTGTGTTCATCACAGAACCGAGCATCCTCTATACTCTATCCAGTGTCTTCCCCGCATGGCTATTTTGCAATGCGGGTAAAAGTAAAAGAGGCTGGAGACAGCAAAAAGTCGTAGCGCCATCGCAGCCACTATAAATGGTGGAGATGTAGTGTGTGTGGGAGAAACCTGGAGAATGGAGTGCGGTTGGCCGAAACCCCAATAGGTAATACTGCTATGCCGAGCGCTGTGCCGCGATAGGCCCTTGACGGAGATGTGTAATAGCGCAGTGGCCGACGGAGCACCAAATGCACTAACAGCGCTTTTCGCATCGTAAAATTTCCTAATGCGTTTGGCCGGCGGGAGACACGCCGCGTAACGACCCAGTTTGCCCAGAGACTCTAACAAAATCTCTGCGAAACAGCTCAGCAATTGGACATGGGAAATTTACCATTTGCGGATTCATTGATAATTAGTTTGCTGTTAGTCGGCATGACTCTTTTCGGAGGCCGGCGGTCCACGATATGGTGCTCCGGCAACGGGCCCGATATCAGAGCAACTTGCATAAATGAAGCCTGGGCGCCAACTCTGATTTTTAAACTTATAAAAGGATATGCTGCTACTGCAAACTACCATCTTGCATAGAGCGGGAAACCAACCGAGATATCACAATTAACGCACGTCACCAGCTGAGCATCGCATCTCATCGCATCTCGTCTCCGGAGACCACTAGCCGGACTCGTTAAAGAGTGGGGGAGGAAATCATCAACTAGGTGGGGGAAACTCTCTCTCAGAGGCCGTGCAATAGAAGGAACAAATAAAAACCAGTCCTGGTCCCTTTTCACACTCATTGGCCGCTATGAACTCCTCACGACTCTCTGTCCTGCTAAGGCAAACCGCATCAGCCCAGTCTCGGCTGCTGTCCTGCTCGTCACTTCATCGCCATGCCGTGCAGCGACGGGGCCTGAGCGCTGCGGCGGGCTCAAATGCCATCCGGGACCTTCTCCAGGTATCCAGCGAAGTGTCCGATGCCATTGCGCAGAACAAGCCCGTTGTTGCGCTGGAGTCAACCATTTATACTCACGGGGCTTTGGGCAAGGATCTCGCGCGGGAGCATGAGGACTTGGTGCGGAGCACGGGCGGCATCCCGGCCATTATTGCCATTGTGGACGGCGTGCCCAAAGTTGGTGTCTCGACGGATGAGATTATTCGCATGATTGAGGAAGAGGGCACGGTCAAGGCTTCACGGAGAGATATTTCCTACTTGGTCGGCATGGTAAGTTTTTGTTCTTCTGGTTAAAGCAAAATGAAAATAACTAATGATTTCTGCAGGGCCTCGCTGGACGCAAGATTCATGGTGGCACAACCATCGCTGGTACCATGCTGCTGGCTAGATTGGCCGGCATCCGAGTCTTTGGAACCGGTGGCCTTGGTGGTGTTCACCGCGGCGGCGAAAACTCAATGGACATCTCAGCCGATCTCACTGAGCTGGGCAGAACGCGAGTAGCCGTCGTCAGCAGTGGCTGCAAGGGATTCCTCGACATCCCTCGCACGTTGGAGTACCTCGAGACTCAGGGCTGCCTGGTGTCGACCTTTGCAGATGGACGCAGCGGCAAGATTGACTTCCCGGCATTTTGGGCGAGGGACAGCGGCGTCAAGAGCCCCTCGGTCACATACACCGAAAAGGAGGCTGCGGCCATGATCCTGGCCCAGGAGAAGCTCAACATCGAGTCGGGCATGCTCTTTGCCAATCCTATCCCTGAGGAATTTGGTGTCCCTGCCAAGGAAATGCAGGCTCACATCGAGCAGGCTGTCGCCGAAGCAGACCAGAAGGGCTTTACCGGCAGTGCCAACACCCCCTATATCCTAAACAGACTCAAGGAGCTCACTGGCGAGAGGGCAGTGATTGCCAACAAGAAACTGGTGCAGTCCAACATTGTTAGGGCGACCAACATCGCTGTGGAATTGTCACGCTTGCTGAGCCAGGGAACGAGCTCGTAAGTCATTTTTTTGTTTTTGGGAGCCTTTGTATTTGTACTTTGTATTTACGAAGATGGCTCTAATCGGTCTAGATAGAAATTCATCGAGTCATAGTGTGGCGTTTTCATCAAAAGTCGAGAATAAACCATCATCTCCAGTAAAAGCAAGCCCCAAAGCTGATATACTTGTTGCGGGGTCGGTCGCCGTGGACCTAAGCTGTGATTACACCAGCCTCAGCGGCGGCGATGGCCAGCCGAAAGCTCATACGTCTAACCCAGCCAGCATCAGCCAATCAATCGGTGGCGTCGGCCACAACGTTGCTCTGGCTGCTCATCGTGCAAGTCGTCAAGCTCAGGTCAAGTTCAGTAGCATGGTTGGCGATGACATGTAGGCGGAGTCTCTCACATTCAAGTTGATTCAAGATACAGCATCATGGCTGACATGCATATAGTGCAGGTGACACGGTTCTCTCGGCTTTGGAAGCCTCTGGACTTGACCCTACATACGTGAAGAAGCTTGACCGGACAGAGCACCCGGGGAGCCGAACTGCTCAATACGTCGCTATAAACGACTCTAGTAAGAACCTCGTCATGGCCATGGCAGATATGGGCATCTTCACACAGCACCTGTTCCCAGAAGACTGGAAATCAACCATCAAAGCGACAGATCCCAAGTGGCTTGTAGTGGACGGAAATTGGAGCCCCAAGGGAATCAGGACGTGGGTTCACTCGGCTAATGAGCACGGGAGCAAAGTCGCCTTTGAGCCTGTATCGGTGGAAAAATCCAAGAGTCTCTTCGGCCCACAGCGCGGAGTGCCACCGCTGGGCGTCTTTCCGCATCAGAGCGTCGATCTCTCTTCGCCAAACATCTACGAGCTTTCAGCCATGTACTCTGCGGCCAAGGACAACGGCTATCTCGACAGCGCAGAGTGGTTCGAAGTCATCGACTCATTCGGCATGGTCGGCGCCAGGGACAAGTTTGTTCGCCTCACATCGATGGAGCTGACTGACGCTGGCGTGCCGGTGCAGTCTATCCAGCTACTCCCTTATATCCCGACTTTGATCACAAAACTAGGATCAAAGGGCGTTCTGTTAACAACTATTCTTGGAAAGGACGACCCCCGGCTTCGAGACCGCGAGTCTGAAGAATTCATTCTGACACGGTCATTTAATGGGAACCCTGCAATTGGCGGCGTTTACATGCGGTTATTCCCACCGGTTGAAAAGGTAGAAACCGTTGTTTCTGTCAATGGCGTGGGCGATACGTTCCTCGGAGTCTTGATATCAGGTCTGGCTCAAGGAGGAAGAGTCGATAAGCTGGTTGATGTGGCTCAGCGAGGTGCGGTTTACTCGCTGAAGTGCGCAGAATCTGTGAGCAAGGAGGTTTCAAAGTTGGAGGGCGAGCTGGAAAAAGTTGCATTGTTGAAATAAGCGAGTTTTGTTTCGAAGCATCATAATAGTAATATACTCCAAACACGGCAAATCCTGTTCAATGAACTGTTAGGCGTAAGAATTGTTAAGAGTTGAATGATCCATGTACATGTAGCGAAGTACATTCAAGTCTCAGCCTTGCCAAAGAAAAGCTGCAAGTCGCCCCACCAACCCCACTTAGTCAAGCTCCCGTTCTGCAAGGCTGAGCTCCAGACCCAAAAAATTATTCTAGAGAAAAAAAAAAGGTGCCAAATTCTGCTGAGCAAACTATTAACAGCCATTCAGCACATTCGCATCGCGGATTTCACCAGAAAAAATGGCTCCGCCGCAGGACGAACCTTTCTCAGAGGACGAGCAGTCCGAAAGCCCCTACTCATCAGACATTGACTCCGACGATGCCACAACAACACAGAAGAAGCCCGTGATTGCGGTGCAAGACAAGGACTCTGACGAAGAAGACCTGGAACGATTGGTTTTCGGCAGCAAAGTCAGCTTCGGAGACAGTCTTTTCAAGAACAATGCGCTATTTGGAGCTTCGGACGAGAAGGATGGCAACGAATTGGTATTGGCCGATGAGGACGCCGCTGGACTGGAAGACGTCGACGATATGGACCTGTTCATGATCGACACTGCCCCCAGCGGTGCGGCGCCTCAGGCTTCGGCTACTGCGCCGGCGAAGAAGAAGGGCGAAGGCGAACGGGCAGCCTGGGAGGACAGCGATGACGACCGACTGGGAATCTCGCTCGCGAACCACACACGACTGCGAAAACTGCGACTGACCGAGGCCGAGGACGTCGTGAGCGGCACAGAGTACAGCAGAAGACTCCGACAGCGCTACCTCCAACTCC
The DNA here is from genome assembly GCF_001481775.2 of Trichoderma gamsii. Lineage (NCBI taxonomy): Eukaryota > Fungi > Ascomycota > Sordariomycetes > Hypocreales > Hypocreaceae > Trichoderma > Trichoderma gamsii. The sequence goes on along the minus strand of NW_020171345.1, from coordinate 792,397 downwards.
ATCCCGTGCCTGCGTGGGCCAAGGAAGCGTCAGACGGTCGTCCTACGAAGAGGCGGCGGCGCTCATCCGCCTCCTCCGGCTCATCGGCCGAGAGCGGCAACGAGTCCGACAGCGAAGTGTCTGCCCAGCCATTGGAGGAGTTTTTGCGAGATGTCAGAAGCCTATCCGGCGCGGGCGGCCCTGCGAAGCGACGGCTTAGCCCAGAAGTCATTGATATCCAGCGAACGCGAGAAATCTCCGACAAGCACCTTGCGCCTGTGGAATGCCTGTCCTTCCACCCCGAGTACCCGGTCTTGCTGTCGGCCAGCACTGCCTCGGTGCTCTACTTACATCACATTGCGCCTGATGCTTATCCGGTGCCGAATCCGCGATTGACGTCTGTGCAAGTCAAGGGCGTCGACGTCAGGAAAGCCGAGTTCTTATACCCTGGCGGCGACAAGGTCTTTATCGGTGGGCGAAGAAAGTATTTCCACCATTGGGATCTCAAAACTGGCGTTGTGCAGAAGACGACGCAAATCCAGGGCCACCAGCTGGAGCACAAGACGATGGAGAGATTCAAGCTGAGCCCTTGCGGCAGATACATGGGCATTATAGGCTCGTCACGTAAAGGCGGCGGCATCGTCAACATTCTCAACGTCGGTTCTCTGCAGTGGATCGCCACGGCCAGACTGTCCAGCAGACACGGCATCGCAGACTTCGCCTGGTGGAGCACCGGAAACGGCATCACCGTCCTCGGAAAAGACGGCCAAGTCGGCGAATACAGCGTGGACAGCAGGAGCTTCGTCGGCATCTGGCGCGACGACGGCTGCGTTGGCGGCATCGTCATCGGCCTCGGCGGGCACCAGGGCCCCGACCTCATCGGCGAGGACCGCTGGGTGGCCATTGGCTCCAACTCGGGCATCACAAACATCTACGACCGAACCACGCTGCTCACCATGGACAGCGACAAGAACGTCACAGTCAAGGAGACGCCCACCCCGACTCGCGTGTTTGAGCAGCTCGTCACGCCCATCACCGTGCTGACCTTTTCCCCAGATGGCCAGCTCCTCGCATTCGGCAGCAGGGAGAAGAAGGATGCCCTGCGGCTGGTCCATCTGCCGAGCTGCACGGTGTACAGGAACTGGCCGACGGCGCAGACTCCACTGGGGAGAATAACGACGGTGGCGTTTGGAAGGGGGAGCGACTTGTTGGCGGTGGGTAATGACTCGGGCAAAATTAGAATGTGGGAGATTAGGAATTAGAGGATGATGGGTTTCTTCATCTTGTGAATATAAAATATAGAGCGGATTTGCTTGTTTCGTATAATTGAATGTTATGACGACCGATCGACGCTTAGTTTAAATGTCATATTTGTGAATGTATGTGTGAATATTTTCCATATTTTTGAAACAAAGTGACATTTGCCCCAAGTTCATGAACGCCTTTGCCTCGAGAGTCCTCTCCAGTGGTATACAGTAGCCTTTTTGCGTTGATCTCTCTCGTTAGATTTTCGGTATCTCATTTTTTCCTTCACGATATTTTTCCTTCAGATCCTCTGCTCGATTCTCCCTCGCTAAAAAAAGATAAACGCCGTAATATCTCGTTTGCATTGAGAAATATTTTTTCCTTAAACAAGCTCTGCATCTCCATACTCAACAAGGTCCTTTGCGCTCGACCACCTCATAATGAGAATATCGCCGCTCGCCCCCGGAAGAATGGTATCGACATCAGTGCCTCTGCCAAAGACGTCCTTGTCTCGTAATAAACGGATGAATACTGCCGTGTCCAAGTCAGGAGAATCAATCATGCTGACGTTGCCGGCCGTGTCGTTGAGGTTCTGCAGGCGCTGGGGGAATGAAGACAGGAAGGATGAGAGGTAGTGGTTGTGGAGGAGGGCTTGGTGTCTCGTGGCATATGCCAGTTCAGTGGGGGAGAGGCGCTGTCTTAGTTCTTCGGTTGATAGGTAGTGAAGAGTGTATTTATCAATCTTGTAAAAGGTGATGTTAGGTCTTTGCCACAGGTACTCTCTCATACATATCTTTTTTCATGTTTCATAACGCTTATGAAGGGCTGTAGGCTTGACTCACTTTTGCTATTCGTGTCCTTAGATAGCTCCTCACTAGGAATTTGTATCGTTCCAACTCAGTCTGGATGACAATGAGAGCAAAGTTGGTCTTGGGATCCATGTCCCCCGTCATATCCTCAATCTTTTCAATCTGAGATTTGATCTTGGAATTGACCCGCTCAAACAAGCCATCAGCAGGCCATCTAATATGACGAAAAGCAAAGCCATTCAATCAGTAAACAGATTCACAATCATTATATAATTTTGAGTAATAAGAGCACAGGCGATAAATGGCTAGAAAAACTCACTTGAGCAGCTCTGGAGCTGATCTCTCAGCAACCCAAAGGCGCGTCAGAGCCTGCAGGTCGCGAGTTTCAAGGGGGATGCCGTGGGAGGAGGGATCGACCTCTCGGAGGATATCGTCGATATCCATGCTGAGAGGCTGGTGTCCAGGGGTTCTCGGTCTGTGTCTCTATCTCTCGGTCATGGGGCTGATACGCTGGCGAGATTCAGTGGAGGGATCTTGAAGTAAAGCCCGATTTGGCTTGCTTCGTTAGCAGTGGTGGCGGCCCAGCTTTTCTGCAGACTGGGCTTTGCGGTGGGGTCTTGTGTAATGTCCAGATTCAGCACGCAGATGGTCAGTGCAAATATTGTGTTAGTGGCAGCTCGCTGTAAGTTGGCGCAATAGCCCGCTATAGTGGAAGACGTTCAGTGCCTAGATTCTGATTGGCGATAGTGCAGCTAACAGCCATAATGCGGCTACGGTTATTTTCTTCGATCCAGTTCACATTAAGCCTCTCACTATTGCCAACGAACAGAGGCGGGGGAGACGTTCAAGTACATGTACCTTCTACAGTTACTAGTTAAGCTTCCGCTATTAAAAGCTGCCAGTTGATTGAGACTTGCAATTAATTCTGCAAGACGATAGCTGCCTCTTAAAACCAGACGTTATTCGCATGGCATTGGGCATTTGGTATACATTATCATTACATTCTTCATTGTTATTTTTTTGTATTGAATTGTTTTTAATCACATGTACTTGTATCTGAAGTCCATAACTCAACTTACATAGTGTGAGCTGCGGTTGACAATGCTCGATAGAAGCATATGTTCTGGCATTCGTGCGTCCCAGAATGTTCAAGTTTGCTAAGCTCGAGTTCGGCGACTTTTCCCCATTTTCTCGGCGATTATTCTACTTACAGACATCTATCTGTGCAACTTGTCAGCCGGCTGATTTTGTATCAGGCGAGTTGCGCCAGAATGTTGGCAGTGGTGGGATGATGCATAGCAACCTGTTGGGCCGAGGCAACTCTTCAAGTCCCCGCGATGGCGCCTCTTATAAAGCGAGATGTGCTCTCCAACCAATGATGGGGGTTATTTCCGACCTCACAACCACTGAAGACCATTGACGAACTTTGTTTCCGTTTTCTCTCACATCGACTTATGCTCAATTAATACATCTATTTCATAACTAATTCCTATCAAATCATACAATAGTCCCCAGCAACAATGGCAGACCAAGACGGCGATGGTCCTCAGCCCTATGCTGCATATCTCCGGACTGTTATCCAAAAGGGCCTCTTAGCCGGCGAGCTGCCCGTCGTGACAACGGATCCAAACCAGCTCCAAGAGCAGGCCCGGAAGGCGATGCCCAAGGCCGGGTTTGACTACATCTTGGGCGGAGCCGGTGAGGCGGCAACAATGGACGCCAACCGTCTTGCTTTCCGCCAGTGGAAAATCATTCCCCGCGTCTTGAAGCCCACAACGCCTCGCGATCTAAGTGTCACTCTTTTTGGCCAGAAATATGGTACGTAAAGTTGTAACATCTGGAAACTCCTCTTTTATTTACTATAATTCGTAAAATGACTTGAACTCAAACCCATGTTCGCAAGCTAACTTGCAACAGACGTTCCCATTCTCATGGCACCCATTGGCGTCCAATCGTTGTTCCATCAGGACAAGGAGATTGGCGTTGCTCAAGCTTGTGCCGAATTACGCGTTCCCTTCACCTTGAGCACAGTTTCGCAATCCACATTTGAAGAAGTTGCCGCCGCAGCACCAGGGTCACCAAAGTGGTTTCAATTATACTGGCCCAGCGACGAGGAACTCACAGCCTCACTTCTCAAGAGAGCCAAGGATAACGGCTACACGGCGCTCGTGGTAACTCTTGATACTTGGACTCTTGCTTGGAGGCCGACTGACCTCGATACTGCCAATGTTCCTTTCCTCGTGGGCGTGGGAGACGCAAACGGCTTTTCGGATCCAGTCTTTAGGCGTAAATTTGCCGAGATGAGCGATGGTGGCACTCCCGAAGACAATCTGGTGCAGGCTGCAATGTACTGGATCGGCAACACTTTCCCCGGAGTCTCTCGCTCCTGGGAAGACCTCAAGATCCTAAAGAAGCACTGGGATGGACCCATCATCCTCAAGGGCATCCTCAGCGTCGAAGACGCCATCTTGGCGGCCGAGCATGGTATGGATGGAATTGTCGTGAGCAATCATGGCGGCAGGCAGATTGATGGCGCCATCGGGACTTTGGACGTCCTTCCCGAAATCGTCGACGCTGTTGGCAGCAAGTTGACCGTCATGATGGACTCTGGCATCCGAACTGGCGCCGATATTCTCAAGGCCCTGGCGCTTGGAGCCAAGGCAGTCTTTGTTGGGCGACCTGTGGTTTATGGGCTGGGTATCAACGGTAAAGAGGGTGCTGAAGCGGTCTTGGCAGGGTTGCTGGCTGATCTCGATTTAACAATGGGATTTACCGGAGTTCAGAACATTGGGGAGTTGAATCAATCGATTTTGCGTAAGATTCAGCACGCTGGGGATATCAAATCAAGTCTCTGAGTGTTGGATCATGCATAGAGCTGGAAGTAGAAGCACTTGTATGTATGTATATAACAGTAGAAACTGGTTTATAGCTAGCTCAGCGTTAGGTATACAGGTAACAGATATGCTTAGTCAAGGAATAGTCAGATATTTACTGACATCACTTATTCAGAGTTTTCATAGAGAACTTTCTCGTGTACAAGTAATACATTTTTCCCTTTGCTATCCTTGGAGCTCCTCGGTCTTTTATTTGTAAGTCGGAAACATGCTATTATCTTCAGTGTAAGTCCATTGAAATGCGCGACATGGAGACAAGAATGAAACAAGAGTTGATAATTTTGGACAGTGAAATTGATTTATTAAATGAAGAAATATTACGTATTTCACAATGATGTAGTCGTGTAGAAGAGCTATCCCATCGTGAGACAGGCCATTTGCGAATACAGTGCGAATTGTACAAGATTCTCGTAAGGCTACAGCTCGCAGCTAATGCTCAAAGCTAATTCGCCAGCTTTATCGTAGCTCCTGCAACACGGTCAGCCTTCTCAGCCGCGACAAGCCATTCTTCTCGAGCTTCGACGGCATTACCTCTTCAATTGATTGAGATTCTCCCGAAATTTACTAGTCTGCCAAAGCCATGGCGGACGCTGCAGCTGAAGATGACAGCCGCGCGCAGAAACGCAGCCATGCAGAGTATGCACAGCAGGATGATTCAGGTACGAAGGCTCGTCCGTTTGGATTTAACAAGCATTGTACGGGGGGCTAACGGCGTGTTTTTGGAATAGATTCTTCATCCGACGATGATATGGGACCGCAGCTTCCCACCGAGGCCCCTAAGAAAAAGCGCCGCGTCCTGCCTTACGAAAAGCTATACATCTCTGCGCTACCCAAGTCCGCTCGATATTCGAAGTCATTGATGCACAAGGAGCAGGTGCTCTTCACTACATGGACCCCTCTGACCGAGTTCCTAATAACATCGTCTACCGATGGCGTTGTCAAGTTCTGGAAGAAGATTGGAGAAGGCATTGAATTTGTGAAGCAGTTCAAGGCGCACAATGGCATGATCACGTCAGTCTCGGTCAGTCGAGACGGACGAAGCTTTGCAACCGCCGGCGACGACGAAACGATCAAGATTTTCGACGTCATCACGTTTGACCTGCTTTCGATGATTACCTTGAAATATGTACCCAAGTGCGTCTGCTGGGTTCACAAAAAGGGAGCCTCGTTTCCTCTATTAGCTGTGTCGGAGGAAGCCAAGCCATTGATCCACCTGTACGACGGCCGCGGTGAACGAGAAGACGCGATTCATACCATCAAAGGCTTGCATAGAAGCCCGGTACATCTAATGGCGTATAATGACGAGTACGACTGCGTTGTCTCAGCGGACGAGAACGGCATGATCGAATACTGGCAGCCTAGCGACAACTACGAGAAGCCAAGCAGCGTCTTCGAGTACAAGAGCTCAACGAATCTTTTTGACTTCAAAAAGGCCAAGTCCGTACCAACATGCCTTACAATATCACCAAACGGGAAAAGCTTAGCCGCCTTCTCATTGCCAGATCGCAAAATTCGAATCTTTGACTTTGCATCGGCCAAATTGCAAAAAACTTACGATGAATCGCTCGAAGTGGCCGAGGATATGCAACGGTCGGGCATTTCGGCACAAAAGATTGACAATGTGGAGTTTGGTAGACGCTTGGCTCAAGAGCGAGAGATTGAATCACAGACTCTGAAAAATAAGTCGAATATCATATTTGACGAATCGGGGAACTTTATCCTCTATGGTACCATGGTTGGGATCAAAGTTCTTAACACATTTACAAACCAAGTCGTCAAAGTGTATGGCAAGGATGAAAACTTTCGTGCTGTGAATCTGGGCATGTACCAGGGGCAGCCACAGAAGAAGGGAATAGTGTCTGTGGAGATGGGTGCTTCAAGCAACCCTCTTCTACAAGAATCAGAAGCTCGGGATCCGATTCTTATCGCTACAGGTGTGGGCAAACTCCGATTCTACATGTTCACGAATGAAGAAGAGATTAGTAAGTCGACACGAGACGTTCAAAACGAGAAGCCCACTGTGCTAGGAGGCAAGGACAAAGCGCAAGCTGCCAAAAAGGCAGAAACAGGAAACGCTGCCATCCTGCATACTACATATGGTGATATTCATATTCGTCTATTCCCCGACGCTGCGCCCAAGGCGGTGGAGAACTTTGTTACACACGCAAAGCGCGGGTACTACAACAACACAATATTCCATCGTGTGATACGCAAGTTTATGATACAAGGAGGTGACCCCCTTGGCGATGGCACCGGCGGTGAGAGTATCTGGGGACGAGACTTTGAGGATGAGTTTAGCAGCTTGAAACACGACAAGCCGTACACAGTGAGCATGGCGAATGCAGGCCCGAATACGAATGCCAGTCAGTTCTTTATTACGACGGAGAAGACAGTGAGTTTATGACCTGAAATACAATGAGAAGAGATGGGAACGCTGACGCATTTTGTTTTTCTATAGCCGTGGTTGGATGGGAAGCACACAATTTTCGGGCGTGCGACGCAAGGCTTGGATGTGATTCATAAAATCGAGAATACGAGGACGCACAAGGAGAAACCGGAGGAAGATATCAAGATTCTCAACATTGATGTTATGTGAATGGGTAGGGCTAGAGCGAGCAGCGATTTTAGCTTGATCTTTTTCGAAGCAGGGATGATCTTGTATATATGTGCGTCTCGATAGAGAATATGAATGATACCAAAAATAGCATCAGCATATATAGAGTACACTTGGCGAAGTTTTCTTGGGTGATAGCCACTGATTACAAAGTATCTCAGGTTCTCAATATACCTAGGTATGGATAGATTGGACTACCTACTTGTGCCACAAGGGCATGGAGCACCGACGTCGGCCCCTGGATCCAAGTGTGAGTAATTGAAGCACCGAAATTTTAGTGCAAGCGCCGGTGCAAGCTCGCTGAGAGAAACAGAGCTCCATACAATTTGACAATTTGACATGTGGGTGGGCGTTGGAGCTTTTAGTGCATGTATGCAAGTGACACAGAAGCCCTTGCATGGACTTTCCAGTAGACTAACAATTTGCAAACAATTGTCAATTTCCTCTTTTCTCCCTTTTCACATCTATTTTATACCCATTGGCTCCTTTGAGATACAAAGAGTCGAAGAAAAATTGGGAGTTTATTGACATTAGTATTCTTCTTCCATCTCCCAATTGAGCCATCAGCCTGTCAATCGCCTGCTATTGACGTCACTTGGCATTCCGCAGCCTTTTTTTTCTTCCTCTTTTACCAATCCAAATTCTACATTCCTAAATACCCTTTGTTCCTCCTCTTTCGACTCATTTGCCCAATTCTTGCCCAGGAGCAATTGTTCATCATGTCTACCGTACGTGTGCTCTCTTACAGCAGGCATCATCCATTGCCAGCTTTGGTTGCTTGAGTGGAGTGACTCACTAAATTGCCCCTCCAGTTCTACATCGAGAACAAAAACGTCGGCAACCAGGCCGACTCAGAAGATTGGCGAAGTATGTTTTCTGTCAATGCTCCATATATGATTCAGGGATCATTGTTTGCTAACTGAATCGCCTTTGTCTGAATTAGTTCGCGGCTACAATCCTCTAACACCGCCCGACCTGCTACAACATGAGATTCCACAGACAGCCGAGTCTAAAAAGGCAGTCATTGACGGCCGCAATGAGGCTGTAGCCATCGTCAATGGCAAGGACCCCAAGCACCGATTGCTCATTGTCGTGGGCCCCTGTTCGATCCATGACCCTGAAGCTGCTCTCGCCTACTGCGATCTGCTGCTCAAGGCCAAAGAGAAGCATAAAGACGAGCTGCTCATCGTGATGCGCTCGTACCTTGAGAAGCCTCGCACCACGGTCGGTTGGAAGGGTCTCATCAACGACCCAGATATTGATGGCAGCTTCAAAATCAACAAGGGACTGCGATTGTCGCGCCAGCTCTTTGTCGATCTGACTAGCAAGGGCATGCCTATTGCAAGCGAGATGCTGGATACCATCTCTCCTCAGTTCCTCGCTGATTTGCTCAGTGTTGGTGCCATTGGTGCGCGCACAACGGAGAGCCAGCTGCACCGTGAATTGGCAAGTGGTCTGAGTTTCCCTGTAGGCTTTAAGAACGGAACCGATGGCTCTCTTGGTGTCGCCATCGATGCCATGGGCGCTGTCAAGCACCCCCACCACTTCCTTTCCGTCACCAAGCCCGGTGTTGTCGCCATTGTTGGTACAACGGGTAACGATGACTGCTTCGTCATTCTGCGAGGTGGCACCAAGGGCACCAACTACGATGCCGAGAGTATCGCCGACGCCAAAGCCGCTCTGGACAAGAAGGGAGCGCCTCCCAGGTTGATGGTCGACTGCAGCCACGGCAACTCTCTAAAGAACCACAAGAACCAGCCCAAGGTTGCGAGCGTAGTGGCTGAGCAGGTGGCCAAGGGCGAGACTGCCATCATGGGGCTTATGATTGAGAGCAACATTGATGAAGGTGGGTCATAGAAATATGCTTTCTATCTACGCAACTTTACTAACATGGCTGAATAGGCAACCAAAAGGTCCCGGAGGAGGGCAAATCCGGGCTCAAGTACGGCGTCAGTATTACAGATGCATGCATCAACTGGGCGGATACCGAGGAGGTACTTGACAATCTGGCTGAGTCTGTCAAGCAGAGAAGAAAAGTCTTGGGAGTAGAGATCTAAGAAGCCTGAAGCGCAAGGTTTCAATATGATACTCCACAAAAAAACCAATTGGCTATCTGCCACCATGATACCATGATACCTATACTATTTGGAATTGCTGGCTTTGTGCGAGCTTGACGTACTGGATTCCCCCTTTTTTTTTCTTATCTGCTGCTGTGCTTTAAAGAGAGCCAGATATGGGTTGCATTTATTTTGCTCTCTCCGGGCGTGTACGTATAGGATTAGCAAAAAGTTTTTAAAGTAGGAGTTCTTCCAGGCATACATGTAGGTATGGAAGCCAGGTCAGACATGAAAAGATGTTTTGGTCTTTGGCTTTTCAAAAAGCGTAACAAAGAAAACTAAATTCAAGGTATGGTGAAAAACGCAATGAATGCGGAAAGAAAGTAAAGTGTATGGATAACGCCAATTTGATGTTCTTGAAGCCATCACCGCATTCCACGTCAAGAGGCTGCGCACCACCAGAGCAAGGTTGACACTGTGCGACATTCTCGCAGCCAGCAAAAGCCCCTGCTTCAGCCAGCTTTAACACAGTACGGAAGTAAGACTGGCCACTCTTGGCGAGCAAGCGCAACTTAAGGCAATTTTCCGACGACGCAGGATCAAAGCCTCCCACGCTCTTTATTTCTATCCTCGCCTCAAAACACCAATCGATCGCCGATTCTCGCAAGGGCATCGCGCAATTCCTTCTCTTTGCTTTCAAGGCATTTGAGTACCTTTATCAATCGTTTTTCTCTTATCCCTCTGCCGTCGCTTTTGATAGCATCTTTCCGATAAGCTTCGCCTCGTACGCGACTTGCATCTTCACCAACACAGCGACGCGCGAATTGACGACGACCATGGCGCCCTACTCGCCGCCGGACTCGCCGTTATCATCAGCGATGGAGTCTTCGTACGAAGAAGACATCCACGATGAAGAGACGATGCTGCGGCCGTCCAAACGCCAAAAGGTCGAGGCTGGCTCGACGACTTCCTCTGCCGTCATCCCCGACCCCGAACACGAGCCTGTCCTAGAAGCCGATGCGCTCGAGGGCATGTCAGATATATCGTCGGACACGTCAGGCGATATCCCCAGCTCTCCCGTCAACGCCAGGCTCGAAGAGGAGGATTTCCAGGATCAGGTGACGGTTTGCGACTGGGACGGCTGTCCCGCAGGAGATCAGGGCAACATGGACAAGCTGGTCGAGCACATCCACAACTCACACATTGAGAACCGTCAGAAGAAATACACGTGCGAGTGGCGCAGCTGCAATCGCAAGGGGTTGCCTCATGCCAGTGGCTACGCCTTGAAGGCTCACATGCGAAGCCATACGAGAGAGAAGCCGTTCTACTGCTATCTACCAGGTAGGTCCCTTTGGCGATAACTACTCCATCATTTGAATTTAGACTTTGCCTCTATGATTGATCAAACATGCTGACCATTTGCCCAACAGAGTGCGACCGTTCCTTTACTAGATCCGATGCGCTTGCTAAACACATGCGAACCGTCCACGAAACCGAGGCTCTTCGACCATCTGATCCGGTACCGAAATCTATGCAATCCGGGCCAACGGGTCGGACTGGAAAGCTCAAAATCATCATCAAAACGCCCCAATCACAATCTGCGGGACAAGACGACGGAGACGATGCCAACGGCGATGTTCCCCCATCGGAATGCTTCACAGTACTCCCGTCCGATCTGTTCACCGAAGCAGAGCTCGATTTACCCCTTGACAAGCTATGGCGCAAGTGCCACTGGGAAGCAAAGTGGGCCGAGGAGGTGGGAGATGCGCTGAAGAGCGAGTGCAAGCAGTGGGAGGAGCTTTACTACAAGGAGTGGCTGGACAAGGAAGTCCTGTTGTCACACGTTATCAAGACCGAGGTGGAGTGGAGCGAGCGGCGCCAAGCTATCATCTCTGGCGCTGCCGATGTGCAGCTTCCCAGCAGCGCAGAAGAAAAGGAAAAGGATGAGGGCGTTACAAATGGAGTGGCTAAAGAAGCTCCCGTTGCGGCTACCAGCGAGGCATAGGAACCTAAACTTTCTTCCAGGAGAGTGGTTAGTCGTGATGATTGGGATGATTATCTAAAAAAATTCAGGCGGACATAGGGTGACGTGCAGCTTGGGATGCGGCTGGGAGTTCTGGGAGTTTCTACAAGAAGGGCGCTGAGATGCGCTTCGCTGGTCTTTGTTTTGCCCGGTCTATTTTCTTCTTTTCCTTCTTCTTTTCTGTGTGTTTTGATGCTTCTAGATACTACTTTTGGGTTCACAAGTTGTTTTTTTTTATTCTTTTGATCTCAGCTTTAGAAGTCCCTGTTAAGATAATTCAAATGGCGGCCTCTATGAAGCTGGTGTGGAGGTGTTTTCGTGTTTGATCTTTTTTGGGGCTTCAATGATGTAAGATAGAGTAATGAGATTGGCAAAAATCGTTTATGATTTGAAGGGTTGGCTTCTCTACTAAAAACAATAATATCCTTAATTACTGTTTTAATTCAATTATTTCTTTATTATCGATGTTCATTTTTGTCACAAGCACAGCGCTCTCCATACTCATATGGCACCAGCTCAACTTCTTAATGCAGGCACTAGTAGACAAACGCAGCTCCTCGGCGGGGGTTATTTCCATCATTACCAACCAAGCTCGCCGCCGATTTCGCATCCCCACTCTTAAGTCTTCAATCGCCTACGACTTCAGTGCGTAGATTTGAAATCCTCGGCTTTTTATTTGCGCAATGAACATTATATATGCGAACGGCCTAGGATTAAAATACATTGTAACGGAGAACGTGCTTTATTGATTCTCTTTTTCTTCTCAATCAGCTTCTCATTATCCTTTTGCTGGTCGCTGTGATCCGACTTTTGGACAGTACCTTGTCTATTAACACGTGCCTTATCAAGATTAAGTGCGCCACGGATCGCAAAACTCGCCACTCGGAAGATACGCCGCCGGGCAAAATACGTCTTTGTCTCTTGACAACTCAACAAACTTGCAACTGAGCTGCGAACCAGATACGAAGACAAATAACATACAAGACATAACATCAACTCTCACTACTCTCATTGTCACGGAAAAAAAGTAAAGCAACACGGCATTGCCGTAAAACAGTTTGCACCATGAGTGCCATTCTCTCCGCCGACGACCTCAACGACTTCATCTCCCCCGGAGTCGCCTGCATCAAACCCGTCGAGACTCTCCCAGCTCTGCCAGCGCAGCAGTCCGCCAACGAATACGAAGTCGTCCTCGACGGCCAGCATCCCTCTTCTTCTTCGGCCAATGGTGCCTCGCCCGCGCAAATCTCTCTCACAGACTGCCTCGCCTGCTCAGGCTGCGTCACATCCGCAGAGGCCATCCTCGTCAGCCTGCAGAGCCACAGTGAAGTGATTTCAACGCTCGATGCGGCTCCAGCGCTGCGCGTGGTGGGACCAGATGCGCAGGGAAATTTCAAGGTCGAGGGCCTTGAGAACGAAGATGCGAAGCTGTTTGTCGCGAGTGTAAGCTCCCAGACAAGGGCGAACCTGGCTGCTGCGTGCGGGCGAGATGTGTCTGAGAGCCAGGCTGGACATATGCTGGAGAATCTATTACGAAGTCCAGAGGGGCTTGCAAAAGGAGGAAAATGGAGCAATTCTTTCGAATGGGTAGTTGATATCAACGTGGCGCGAGATGCGACGCTCGCGCTTGGTACAGCCGAAGTCCTTTCAACACCCACGCCAGGCGTCTCGGCGCCCTCAACGCCAATCCTCTCATCGTCGTGTCCCGGCTGGGTGTGCTATGCAGAAAAGACTCATCCGTACGTGCTACCGCATTTATCCAAAGTCAAGTCGCCACAAGCCCTCATGGGTACCATCCTGAAAACAACCTTGAGCCGAAAGCTGGGCATCCCACCCAGTAGAATATGGCATGTAGCTGTCATGCCTTGCTTTGACAAGAAGCTAGAGGCCAGTCGAGAGGAGCTCACCGACGAAGTATGGGCGCGCTCAGGGTTGCCTGGAAGAGGAGTTCGGGACGTCGACTGCGTCATCACGAGCAAGGAGGTTTTGATGCTCGCAGAGTCACGAGGCCTCAGTTTCTTTGATTTTCCAAAGTCGGCATCATCTGTCCCGCCATCAATATTCTTCCCAGACGATAAAGTTCACGCTTTCTTGTTTCCAAAGAAGGGTTCAAGAAACCCCTCGCGAATTGCTGGTTCTTCTGGCGGGCTATTACACCACATTCTCCAAACCAAAGCTGCTCAGACCCCAGGCTCAGAGATTCAAATCAACCGAGGCCGTAACGTCGATGTGGTTGAATACACCGTCACAGTAAACGGCGAGCCTATTTTCAAGGCCGCTAGATACTATGGCTTCAGGAATATCCAAAACCTTGTCAGACGTCTGAAGCCAGCTCGTCCTTCTCGCATGCCCGGCGGAAAGCCCTTTGGGAGTGCCCGCCGCCCAGCAGGAAAGGCAGCCTCTCTCGATTTCAGTTTCGTCGAAGTCATGGCATGCCCTGGAGGCTGCACCAATGGCGGTGGCCAAATCAAGATTGACGATGCCGTAATCCTAGAAAGAAAAAACATCTCAGGAAAGCCAGGTCCACAGGAGCAGAAGGATTGGCTGGCAGAGATTGACGAAGCATATTTCTCGGGCGAAGATTCGCGGTCTAGGCTCGATGGCGGCAGCCCTGAGAATACTGGCGGAGGCGTTTCCCACTCATATATAGATGATACCCTGGCGTATTGGTCCAGCATGACAGGCATAGGATTGGATAGACTGGCATTCACGAGCTATCGTGAAGTGATTAGCGATGTTGGAAAGGGTTCGGCCACCGAGAGTGCCGCCCATTTAGCTGGCAAAGCTGGCGGCGGCTGGTAGATGGCTTCCAGTAGATAGAAAGTAGAAGCGCAACCGCGCACAATGATATCAAAATTCAAGTGGCTCTGTTGCCACGCTGTGCAAAACCAAATCCCCCTCTACCACTTCCGTCCGGTCCTCTTGGCGCCCGAATTGCTTGATGCTCGTCTCGACCAGCCTGTCCCCGCATAGAAGAATCGCTGCCGCTGCCTTCACGGCCGCCCCGTCTGAGTGAATCTGGTCTCGGGGCCGAGCTGGGGTCGAACAGCTCTCTCCGGGAGCCAGGTTGATTCGCAGGCCGCCGAGGCTCAAACTGCTGGCTGCTGCTCTCGCTGCTGACATTGCTGCTGTTATAGTTGTAGCCACTGTTGTTGCTGCTGTTGTTATTGTTATAACCGCCTCCCCGCCCCCTTCCACGACCGCGGAACGCCCCTCGCCCGTCCTGCCTAGGAGGCGTAACAGTGCCCGTACCCGGCGACGATCCGCGCGACGAAGGGGCCGACTCGCCAAAGATCTTGGCCCTGGCCTCATCGTAGCGCCGCTGCTTCTCCTCGCGATCTCTCTTCTGCTTTGCGCGGATTTCGTCCGGTGTCATCTGCACTACCGGCGCCCCGGAGGCATCGTCATCGTCATCGAGCGACAATTGAGACAGGCCGGTGACTGGATCTTTCTTGGCGATGGCGGGCTTGCGGCTGAGGACTTTGACTTGGGGTTTGAACGCCGTGGTGAGAGGGACGCCGCCGCCGGCAGCTTCGACGTAGTGGAATGTCTCTTTCGAATCGCTGTTTTACCCGTAAAGAGCAAGAAAGAGGATTGTCAGCCAACAGAGAATATTAAAAGGTCTATCGAGAGCTTTCTCCATACGCTGATTCCCATAATTTCCGGTTTGCTTCGGCGTGCTGCTGCAGCCGCTGTTGTCTGTTGAGGTTGGGCTGCGGCGCGGCCTGGGACTGTTTGCTC
Source organism: Trichoderma gamsii (assembly GCF_001481775.2). Classification (NCBI taxonomy): domain Eukaryota; kingdom Fungi; phylum Ascomycota; class Sordariomycetes; order Hypocreales; family Hypocreaceae; genus Trichoderma; species Trichoderma gamsii. The sequence continues at coordinate 777,035 of NW_020171345.1, read as the reverse complement.
TCGCTTCTGTCCGCCTGGGTCTCCCAGTCGTCGTCGTCCCAGGCATTGGGGACACCACCGGCTCTGCTCATCTTGAAATCCTGGGGCTGGGAGTGCTTAATGGAAGAGACAAAGAGAAAAGGGTGGTTCGAGCCGAGGGAGGTTTGATATTTATATTAAGCTCTCTTGTCTCTTGCTGCTATCACCGAGCCCTAGCCGAAAAGAAGCAGCCGTCGCAGAGCAGTTCCAATGTCCCGTCTCGATATCGTTTGTATGTTTTGCAATCTCTTAGGCAGCCTGCATGCTCTTTTTGCAGCTCTATGAATGTGCGCATCAGTGGTCGTTGGCTGTAAGAAGTCCGTTTCGTCGGGGTTTTTCAGAGCGAGCTGGCCATTCGGCGCGAATGGGCTATAAAGTTCGATTCGTTTGTGTGTAGCTTTATTTTTTTCCTTGGACGCGCAGTACCTGCAGTATACCGAGGCTATTGATCGCCGTGAGCGCAAACTCCGTGGCATTAGCGTCCGGTAACAGGTATCTCCAGGTATCTATTTTCGGGCTTTGCTTCATGCTAGCTTTTGGGCTGCGGAGAGCATATTTCAGTGGGGCTGGCTTCCCTCCTACCTCTTTGCATTGTCGCTGCTGTTTTACGAACCTGAAGCTCGATAACCAATCCATACCCGCCGATTTCAGATTCTACTGAGGCTCGAGGCTCTTTTATACTATCAGGTATGTTTACAGATCATTCATTGAAGGCCATAAAAGAACCGACACGTTAACATGAGCTCTTACCAGTCCACTGCATTGCACTAAACTGCCCTCATGTCTGAACTATCTAATAGTGCGGCCGCCATTGTCGCCAACGCGACCAAGAAGCTTAGAGAAGAAGGCGAGGTTGCTAAGAGTCGTCTTTTGGATCAGCAATTTCATATCAGTAAGTCTTTTATCTATTCACCTCTTGTGTGTCCACCTCACATGTATTTTCGTAGCACTAACCGGAGCCATCCGCTTGTGTGTAGGTCGTTATGCAGACCCCTTGGTTCCACGGAAGACGTCAGACCCTCAGTTTTGGCCAAAGGATGTGACTCTAGAAATGGAACAAAGATGGCTGGCTATGATTAAGGAGCATCGGTCCGTTTAAGCTATGAGATTGGGTTTGGAGTCTGGTAGACAGACGGCCGGACAGACGGACTGACGGACAGGGGAGGATACTGATTCGCTAAGCTTGCATTTTACGATTAAATGATAATGAACGTCTCATTGGCCTGGAGCTATTCAACAGCTCGCTTCATTATTACTTTCGCCCAAATTACTGCCAGTGAAAACTATAATGCCAATGTAAGATAGACACGACCTCGGCCACGCTATTTTGCGTAAACTACTGGAGAAAAACAAGATGAGCATCCCCAGAAGTGAGCTGTTCTTATTCATCAGCAATACTAGACTGTATATATTACTACTAGTAATGAGGGCAAGACTCGAAAATCAACGGACAATATTCGGGATGTCTATTATGAGCGATTGTTGTGTCTAGTGTGCTCATCATCCTCGTCCTTAAAAAGGCGCCATCGCCATTGGGCTTGAAGCAGACTGGAGGTCTCTTTCATGCCCTCACTTTAGGAAGAAATTAAGCTTTCAGTAACAATGATCTATACTCTGATAAGGATCATATAGATAGCCAAGCGGTCTAACCATTAGACGATTCCACGAGATGTCATCAGTGGCAGGATGCACAACCACGATCTCACTTGTCAAACATGCTACAATACCGGGCGCTGGCTCCAAGACTCCAGTGAAAAGTGGACAAGTCCACAATAATGTGCGTTTGGCGAGACGACGAGGCTAGAAGAGGACTAGAAAATTCTGCTCGAGTTTAACGCCCAAGGCCACTTCGGCGCAAGAACGTTGTTGCACGTCAAGGAAGCCCACGGCTAGAATAACAGAAAAGTCTGGCGCCACCATCTAGCCTCAGCAACACGGCGATGACATAGGCACAGTGCGAGGCGCCTCATGCCGTGCTATGCCGTGCTCGCATACCGTGTGTTGTTCTACATGCGCATGTGCATCGCTGCTAGTTGCGCTTTGCGGAGATTGACAGCGGTGATGGCCATGGAAATGCCAATACTACATGCGTAGACATGCACAGAACTTGATCCCACGTCAGCTGATTTGCAGCGAGACGAGGCTGAGCTCTCTCCAAGAATTCATCCAATGTTTGAAGCCTCTTCTAGGCCCCTGCCGAAGGCTACTGTGCATGTAACCCTGCGTGCTTCCCCTCATTATTGGAGTTGACGGTGGCAAATGCATCTTCTTTTCTTTTTTACCCCTCTAATAAGCTGGGAACAGGCACCCGTGATAGAGTCTGGCGTTGTCCAGACCATCAGACATTTTGCCAGCTGGCCCGCTAGCGATTAATAAGGGAACAAAAGAAATGAAATTTGTGACCAATCATAACTTATATCGCACGACGGTGATGGTGGCGAGACTGAGTCGCGGTTGAGGGGGTGGCCAAGCACTGTATAGGCAGAAGTACTGGATGTTGCAGTGGTATCAGAGGGTTGCCCTGTCTTGCTTGAAGCCCAACAGCACGAAAGACACGATAGCGTGCTGAACACCATATTGGACGCCATAGACGGCACTGACAAGTTAGCAGCACACCCAAATCTCGGCTGTCTTGGTCAACTAGATTTTCGATAGTGGTTGTCTCGGTTGAATTGGTTGGGGGTGGCGGGAGGATGGAGGGATCAGTTCAACCGATTCTGGTGAAACCCCAAAAAGAATCCCAAGGACATGGGCCCATGGAAAGCCGTGGTACTTTCGGGCCACTGACTGGTCTGACAAAGGGCCAGGTGGCTAGCGTCACGATGCTCCCTTGCTTGTCTGCTTGATGCGGCTATGAGAACTGCACCCAAGGCAGTGATGGCCGAGTTGCACCAGATGGTGCTAGAGCAAGGCCTTTTGATGCTCTCTGGAGTGAGTGCTACCAGATATTGACGGCTACTGCTACAGTACTACTGCTGCGGCTTATAGCGGGTACGAGAGTGGCTTGGGGGTTCCGTGTTCTCACTGGGCCTGGATCTTGGACACCATAACCAGATTACCGGGACTAATGTTGCAGCTCTTGAGCAGCACGGCATCGGTCTTGTCTTGTCTTGACTTGACTCACACCGCCACCGCGTCCTTACCAGGAGAGCCGAAGCACTAGGTACTCATCCTCGAAACGACCAGAGACCTGACGACGGAGAATCTCTGTGTATAGGGGAGAAACGGCCAATACCAAGCATATCGCAGCCCCGCCTCACAGTATGTGCAAGTGCTGCGGCGATGGGGCATCTCCACTCGGTGAAGTGGAAGACGTGATGTCGCAGCAGAGCGGCAAATCACCGCATCAAGGGCTTGTGGCGCTGCGTTCCGCAGATGGCAAAAAGAGACGAAAAGGAAGAGTAGAAAGCAAGGCAAATATGACAAAACGCAAAGCAGCTGGATCTCCATAGCTGCCTAGGATGAAGGATTTCCCCTCTTGTCTCGGGAGACGCGGTAATAATGCGCCTCCAAAACTTTGACGGGCGGCGATGCTTGATTCGCTGTGCGGCTGGCCAAGATCTCGGAAACAAAACCCTGTCAAGTTTAGCCACCGCCCTACTGACAGCCGAGCCGGCGGTCGATTCGCTTCCACGGCGTCCACGTTCCATCGCCAGAGGAGCTGCTGTTAACGCAAGGGAAAGCACGACAGCAAGGCCGATGCAAGGGAGCACTGCTCGTGCTACCACACCACTATACTGGAGGCAGCTAGCAGAGGCAGGCAGCATCATATACTCTCATGCTGTCAGAGGCCTCGACTCGATGTCAGGAGTCGGTCTGCTGTACGGGGATCGCGTAGTGCCGGCAGTAGCATAGCAGTAGCACTGATGTCAATACTTGACTCCATACGGAGCTGAAGCTGAATCATCCGCCCCCCCAGCTGCCAGCGAGCTCGACTCAAACCCCGCGAGACATGCGAATACGAAAAGGCACTTGTCGTGCAGACAGATGCAAGGAGAGCGTTCGAGATGCCCGCATCGCCTCGACGACATCGCAGTTAGCCGCGTGGTGAGCATGCCATGACGGTCTGGCTGGCGGTGGCTGAAGTTGCGAAAACGAGCTCTGCTGGCTGAGGCTAATCCAATCTGCCTGATCGGGACGCGGATTTCGGCCTGCCATGCCGCTACCGCGCTGACGCTAGGGGGCGCTGGCAACTGGCAGAGCGCAAGCTACAGCGCTCCACCCGCCGAGCCAGCAGCCGCAAGCCCTCAACCTCCGTTAGCAGCGGCCCACACACTGTACGGGCCCTCCTCACAGTACCTGTCCCATGTTCGGAGCACTGAGGCCCTAACGTACACTAGAGCCCTGCAGCAGCCCAGCGGCTTCTTCCTCTGGGCTTTTGCCCCAAGGAACCGTCCATTAACAACCAGCTTTTTTCTTCCTTCATCATCGCCGGTCTTTGATATTGTTTTCTTCATCCTCCAGCATCACCACGCCTGGTGTCGACGCTCTCCCGTTCCCGCGACCAACCTCTGGCGTGCGCGACGCCATCCGAACTTCCAACAGGCCCTCATCTCCCCCCCGCCCATCCGTCCCTAGCTTGATCGCCTCGCCGCCCTCTGTAGCGTTTTGAGATATTACGAGTTTCGATTGTCCCCCGCTTGGTTCGTCATGTCAGGCCCTGAAAGCGCTCATGCTGGCGGCGGCTTCGACCTTCTGCGGAGGGCCACTCAAGCAATGATGTCAAAGTATGTTGGTTTTGTGTTTGTGTCTCTCTCTGCCTTCTTTCGGCCCTTTAACCCGCGCTCTGACGGCTCCATGTCGTTGCGCTGAGCGGCATTGGCCCCGCCATCGTAGCGGTTACTCGCGATAGCCTTGCAAGCTACCTAGTAGTGGCTGTACCTTGAGATCTACCCACGATTACAAACATCTCTCTCATATTTGGTGGAAGATTGCCCTCTTTAGTTGGTAGTTTTGTTTTGTTCTGTTTTGTTCTGTTTTGTTCTGTTTTGTTCTGTTTTGTTGTGTTTTTCGCTTTTCATTATGCGGAGGGGGGAAACCAACGCAAAGAGCATATACCGCTGGCAACGGCTACGAGCAAAAGACTTTTGGTGGACATTTGGCGCTCAAGTGGCGCTGGCCTTGAGCACAATACAGCGTGCCCGGGCTTGAAACAGCTTCAGCTCGTCTATCCAGCGTCCGCCCTAGGCTGCAATGTCTCGCTGCTCGACGCTATGGGTCAATCAGCTTGGTATCATCGGTATCTACCGGGTTCTATTTTGCCTGCGGCCTCTTTACGGCTTAATAGCAGAGAAAGCGACGGCACTCAGACAAGGCTTATCAATCACCGCCATATACGCTGATAGTGCTTCATATTTACGACTCCTCGAGTTTATTGAGCGGGCTTGCACATGCAAATCGAGAAAATTTCTCTTGCCAATAAGAGCGTCAAGGGTCTGCAGCCAAGCTTGTCCTGGATATCACGGCTATTTTGCGGAACCAACGTCGTCATACCCTGGCGCATCAGCTCCCGTCTACATGCACCTACCTACGTCAAAAGCCAGGGAATAGCGATACAGCTAGGAAAGCTTGTTAGGCGATCTTGTTTTGGCTGGTTTTACCTGATCGACTTCCCGAGTCATGGCCAGCCCCTCCAACGCACAACCCCTACTGCAATCTTGCTCGGCCAACCTTTTCTTCGGCAGACCAAAAGAAGACGAGAAGAAGGAAGACGCCCTTTTTCTAGAATTACCTGGATGGACCGCTTGATACGCTCAGCAGTGCCTTGACCACCACTTTCTCCCGGCCTGGTCCACCCCGCCACGGCCATGCATGCTTCTGGCCTTCTTTTCCCTGCCTTGATCAACCCTTGATACCATCCCCACTCGTCCAAATGGCCGTGCTGGAGCAATACTATTCGCATCCATCGTCATTCCCCTTTTCCCTCGCGCTTGTTGCGCCCGGTGTTTGTGCATCCGGATCCGCTCTCGGAGGCTGACCGTCGCTGACTACCCTCACTTTGGACGGGCCGGGCTGTCTGGCCGGCGGTCTCCGTGTTTTCCTCGTCCGCTGTAATCTATCCCTGCCCCCTAACGAGTTAGTGCACATCACGACTTTCAATTTTCATCCACCGTTTCCTTGGCGCCTTGGGCCGCCGTGAACTAGTGTTCCCACTTCAACACCGTTTCCCCGCGCCAGTGTTATCTTTCTGGCTTGACCAATGCTTTAACTTTTTTCTTTCCTTCTTTTTATTTTCCGTTTCAGATCTATTTTCTTTGTTCCGTCGACCATGCTGGCTGCTGACCAACCGCCCAGAACCGCCGCGCCTGAGGAGGATGGTGCGGACCATATCGGCTACGAGACCCCTCGATCCGGCATAGCCACTCCTCATCCCGACCCTCACGATAAACGCCTGCCCGGAATCACGACCTACTTTTCCCAGGTTCGTCAAGACCTTTCTGCTAGTCAGGAAAACTTTTCTACAATGTCAATTCCAGAGAGGCGCGAGGCCTCGGGCCAGAGGTCAGACCAGCAGTTGCTGGACTGCGTATCCAGAGAAGAGCAGTTGTCTGGGCATGCTGAAAGCTCTCAGCCTTGCATACAGTCACAGCCCTTGGAAGCTCACTCCCCGCGATCCAAGTCCTTGGCTGTCCGCACGCGCGATAGCCAAGAGCATCTGAAAGGATCTACATCCTCCTTACCAGCCCCCATCACTACACATTCATCCTCCTCTTCTTCTTCTCTGGGGGCTGCTACTCCTGAGACAACCTTCTCAGGCGGAGAGACTAGAAGCGTCAGTTCATCAGGCACTTCTAGCCGCTCAGAGCCTGTAAAGTCTAGTGATTGTTCGCAGGACCGCGAGCCCTCCTCCCATACATCTACTACTACTTTTCCTTTGTCAGATACCACCGCTGCACCAGCACCCTGTTCCGTGTCTCGCATACAAGCCCACAGATCTTCCTCTTCAACCTTGCCTTTGCATCGACTCGACGTCAAACTTGAGGCGGCTCGACCGCCGCCCATCAAATGGTTTTCGTTTCAAGGACTCAAAGAGCTAACTCGTGGTCTCTTAATCAAGAGCGGCCCGCCTACCCCTACTAGAGCCCTCTCTACAGCCAACTCACAGTCTGACGGCAGGGACACTCCGAACGGATCCGGCAACGAAGGCGCTGAGACAAGTGGCACAGTAACCCCAAAGAACTCTGGCGCCGACGTTCCGACGGCCAAGGGGAAGTTGACCATCAAGATCATCGAAGCGCGGGGAATTCGCAAGAGCCGTGACCCTTACGTCGTTGCCGTGTTCCAACGGAGTGAACTGATTTCTGGCGGACCCCATGCCATCGAAGAGGAGGAACAGGTGGTAGGAACACCTTCCGGGCTTGGTTCCATCCCCATGAAGCGTCAAGTTAGCGACTCTGGCAGGCCCATGGCCATCCCGATGCGCAGCCGCCAGAGTAGCAACACTAGCATTAGCGACCACAACACTTTCCGCAACCGAACGCTCAAAACCCTCTTCTCAAGCCCCAAATGGGATGCAGAGGCAGTTTTGTGAGTTGTCCACTTCTCAGCCGCTGGGAAGGCTGAAGACTGAAGATTGAATATTGAAGTTTGAGCTGACCGCTGATATAGTGACGTTGTCGATTCGGATTTGTCGGTAGACATCTCGGTATACGATCATGTGGCTTCCGGAGGAGAAGAATTCCTGGGCCATGTCAACCTCGAGGCCCGGAAAGACGGCCCTGTCAGAGGGTGGTATGCGCTGCAAGGCCACGCCAACACGACTGTCGAGAACATTCCAACGGGCGAAATACATGTCGAGGTTTCTTACCAGAGAACTGAAAGGAAGCACTTTGGCCCAAGCGATTTTGAGATTCTCAAACTCATCGGCAAGGGCACATTTGGTCAGGTCTACCAAGTCCGAAAGAAGGATACCCAGCGAATCTACGCCATGAAAGTTTTGCAGAAGAAGGTGATTGTTCAAAAGAAGGAAGTTGCGCATACCGTGGGAGAGCGGAATATCCTTGTTCGCACGGCCACATCAGATTCGCCCTTCATCGTCGGGCTCAAATTCTCCTTCCAGACTCCGTCAGAGCTGTACCTGGTAACTGATTACATGTCTGGCGGAGAGCTCTTCTGGCATCTCCAGAAGGAAGGCCGCTTCGACGAGAAGCGAGCCAAGTTCTACATTGCCGAGTTGATTCTGGCAATCCAGCACCTTCACAACAACGATATTGTGTACCGCGATCTCAAGCCTGAAAACATTCTTCTGGATGCAAACGGTCACATTGCCCTTTGCGATTTTGGACTGTCCAAGGCAAATCTTACAAAGAACGACACCACCAACACCTTTTGCGGAACCACGGAGTACCTCGCACCTGAAGTTTTGCTCGATGAGTCAGGATATACCAAAATGGTCGACTTCTGGTCGCTGGGCGTCTTGGTGTTTGAGATGTGCTGTGGGTGGAGCCCCTTTTACGCGGAAGACACTCAGCAAATGTACAAGAACATCGCCTTTGGCAAGGTTCGGTTCCCGCGTGACACCCTATCTCAGGAAGGTCGCAACTTTGTCAAGGGGTTGCTTAATAGAAATCCCAAACACAGACTTGGAGCAACGGACGACGCTGAAGAGCTCAAGCGACATCCCTTCTTCAACGACATTGATTGGAACCTCCTGGCCAAGAAGCTCATTTCACCCCCCTTCAAGCCCAAGTTGAAGTCGGCAACGGACGTGTCGTACTTTGACCCAGAGTTCACTACTGCGCTGGACCAGAATGGATCTCTCAACGAGCGTGCTGCCGCACTGGCCCGAGGATATGCTGCGTCGACACCTCTTTCGCCGTCGGTGCAGGCCAACTTCCACGGATTCACCTATGTGGATGAGAGCGCACTGGATGACCACATGCGCGATTTCAGAAACGACGATGAGCATATGGATGATGCCCACGCGAATGGTGATGATGACTGGGACAACCTAGATGACATCGATCCCCGAGTGTCCAACCGGATGAGTGGTATAGTCAGGTCTGGACACGACGAGCAGATGGTGGGAGGCTCGCATTTTGATCCGTAAATGATGTTTGATCGGACCCCTGGTCAAATGGGAGTGGACATGGTGGACTGCATGGCGTTTGTTTATTTTCCCCCTGTTTTTTGTTTTCTTCGTGTCATGGCAATGCAGGTCGACTCTTGTCCCTGAACAAAAAAAAATTGATATCCCGAAAACAACCACGAAGATGTTGATATAACCGATTAATCATATGGCATCTGCATTAGGAGGGGTTGGCTGGTTTTGCATTTTGCATTTGTTCCATGGCTACATGTGCAGGAAAGGACCCTGGAGTTCAGGTTGAGCCAAAGATATACGATGATGATGAATGGGATTCTTCAAAGCATCACGGTTTTCTTGCACCAAACACTCAAGTGCAAAAGTCCAAGATGTTGATTCCAGAATATTAAGAAAAAATGTGAGAAAAAATTGCATGAAAGAGAAGAAGACAGAGAAGACACAAACCAATTGATGTAACACAAAGGGGGAAATTTGTCAGAGAGGACATAAGAACAAGAAGAAAAGCAAATTAGCATGATCCTTTTTTCTTTTCCTTTTTTTTTTCGTTTTTTTTTTTTTTTTTTTTTCATTTTGACTCATTGCATCCCAAGCCCAGTGTAGGATCATGCTACCTCTCTATATCCGTGTCTAGTTATGCGCTGTGGTCGGGATTTGGTGTGTGTCGACACGCATGTGAATAGTTACACTTAATGGATGGACGGGGAAAGAGGTTACAACAAGAATGATGAAACAGAGTACGTTGACGGTCTTGGATATGGGCTATTGTATATAAATAAGTAATTGACAGGTGATGAATAATACGACGATAATGTGCCATGGTGTTGAGATCAACCTAGCATTAAGTAATGTGATGTGACGCATCATGCAGCTTAGCATTTCACCCGATAGGTTTTGACAAAGGCGTACCTACATCTTGACTATCACAGAAAGATGTTGAAACAAAAACATAGCAATATGTGAAGCATTGTCACTATTCAAGGGTCCATGAGGCATTTTGCATATCTTTGATTGATATTGGCATTCGGAACAATGTCCTACACGACGAGGCTGATCGATAAGGGAAAAAATGTACAACGGGATGATTCAAACGCATCCCCGGCAAGCCGACATGTCCTTTTGTTTCTGGCCATCATTAAAGTCTGGCCTGGAAAATTATGGATTGTCCGGTATGCCCAACTGCTGCCTCCTCCTTTGGCTCTTCTCTTATTCTTTCATCCTCTAACCTCCTCCCTTTATAGCATAGCACCGCTGAACGTCAAGTAATCTCTCGACGCACTGACGATCTAGCTCCTCTCCTTTTCTTTTCTTTTCCTCCTCCCTTATTCCCATGTATTTCTAGCAAACAGAAATTTCCCTCCATGGACTTGGTTCACAAAAAAAAAAAGCGCGTTTCGGTTTTTAGTGGTGGGGTTCCTCCTCTTCCTCGGCCTCGAGCCAGTCGGGCAGCTGAGCAACACCGGTGGCGGACTGGGCGGAAGCATCCTGGCCCTCGATCTCAACGGCCATGGACTCGTAGGTCTTGAGGCTGTCGGCCAGGTTGGCCTCCTCGGGGGAGGCAGGGGTCTTGGGCATGGAGAAAACCTGGACCTGGCCCTCGGAGTCGGTCTCCTTGACGGCAGGGACCTTGTAGGCCTTGAGCTCCTTCAGGTAGAGCTCCTGAACAAAGTCGGCTAGAAAAAAGAGGGAGGCGTTAGCAGCAGTCCCGATTAGGTTGTGTGTTGTTGCATATGTATAAGCAGGTTTGGCTAAGCAGGGATGGTCGTTGCGGCGGAAATAGCGCAACACTTGGTGCGTTGAGACATTATGCCTCCCAGCAATCGAGGAGCATCGTAACGACGAGGTTGCGAGTGGTGAGAGAGTTTTGATTTATGACAATGTGGCCAGGTATAGAGCGAATGGTGATGATCGGAGGTATCGGCAATAGCTGAAATGGCAACATGTTGAAGAGAGACTATACGTTCCACCCTCATTGAATTCCCATCGCAGACGAAAAGTGAAGAGGCGAAAAGAAGTGGTCGACAGCCATCGGATGTTTTAAGGTTGGGATTGGATAGTCACATCAAGGGGAAAACACAAGGCGTAGTTCCATACCTCGTCGTGAGACGGTCGGGGCAATGAAGCCCCTCACCTGGACGGCATTTGCTCTGGCGGCGCGAGCAGCAACAGCGCGCTACAAGAGGGAAACACGAAGCTAGTTAGCAATCAAAGAACAATTTCGGAGTCATGCAGAGCAGAGCTGAGGATACGCAAGGCTGTTGTTCTTTTGCATGATGCCGGGCCAGCGCATCGCATGCGGGGCGATGGTGACAAGAGGCGAGAGACGCTATGGGAAAAAGGCCGAAGATGGCCAACGAAGAGGGTTTTTTCCACTCTCTCCTCTTCGCAGCCGTGCTCTCAGAAACAGGAGGCAGGGGACGGGAAACTCACAGAGGCCCGGGAAATTTGGCTGAGCATCTTGATCTGGCTTGAGAGTTGCTCAATTGGCGGAGAAAAGGGCGGACCCGGCGAAGGAGGTTTGGGGAGGATGGAGACAGGCTGAGGGTTTTGTGAAAATCGTGATGGCGACCTTTGGCAACTTTCGTCTTTTCCCGGCTAAAGCCTGTCCGCTTCGTCACGCGGAGCGCCGGGCTTTTTTTGTTCCCTGCTACTGCTGCTCTTTTTTTCTTGCAGTGAATTTTTTTGCTGCCTCAGGTTCTGCGGGGCCGTCTTTTGCTGCTGTGTCCACTGTAGTTTGCTGCTAGGCTCACTAATTCTCGAGCTGTTGCACCCCGCTACAGTGCTGAAGAGCGCTGGAGCAGCAGTCCAGTAATTCTCTACCTTGGCAAGGTGCACGTGACTCGGAAGAAGTCGCGCAGAGAAGAGCTGCACGACGTCAGTCTCGATCCACACAGTTTGATGGGCCACTGTCTGGATCAAGTTGATATATGGAGCATCGTACATACAGGTCAAGCAATCAATTGCAATGTTGAGTGTCTGGGATGTCCATTCCATTCTATACCTACCACATGCACGTGTGCGTGCCAAGTAAAGCGAATCGATCAAGTGGATGGGAAACAATATCTCAATCGATCTTTAAGTGCTCGGATCGATCATGCAAGACTGGATGGACTAAGAGGAGCTCCATCCAGCCACATGCATGAACTGCGCCAAGCACGTATGACATACTATAAAAGAATTGCCTAGCAATTCAAACAATGTAATCAGCTTCTTATCACTTGACGCCACATGATATTTGCTCAAGATCCATGAAAGGTTTCTGCAATCGTTGCTCATCCAAGTCACCATTTCGTACTTCTGCCCTATTGCCGAGAGCATTCATAGCCGGGAAGAATGATTGCGAACAGAGTACTGATCGAGCTTGATCGTTACAAGTTTCCTCAGAAGAGGGTTGCATATTAGTGATGATTTACTTCATTAGATCATTTTAATTTATAAATTTGCTAATTATGCCGCGCCATGAAGCGCAAGCAGTCTTGTGTAAACATCTTGTCTACATCCTCTATATAGGTGTGTGTAACCATTCCATTTCGTTTCCCACGGTAGCGACCGATTTTCCCAAGCCATAACATAATATCAAGTATTCATCGCAAAAACGCCAACAAACATGCCTCACACAACTACGTGTATGAGCGCATGTATGAAAAATGTGGGTATAAAGATTGGCATCAAATCTGCCTTTTTCGATTCCAGGTTATTTCGTCCTTCTTTCTTGCCCCTGTTTATGAAGAGCTCGCCTCCTTTGGCTGGTCTCGTCTCCTGCGGATTACGGTCCATCCAAGAGTGATGGAGGCCACATAGATTATTGCCGTAACTCCAGCCACGACAGAATAAGCAATGATGTAGCGAGTAGGAGCGTCGCCGAGCTGCAAGCCGAGGCCGCCGTTGACGATTCCGATAATCATCAATGCTCGTCCATACCAACAGTGAAGGTGGCTAAAGATGCTGCGACGCTGAGTCTTGAGGTAGTTGACGTGGTGGATGATTCCGAAGATGGGCTGCAGGCTGATGAGACAGACGAGAATGACTCCCAAGCGAGTATGGGCTTGTTGGAAGAACTAACAAACGGTATTCCCAGTCAGTATTTGAAGAAAAGAAGCAGTACATGGGTAAGGGATTGGCAAAAAAAACTCACAATGCCATCCTGTTTAGCAATAAAGACGCCGATTCCGAATCCAGCCCACATGAGCAAGAAAGCAATCGTCTGCCATGACGCGTGGATGTACCACTTTCCAATCAAGGGCATCAAGCTAGAGCCGAGAGGATACAGAATGACGAAGACGACAGACATGATGGTGCCGTGGGCAGTGGCCAGAGTCTGGCTCGGCGTCGAGCCGCCCGAGACACCGGAAACCGCACTGCCATTGCCATTGCTATCGCCGTCGCTATCGCCAGAGCTGGAAGACCCAGGATTGCTGCCGCTGTTGCTTCCGCTGCTGCTGGCACTGGATCCGGTAAAGGGGTTCGAGTCGGAGCTGATGCTTGCTTTGCCCAGGTTGACCTGGAACAGAGTCATGCTGTCGTGCTGGGTAATGATCGCAGCCGGGTTTGTCGAGTCCAATGAATCGCCCGACTTCCACGCCGAGATCCAATTCGACTGACCAGAAAAGTCGAGGTTTGTGCAGTTACCGCATCGAACATTGGCGACCATGTTGCCGCCAACTACACCAGACCCCGCCAGGAGCTCGACGTCGCTTCTCGCTTTGAAAGTCGGCATGACGTGGTTCGCGCCGGGCCTCGTGCTGAGCGTGACGTTTCCCTTGCCATCCTGGTACATGATAAACATGTTGGAGTCGGGCATGGAGGTACCGATGCCGAGGCCGATCCATTGCCATGATGTCGGGGCCTTGAGCTGGAAGAAGATGTCTCCGGAGCTTGCCTTTGCGGTGGCGTCGGGGACTCCCCATTCGAAGCAGACGCCGGTGGTGGGACAGAAGGAGGAAGTTGCAGCTGAAGCAGTGCCGATGTCTTGAAGTTGAGATCTTGTTAGACAGATGTATAGAGATAGGTGTTAGAGATAGATGTATAGACGTGAGACATACTAAGAGCGGCAGCAGCAGCAGCTACCGCCGTGGCCTTGGAGAACCACATGGCGTTTTGTTTATAAGAAAGTATAAGAAAGGCAGGCTAAGAGGAAAAAGAAAAAGAAGAGATCAAGACAATGTTTGAAGGGGGTGCGCTGAAAGGAATCGATCAAGTTTATAACATGAACGCCGCCAAGAGTTTGTTAGTTGGTGTCAGTATTAGTATACAAGTATGACTTGGAGAAAGCAAATAGACAACAAGCCTCGCACAGAGGAAACCACTAGACATTTAAAGTGTTCCAGGCCCCGTCCTCGAGAGCACGATAGGAGGTACATGGCCATAGCCTCCCACAAGGGGTGAGTGAGTTCCGGAGGGGGTGTGTGAGTGCGTCGAGTATTCCATTCTATCCATGCGGCCTCCCCCCCTGCAAGCTCGATTGCTATTTTTGCTCTCTCCAACTGCAAGGCCTCTCCAGCCTTACCGGTGGGATGGGCACTTGCTGTCGTCACTAGACTTGGGCCAGTATGGGTCCTGTAATATTGTAACTGCTGGCATCGCTCGAATCTATCCGATTAGGAATCGAGACAGGCCGGATCCCGGTCACTGTGGGCGATGATGCTTCATGATGCTCGACGAGGCACACGAAACCTCGGAATGCCATGATTGTATCAGATGTTTTCTTATCTTTGGAGGATGCAGCTGGGTCGCACAAGCTCCCTGAATACGTAACCCTTTTGTACCGTATCATACTCTATACACATGCAGTTCTGAGTTTCAAGCACACGCAGCCGGGTCTGGGGCTGGGTTGGGCTGCAGCTCCGCGGAGGAAATTGAAGCCAAGGCCTAGATCCCAGGCCCTCGATAGCACTACTAAACCCCAATAGTAATAATTCTGCGCTCAGTTACGGGGCGCCACCCCAGTCTGTCCCAAGGCAATGGATGGGGGTAGTACCTCATACTAGGTATAAGATGTATCTAAAGTGCGGGATGCTACCACGACCACGAGAATCTGAGATATGATTACAAATCTTTGTTCCGGCCAAAGGGCCTATATGTTGGCATCCAGTCACCGTCTTAACGAATCTAATCTACGACGCTGGTTGGAGCAGCCGGCAAACCAGGGGAGAGGGGCGTAAAAAGATGGCTTAATACTTGGCGCAAATAGTCGTTGAAACAGTTTCCGTGCCAGTATCGCTAGTTCCAAGCCACAGCCGCGCTCCCCAATAAGGTTGACAAACTCCACGAATCCTCACCGTCGGATGTTCTTGTATAACAATGAATTATCCATCAATTGATCCGAACTTCTTCGGATTTCTTGATTCCTTTCTCCTATCTGTCCTACCTGTCCTACTCCTATTGCTTTCGTATATAAGATCAACCTCACAGCGGAACAACCCGTAACGATCTACAGCATAAGCCCACGTCTCAACCCAGACCGACGGCAGTCACGGCAACGATAACAAAACACCCTCAACAAGCAATTAACTACTAATCGCAGAAAGCTACCCTTAAAGCCGACGACATCGTGATGATGACGAACGAGGCGCAGGGCCAGCAAAAACTTGCTAGGCGCCTCTGTCTTAGCGGGCTCGCGGGCGTTGTCTTTATTTCTTCCTTCTCTTATTCGTTTAAACCGCAATCTGTTTTTCCCTTGGCAAAAATGCCCAAAAATAAAAGTCAAGGGCCCTTATTAGCGAGGATCAGGTATCTCAAATAAACAACAAACAGCCTGGCTAGGAGAGAGGCCCTTAATGCTGACTGCTTTTGGCCCGGCGGGGGATCTAACCCTCCGAGACGGAGCAACCTCCAAAAGAAGAGATCGAGCCTGGCGGGGGGGCTAAAGACGCAGCAAAAACGTGCCTGAATTGTGTTTCAATTATGGGGGTATCTCGCCAATAGTAAATACAATTGTTGGATTATAAAGCCAAAGTTGTAAAATTCCCGTTAAACTCTCCCGGCCAGCCACTCTTACAGGCGGCCGACCTTACCGTGTCGGCCTCGTGTAAGCCAAAAAGCCCAACAAGCCCCAAAAAGACAGGAACGGCACGGGCACACACCACCTCTTGGGTAGAAAAGCTTCTTTTTTGCTTTTGATGTTTGCACAGCCTCGCTCTGCCCGACGCCAATCCCGCGCAGCTGTTCCGATATAGGCTAGCTTTAAGTCACCATGGCTTTGTCGTAAAAAGAAGCTGCAGAACTATGTGAACCTTGAACCACATGTGAACTTATGTAAGGAACTAAGAAGATGGTTTTGTGATACGCGGGGAAAAAGACTGTTCTAGCTAGGATACGAACAAAGTCAATATGTTTCGAGGTTGAAAGAAATGCCGGCCTGAGAATAGAGTGTCTCCTATTTCGTTGCCATGTGCATGAACTGAGCTCCCTGCCACTACTATCTGCCGGCACTAGGTAGCCTGTCATGTTTCGTCCATTGGCATCTCTGGAAGTGCTGCTTACATGCACTTACACGTATGAAATCTTGAGCCAAGTCATCACAGATCACTAACACGCCCCCCCATACAAATGGCCACGACTGCAGATTTGGCTCCTATTTTCTTGATTTAATTTCCCGTTCCTTTGTCTCTCAGTGGGAGACTTCCATGGCTTTGCCATCACCGCTCTTTCAACTCGTTTCACCTACTGCTTACTCTTCGTGATAGCCGTCATTCAGGGGGCCTTGAGCATTTACCGTTTCCGATGTGGCCTACTTTGACTAGGTGCCACCTGTAAGATGATCTGCCACGAGATAGTATTGAAAGAGCTATGCTATTATTAATTACACCAATAGCAAATCATTCCTTAAACAGATTCAAGCTAAAGAAATACTATCTTCCGCCAGTAATAGTACTATTTCAGACTATCTCGCAGTCAGCATCATCCTTGCCTCGCATCTACAAAGCAGATCTGTGATACTATCATACCCTGGCCCTGCCAACAGCAATTCTAACAAAGATCCACCAAACACAGGACAGGCACACTCCGTACTGTGTCCAATCCGTGATCTCGCATTAACTATCGCATAGTCGGAGCCTACTTATAAGCGCCTACGCAGGAATACCAGCTGCATACAATTCTGCCAGCCTGACTCGAACCGTCATCACTAATGATGCGTGCCTGGGCATATCAAGGTAAGCTCCTGATGATACTGCCCGCTCATCTAAAAATAGGGACAGCAACTACCCAAAGTAGCAGCTACATGCACAAGTGTCGGTCCATCATACCAATACAAGTAAAGGTGTCAACAAGCGCTCTATTAGTCTCTCTAAACTCTAACTATAACCAGCTGCCTCTCGTTTCTAAAACTTCCAAGGTTCTTTGCCAGTATACATGCATATAGACAAGGTAATCTATCCTGATTCCACATAGGTCGGTCCTGTCGATAAACGCCTGCCCAAATGCCGTTCTTGTTGTCCACTATTGCTGTGCTTCTGTAGCACAGTCTCTAATCTAGGAACGACTCGTCAAGTAGCCTCCACTCTCGAGCAAGCTCGTCGAGGCCACAAAGCTGAATCCACCAAACATGTCATCCTTGGTCGGGCTGCCAGGCCAAAAGTCCCTCGAAGTCACTGTAGGGCTCAGTGAGAGCTCAGTGAACTCTGGTGCAAAGTTCTCCGCCAATTCAGGGTCTGTGATCATGGGCTGGATGGGCGGTTCCACCTCTCGTGCTGCCAGCTTCTTCCAATCAATCTTGCGGAAGAATCTGTGATTCTTCATTGTCTGCAAGTCCTTGGGCATCACAGCACCCAGTCGTTTACCTGGATCTTTCCTTAGGAGCCTAGTGAGAATATCTTTGGCATCCATGCTGAGGTAATAAGGCAGTACGAGCTTTTGCTTGATAATATTCTCCTGAATCTTGGCATGGTTTCCTCCCCGGAAGGGCGGGTTCCCCGTCATCAAGTCGTATGCGAGGGCCCCAAATGACCACCAATCTGCGCCTTTGCCATATTTCTTTCCCTGGATCACCTCGGGGGCCATGTATTCAACAGTGCCCAAGATGGAATTGCAGCTGTCTTCCGACTGGTCGACTGCAACCTTTGACAGTCCAAAGTCCGTCAACAAGAGATGCCCATCTGCATCAAGAAGGCAGTTTTCGGGCTTAAGATCGCGGTATATCACACCGAGGGTTTGATGGAGATGGGAAATAGCCAGAAGCATTTCGGCCATGTAAAAGGCCGCCACCGACTCCGAAAACATCTTCTCCGTATTGAGATGAGTGAACAGCTCTCCTCCCTGGCCGTATTCAAGAATAAGATAGAGCTTCTCCTGATCCTGGAAGGCATAAAAGAGCTTCACGACAAAGGGGTGACGGTTCACGGATTCCAAAATCTGTCGTTCAGTTTTGGTTTGCTCAATTAGCTTCTTGTGGACGATCAGAGATGCTTTCTTGAACTGTTTCTGGGCATAGAGCCTTCCTGTTGAGCGCTGCTTCACCAGTATCACTGTGCCATAAGTTCCTTTGCCAAGGCACCGAAGCGACTCGAAATCATCAGACGTCATTTTGCGCTTTGGGTTCAGTCCACCTTCCAGGGGTTCCATGAATGACCGCTCTCGCACGCTCTCGCTCGCAAAGTCGTTCTCTAGGTTGACCTCATAACTCGTCGATCCTTCGGAAAGCTCGCTACCCGTTTCACTTCGAGCTCCATCTCGGCTCTGGGAGCGGCTTGCCTGGCCAAACCCAATCCGAGAATCCAAGCGAAGGCCATTTCGAGACAAGGACGACGAACGGGACGCTGCATCGAGGCTCAGAGGATCCATTTGCAAACGCAGCTTGGCGATTCCCGAGATGCGTGGTGATGCCGTTCCGCGTAAATTCGGGCTACAATTGGCGCTTACAACGTCGTCGATGCGCGGACGGCCTCGACGGGCAGATAGACGCGGCGTATCACATGCGCCATTGTCGGAATCTTCATCGCCAGATGCCACTGGCGTCACCTGAAAGCCACGAACGGTAGAGCGTGCCACTGGGGCAGCGTAGGATGCGTGGTTGATCATGATCATAGGCAGTGCTGAGCACAGCCCAGCGTTCTTTAATTTGTAGTCTTAACAAGATGCGACAAGCAAGAGCCTCTTGACTCCCGTCGCGATTCGAGTGGCTTTCAAGGTGTGCCGCGGCGGCGCTCCGGATCTACTCGCTGCGCGGATTCGGTTTGACGCTGGGCCTCAGGGTGTCTCGAAACACGCATCTGGTACCTGAAGAAGGACGTTGGCAAGTCAGAAGTTTCTTGTATATGCATTTGTGAGTATCTTTGTCCAAGGGGAGAAGACGAAGAGGCGAAATTATGTTTGTATCACCAAAATGGTGTAGAGAAGGGAAAAAAGAAAGGAAGGGAAGCGAGGGAAGCAGCGGAAGAGGGAAAGTAAATATTTTTAGTAATTGGATCACCAGAGCGCCAAAAAGTGCTGCAGGTAGCCTCACTATCGGGCGCTCGCTATAGCCCTTGCAAGCCCTTGAAACCTTCCTTGTAGGGCCGCGGGGTACAGCGCGCCGCTCCAGCATTTTCGCTGGAATTACGGAGCACATGTCAGCGCCGATGGGCCTAAACCTTGTTAGGGCGAACATTAACAGGCCAAGATGCCTTGCATTCAGTGCGTGTTGACTTTTTTCCAAGCCTGGGTGCCACTTAAAAAAAAAAAAAAAAAAAAAAAGTTCTAGGTCGCGATGGGGCATATGCTCAATGCACTGAAAGGAAAGTAATTGCGCTCTATTTCGTTCTCTTCTGAGCATTACGATATGGCTGTGCCATGAAAGAGGCATTTCGCGCATCCTGAATCATAATCCTCGAGCATCCCTCATCTGACCTGCCGGCATAAGACACAGGGGAAAGATGCAATCTCAGCATTCCTGCGTCCAGGTGCTGCGCTACACGAGCTGCAATTGGCCCAGCGCTTGCACATGCTTA
This sequence comes from Trichoderma gamsii, assembly GCF_001481775.2. Classification (NCBI taxonomy): domain Eukaryota; kingdom Fungi; phylum Ascomycota; class Sordariomycetes; order Hypocreales; family Hypocreaceae; genus Trichoderma; species Trichoderma gamsii. The sequence goes on along the minus strand of NW_020171345.1, from coordinate 757,049 downwards.
TTTGGCCGCGCCAATGATAACTAATAAATTGGATGTGCTAAGATTCTCCCGTAGCGGCTATGCCGTCCAGATGATGGGTGTGCGCTTCTTCCGGCAAGCTGGCCGGTGCTACTCTGCAGCTTTGAAGCGTCTGCTGGTTATTTACGGTGTTTACTGGGTAAAGCTCAGCGTGTGTGTTGTCGTCGTCGTAAAGCCAAGAATCTAGCATCAGCCCATTCATCCTAAATGGACATCCTGCAAGACGCTCACTTTACCCAGGCGCTTTCTTTTTTTTTCTTTTCTTGTCACAATCCGTGCTTACGAACACTGCTGCTACTGATGTGACCTGACTTGTGTAAGGGGTCCATATGCAATACGACGTGGACACGCTTGACTTGCTGCATCTGTCATCGACTCGTGGCAAAGATGCCAGGATTCGTTAGCTGGCTGCATTATGCTGGACACGGCTACTCGCGGAATGCCAGACATGCACCGCGTAGTGTGGAGACCTGGATACAAAGAAGAAGAGAGTGAAGAAGGAGAGAAGAAAGAAAGAGAAAGGAAAGAAAAGAGAAAGAATTTCTTGCGCCTTGTCTTATTTTTGTTTCACCAACTGTTTGTTATAATTTACTTGTCTGTCTCTGGTCTGACCACCTGGCTGATGCTCATGTGATTCTGACGTGTAAGGCTCGACTGCCGGGTACAACAGGCGCGTCAAATGTTAAATACTCGCTTGTAACTTCAAACAAAAGAAATAAAAATAAGTTACCAAAAAGATCATTTCTTTCTTTCTTTCTTTCGAGATAGCAAATTTGAAATCTCCAAGTAGCAGCACCAGATATGGAGGAATATTGGTGTGCACGGGACCTGTACCTAGCATTGTGCCTGCATAAAAGCTGAAGTCGTTGGTGTATTGTCGCTATTACATAATCAAGACACGCCAATGAGCCATGGTCTCAATTTTCTAGAGCTCCAAGCTTAGGCAGACTGATGCTGATACAGAACCACTACTTTGCCATTTCAACGGCATCCTGAGCTGCCCTGCTGTACGGTCAATGAATATACCACTATAATCTTTAATATCTATTCCATTTCACTAGCTCATTCCTTAACCCGGAAATCATATATCTACCTCGCCCGACGCTCTCGTTGTTTAACCACGCTCTCATCTCGACGCATCGATCACCTTCTTCCGAGTTAGTCACCAAAATGATACACCCGTCACGGCAAGCATATGTGGAGGAAGCAGAGCAAAGCACGGGCATTGCTCTGGAAGACCTCCCAGAAGATCATGACTACGAAATGAATATGGGCGATGGCGCCCCGCCCGAGAAGGCATCCGCCATCCTCAGCCAATTCAATCGAAAACGACTTGCTGCCACCATTGCTGTCCCTACCGACGATGGCCGAGTTCGTGCCAGGTTACGAGAGATGGGAGAGCCCATGACCCTCTTCGGTGAGGGACCACCCGATCGCCGAGACCGATTGCGGGAGCTTCTCACCATCCAGGCAGAAATGGCTGGACTGGAGAGCGGCGACATCACCATGGAGGATGCCGACAAAGCAGAGGAGGAAGAGCAAGAGGAGGAATTCTATTCGAGAGGAGGTCCAGAACTACTACAAGCCCGCATCAACATTGCAGAATTCTCGCTGCCTCGGGCAAAAAGAAGGACGGCGTTTCAGAAAGTAGAATCTACAATTCCCTTGCGGACACATGTCAAGTTCCGGAAGCAAATCAAGGAGCGGTTACAGGCATTTGAGCTGCAAGGGAGTCAGACGGTTGGTGAGAGGCATATAAGCATGACAAGATTCTCCCCCAACGGAGAACTGGTTGCTGTTGGTAACTGGGGTGGTCAAGTCAAGCTGGTTGAGATACCAAATTTGACGGAGAAGATGAGCTTCCGTGGACATACCAATAAAATCAGTGGACTCTCGTGGTTCCCTGGAGCCACCTTGCCGGAGAGCGGAGTTTCCCCAGACTCTGTCAACCTTGCCTCTGGTGGTGCCGAGGGAATGGTCCATGTATGGTCTTTAAACCAGGACACCCCGTTGTCAAGCTTCAAGGGGCACTCGCAGAGAGTTTGCCGGGTGGAGTTTCATCCATCTGGCCGGTACCTCGCATCCGCTTCAGAGGATACTTCATGGCGACTTTGGGACGTGGAATCAAATGCCGAGCTTCTACTTCAAGAGGGCCACTCCCGTGGTGTTTACGCCATTAGTTTTAATACGGATGGCTCTCTGCTTGCTAGCGCAGGTCTGGATAGCATCGGAAGGATATGGGATCTACGGTCAGGACGCACTGTAATGATTCTCGATGGTCATATGGATGGACACATCAAGCCAATACACGCTTTGGACTGGAGCTCTGATGGGCACCGAGTCCTATCTGGCTCTGCTGACGGGTGGATAAAATGCTGGGACGTCCGAAAAGTACAGAGATCTGGCGGCATTGGTGCTCATAATAGCGCTGTGTCTGACATGCGGTGGTTCAAAGGCTTGGACGACCCTCTGCTCGGAATCCCACCGGGCCAAGACGACAAGGGAATGCAGCTGCCCAAGAAGGCAGGGACATTTTTCGTCTCCAGCGGTTTTGACCGCAATGTGAAGATCTTCTCAGCTGATGATTGGACCTTGGTGCAGACGCTGAGCGGGCACACTGCTCCTGTTGCCAGCGTCGACTACAGCAGAGATGGACGGTGGATTGTGAGTGGAGGGCACGACCGCACAGTCAAGCTTTGGGGAAGAAACGACGGCGAGGCGATATAGTCAAGACATTTACTTAGAGATTGAGTGGAAAATTGGCAAGATCGGAATTGATACCCAGGATCGCAAATTGAAATAATTACATGTCAAATACATATCAATTACATGTCTATGATGACGAGTTGGATGTGAACTTCACACCACCTGCACTTACAAGTGACCTTGTCTTGATTAGTCATGTGATTAGTGGCTCCAGATTAGATAACGGGGACCGCAATAATACACGACCTTTGTACTCGTCTGTCGCGCCAGCGCCAAACTCCGTCATGACGTCCAAGCCGCTGCGCTCAGCCAAGTGAAACGGAAATCAGGTTCATCCCTGCCGCAGAGTTCTCCATGAACTTTCACAGTCGCCGCCTCCCGTCAATTTCCAACGTGACCTAACCGTCCTCAGCAATGGCCAGCATCGACCGCTATCGCCCTCCGCGAGAGGGATATCAGCCTCCTAGCCTCCAAGGGTCCGCGCGCCATGAAAGGCCATCCCGATCGCCTCCTCGACGTCGCGAGGTCCCTCCGGCGGCGCCTACGCCCCCTCAGCACAGCGCGCGAACGTCTCCTCCACGGCCGCAGGCAACATCCAGCCAACAGACACCGTTGCGATCCGGGGAGGAAACACCGCTGGCGCTGCCGAATCAATGGTTCTTCACCACGGACGAGGTCCACAGCACACCCTCCATCATTGACGGAATTTCTCCCGCGGAGGAGAGGCTTCGGAGAGCGAAGGGAATCAACTTTATATACCAGGCTGGTGTGATGCTCGACCTACCGCAGATTACACTATGGGTAGCTGGAGTATTCTTTCACAGATTCTACATGCGTTTTAGCATGGTTCAAGAGAAGGGCGGCATTCATCATTACGTATGTCCCTGTTTTCTTTTTCTTTTTGCTCCGCTTTTATGAGTTGCTCGACAAACCGTTTTGGTCCCCATAAGTTGTCCGTCTTGTTGGTCGCGATACTAATCTCCTTCACACAGAATATCGCCGCAACTTCCTTATTTCTTGCCAATAAGACAGAGGAAAACTGCAGAAAAACCAAAGAAATCATCATCGCCGTTGCTAGGGTCGCTCAGAAAAACGCAAAATTGATTATTGATGAGCAGAGCAAAGAGTACTGGCGATGGAGAGATAGCATATTAACTTACGAAGAAGTTATGCTGGAACAACTAGCTTTCGACCTGATGATTGACAATCCATATCGCCATCTTTTCGAGCTTCTTGGGCAGTTGGAGGTCATCCACAACAAGCATCTGCGGCAGGCAGCCTGGGCATTCTGCAACGACGCATGCCTTACAGCCCTGCCGCTTCTGATTGAAGCAAGAGATGTCGCCATCAGCTCCATCTACTTTGCTTGTGCCCACACAAACCAACAGATTGACGATGTGAATGGTGAAGGTTGGTGGAAGTTTTTGAAAGGGAGCGAAGATTGCTGTACAAAGGCTATTGAGGTGATGCGTCAGTTTTACACGGAGAATCCGCTTAGAAAGCAGAACCCGTCGCTGCCATCACCTGCCTTCCATCTTGAAAACACAAGGAGGCGAAATGACGATTTGTCTTCCAACGCTGCAACACCGATGGAACTCGACCGAGAAAGCCACAGCCCAGCCCCCAAGGCAAACGGAGGGACAGACAGACATTCGGACGGGAGGGACAAGGAGCACGACTCCTTAAAGGTACCAGGCGATGGTGAATACGCACCGCGGTCGCCCATTAAGAGAAAAGATACAGAAGTCGAGATGTCGGCGGAAAGTGAAAGAGCTGAAAAGAGGGCCAGGCTCTCGGAAGATGAAGAGGGCGAGCTGGTGGAAGATTAAGCCGTTGGAGCAGATGTATAATCTGTATGCCTGGTATGACGGCGGTTTTGGCGTTGGGGTTATTATCACAAAGCGTTTTCTTTGCGACGAAACGATGGAACGGTCTCGGCAAAGATATGACGTTTCTCTTTCATGTTTCAGGCAACGCTACGACCTTTGAAGATGGCGTTGGGGCTCCTTTCTTTTCTCCTTTTTTTTTTTTATTCCCGCTGCTAATTGTATCGATCGCCCTAACGTGTTGGATAGAGATTGCCGCATAGGCACCATGATATAAATGTTACGTACTGAAGCTGGAGGTTGGGTGTGTTTTTTAGTGGAAGCTGGACAGAAATTGATATCCCAAATAAATACAAAAGACATTCGATACGTTGAGCGTGGCAAATTCAACTGGGGATTATGTGAAGGAAATATCAAGCTGACGGCCAGAGTCATGTGTCCCAAAGGCATTATGGTAGCTCACATGGCGATACATCTCGATCCATGTTGAAGGTGAAGGTATATCGCCTTTAGAATACAGATGAGGTTAAGGCTGCGAAATAGGCAACTTCATTTGTGTATAACACGGTATGACTCTTACCCTCTTACTCAGCAGCTGCCTGGAATGCAGAAGACGAATACCGTTTGCCAATTCTGCCACTCCCCGAGCCCTGACCGGCCCCAGGATGCAGCTGCCTAGAGCTGCCTAGAGCTGCCCAAGGAACTATAAAGAGTGCCCATCACCCGCCGCCATCTTTCACTTTTTCTTCTCCTTTTCTTTTTCCTCAGCTCTCTTTGCCAAAAGGCTTAGATCAAGTGTAGTATCTGTTCTTTTCAGTTTAATCTCTGAAACGCCCTCTACTGGAGGCAAACTTGGTGATTACTCTCATTTTTGGTTCTCTGGGCGGGAGTGTTCCTCTGCGCTTGCGCATGGTGCTTCTGCTCACTGTGTCCCTGGTATTACACTGCTTCCAGGTGATGCGACCTTTTCGTTGCTTGCGTTGGCTTGTCCAGCGAGGTGAAGAAGAGCGATTTTTGTAGTAAATAATAATTCATGCGCGTATCAAGGCCAGGTCTGTCAGGATTTAAATTACGTGGTATGAAATTAGCACGGTTGCGTATCTAGTGTTGGTGACTTGAGGTTTCTGGCGCGTCAAAGATGCTGAGCTGGTTAGCTCCAAATCCTGTACAATTTTCAATAGATATTGAATATGCTATTTCTCCCTCTAACTCTCTTTATTCTACTGCTGCATGTATTACACCAAGCAGAAAAGGAGAAGGTTAAGCTCATCAAGCCTCGTCGGCATTCATCCCGAGGTCTCCCAGAATTTCCCAGAAACAGCTTAGCGCGGCCTAGAGCTATGGTGCTCTGCTTCAAAAATAAGACGACCATCGGTAGCTTCCACCCGAACAGTCTCTCGCGAAACATTACCCGTACCAAACAACCGAACACTCTATACCACCGCTCTTTTGTCGCTACGGATTGTTGAATTCTTCCTTTAGAGAGCGTTTACCCGCGACCGTCCCATCACAATGGCCACTCTGGGAGGCTACCTCAACAGTGAGCGCGACGCCCCTCGTCCAACCCCGCAGGCAGCCCTCGTTGATTTTGACTAACGCTTTGTTGTGCTGCAGAAAAGGTCCTGATCGTGACGGCAGACTCGCGAATCCTTGTGGGGGAGCTGGCAGCATGTGATGCGTCGACAAATCTGGTATGCAATTGTCCTCTCGTGATCTCGAGGGCTCTTCCCGAAAGCTGCTTTCTTCAGCCTCTACGAGACGAAAGGCAAATGCTGACTACTTTTTGCTATATAGGTCCTGAAAAACGCCTTGGAGAGAATTATCCGAACACCTGACGATCCAGAACCATCAGCCGAGGTCCCTCTGGGGCTGTATCTCGTACGAGGCGACAATGTTTGCTCGATTGGGCTTGTCGACGAAACGCTAGACGAGAGCATAGACTGGACACAAGTAAAGGGGTCGGTAATAGGAGGAATCAAACACGTTTAGAAGTCATCATTTGAAGAGCCGTCCACTGAGATACCACGGGCCGCGAGTTTGAGGGTTTGACAAAAGGGAAGAGAGAGAAAGAGAAAGAGAAGAGCCAATTAGATTTAATTTTTGTCTTGGGTACGGGTCATTAGGCACGCGGAGTGCCTGGAGTTGGGATATACACATGCAAGGCCTTTCTGCAAAGGGTACGAATTTACATGGATTTCATATTTTCAATACTACTGTCTTATTCTGAGCTGCTTTTGCTGACATGGCTTTCTATTTGAAGGTATAAACAAGCCTGTATTAACCAAAAATTCGCTGCATCCAGACCTCCTTGAAGGTGTTCTCTCCAGGAGTTCCAATGACCCGCCTGATTCTGTTTCCCTTACGAACGCTCAACCATCCCATTGTATCGCCGGGGACCTCATCCAGAGTGACGAGATGGGGGTCGGCCTCAACATCATCCGACAGATCCACCAGAGCAGCCTCACCGGGCTTCGATCTAATACGCTTGTCCAGGATGTATGATCCCTTGGTCCATTGTCCGACTGTCTCAACTCGAAGATCTTCGGGCTTCGCGGGCACCTTCCATCGAGGATCGTCGCGTGTCAGCACGTACCAGACTGTAAAGGGATCGTGCAATGCCAGGGCCGGCTCGTTGCCATCACCCTCCATAGAGTCGATCTTGTTGAAAGCTCCGTTGATGAAGTGGCTGGCCCATCGAGCAAGAGGGCTGCCAGCATCGATGTAGGGCTGAACCTTTTCGACAAAGTAGTTCTTGTTGATGGCATGGCGTTCCGTAATGTCCAGTGGGCACAGAGTCACTGTAAGTCGGCGAGAGAGTTTCGCAGGGTACGGCTTGATGTTCAAGACGTTGCTGGGAATGGGAGGCATCGTCGATGCAGGGTTGGGCGATGAAAGAGCATAGACAAGAGCGGCAGCAAGGGGGTCCGCATAAGTGTTGAACTCTGCTGAAGGAGTGACGTTACCGGGGACCTCGATGGCTCCGCCCATGACTACCAGCTCCTTGACCTTGAGGAACGTCTCAGGGTCCTCGGTAGCAGCCAGTGCAACGTTTGTGAGGGGCCCAACCGCGAGGATGCTGATGGTGTCTGCAGGATTCTCTCTAAGAAGACGCAGCATCTCTTTGTGGGCGGGCTCCTTGGATGGGGTGAAGCGTGGGTAGGATGAGGTGTGGTCATTGGCATCTTCTTTATCAAAGAGAGCCTTCCAGGTTTCAGCGGGGCTCAAGTCAGTGTGTATATCATGGACGTTGTGCAGCCCATCAGCGCCATCTGTATTATTTAACCCCCAGTTAGCGTTGGTCATAGATAGAACATGCATATCAATAATGGGGAAATACATACGAAAGTAATCAGCAGCCAAGACAGGGTCCGCGAGTGAATGTTCAGCACCAGCAGCCACGATGGTCTTGTTGGCCTTCAAGGTCTCATAGCCTTCTGGGCGGCCCTGAGACTTTCTCCACGCGAATTCCTTTTCCAGGACATGGTACAACGCAGCTACGTTGCGAAGGCAGCTATAATAAAAATAAGTCAGCTGATTTTGATAATAAAAAGGGTTTGTTGCTCATCTTCTTATAGGCGTACCATTGTAGAGGAACGTTGCCGTATGTGACTGAGATCATGGCCAACTCAAGCTCCTCGGGAGAGGCGCTGAGGGCCAGGAGAAGGGCCATGACATCGTCGACGCCTTATGATAGAGTAAGTCTATGTCAAATAAAGGAACCTGAGAGGTAGAAAACCTACCTGGATCAGTGTCCAATATGATTTTAGATTTTGGAGCCATTTTTGACCTTGATGGGATTAGAATGGTTTCTAACAACAATGTGACAAGTTTAGAGGCGAAGACAAAGAAGAAAAAACATACAGATTTGAATAACTATTCAAGCGCAAAGAAGGAGCTTCTCTCGAGCGTAAATCGAAAGTCTGACAGGTCTAAACCAACAAATCTCTCAACAAGGCTACGGGACAAGAAAGTCTTTAATAACAAATCCTTTCAACTCATCCACGTCGCGCGCTCTCTCCGCAAAAAGTAGCCTTGGCGGGGTTATTGGGGAATTTTTTTTGGGTTCCTGCTGAGATAATCCTCTCTCCAACGGCACACGGAGCCCACCCCGTTTTTTTCGTGACTATCAGCGGCCGGCGACGGCCGAAGCACGCCTTTCTCTAGCTTGCTCTTTTGGTTGTGATTCACGGTGTTGCCAATTCGAATTCGTAATTTTGATGTTTCTATTTGGCAATGGTTTGTTGCTGTTTAGTTTACTGAACTCGGTTCGGTTTGCACAGATGTCCATTATGGGCTGAGATGCGGTTGTTTTGGCGGGGCGGGCAGAAAACGGGCTTGAGACTACATCTTAAAGTTGCAGCATATCACTAACCAAGTCGGCTTATTAGAACAGTCATATCGTAATGATCAAGTTGTTCAAAAAAATATAAATGTGTGATACGCGATATTCTTGTTGAAATCCGTGTGTAATGGGCAGCATTACTAGATAGTTGTTGCGAGCTCTCTGTTTCTGTCTTGTAACTTGAACTGCCTCAAGAGTTATCAGGGGAGAAGTTATCTAGCACCCCAGCTGTAGCTTTACAATATAGGTGATCCATATATTCAAATATTCAACTGCCGGGCTTAATTGAAATGGCAGCAGCAGTAGCAGCAATAGCTTATGGTATAGCGGGCGTGCTGATTATCAGAATTGGGATACTAGATGACTTTCTCTTTATCAATCCTAGGAGAGCGTGAAAATGCTAATAAGAGCATCAAGACATCTATAGACAAGACGATATACGAGCTTCAGTATTTGACAAAAAATTATCAATGGAGTCAAAGCTGCTGCGCAATGCCATTTCCCGAGAGCTGCAGGGTAAACAGATGCTCTATCTAAGAGCAGAACTGGACCCGTTACACGTATGGAATCCTGCTGCACATTGTGTCACAGGGCATGATCCCTTTGCAGCATATCGAATCTACGGTACGTTGCATCTATATTGCGGCGAGGCGCAACAAGCTGATGCAAGCTTGGAAGCCAGTTGACAATCATCCAGCGTGCTATTGGATCAGCCGCCAATCGATGCACCCAGAGGGCCCATAATCCCTGCATGTTCAATGTTGATGCGCAGCAGTGACCAGCACCTGAAGCCAACGCTATAGGGCTGTTCAAACTCAGTTGATAGTGATCTCAAGGCCCGGATTTTCTAGAATTGCCGGCTGGCAGAGTAAATGCCATGCGAAGAATAATTGGCAGCTACGGCAACGAAGAAAAACATTAAACTTCTCCTCTACACAATTCCATCTGCCCTTCAACGCAACGCGACGCGCAGCCAACGCATCCTCGCAACTCTCCCTCAGAGCGCCATCGCCGTCCGAGACACAGTCCCTATCCTAACCGCTACGGGACTTTGCGTCTCCAGGCCCAGGGCACGGCAATCTTGCCACCGAACGGCATTTTAGCGAGACGATCTGATAGCGTCTCCAAGGCAGAAGCTCTCCCCATAAAGGGCCAGCAAGAAACAGCCAAGTTACATGTACGTGCCCCACCAGATTCAATTTCCCCCCTTGGCTGAGCCACTGAGGCGCTCGCGTTCGGCCCCCCCTGGTCGGCTTTTTTCCTTCGCCCTTCCCGACTGGCCCAGCCCTGCTCCTCGTTTCCCCATTGGCGACGTTGCGGCAACAAACGCACCCCTGCCTTGCGTTGAAGCCACCTGGTGCTTTTCTTTTGTCGTGTCCTCAACCGCCTGTACGTTGTTCTGTTTTCCCTTTTCTATGCTTGTTCGCTGCCATCGATCATCAATCCCGCGTCTGGGCAATTGAGGCATTGCGGCTGGCCTTTTCACATTCCCTCACATCTTTCCGTGGCCGGTGTTTAACGTTTCTACCAGATTGCGGATTTGCGCCAACCTTGAAGGTTTGCCGCTGCAGTTAACCCTGCATCTCTCCGCTGGTATAAAACGCTTCAGCATCCGTCAACGGTAGCACCTCCGGCAGCTATCTGACAATCGATCGAGCACCTGGCCGTTGCGTCTCTCTAATTTCCTTTTCAGCTCGCTGTTCGTCGCACAAGCCATTGTCGGCTCAGGGGAGAAGCGAGAAGATAGAGCAGCCGTTCGCTCCGCTCGTCTCGACATCGCGGCGTCGTTTTCCGCCGCCACATATCACGATCTCACTTTGCCCACTGATAGCAATTTAGAACGAAAAAGCATTTTAGAGTCATCATGGCCGACGCAAGCATGCTTTACACTATTGGCGCCTATGCCACCCTGATTGGGTTTGGCTATGCCATCTATCACTTTTCGACACAAAAGGACAAGCAGAAGGGCGGCGTCACTATTACCAAGCCCGCAAAAGCCCCCCAGCAGCCAACTGTTCGGAAAGAAGACCGAAAAAAGAAGCAGCGAATGGAGAGCTATGCGACTGAGAGCAAGTCATCCAAGCCCGAAGCTCAGAAAGAAAAGGCCCCCGAAGCCAACCAGTGGCTGAGCAATGATGCTGAGAAGCAAGAAAAGCTCGACAACCGAGAGTTTGCCAGACAGCTCTCCAAGGCCAAGGAGGGTGCCAAGTTCGATAACAAGAAGGAGGCTGCCAAGCAGCGAGAGAAGACTGTGAAGCAGTCCAAGGCTAACAAGTCCAAGGCTGCGCCGGCCCCAGAGGCCGTCGTTTCTGCCCCGTCGTCCAACGGCGCCGACGCCGACGATGACGAGTCTCCTGTTGCTCTGTCTCCCGAGACTCGTCCCGTGGACGTCAGCGGTGTCAGCGACATGCTCGAGCCAGCCTCTACGACCGGCCCTTCCGTTCTCCGTCTCACTGATACCGAGTCCAAGAAGCAGAAGAAGAAGGCTTCCAAGAACCCTGAACCGGTTGAGACCAAGAAGCAGAGACAGAACAAGAAGAAGGCCGAGGCCGCCAAGGCTGCTCGTGATGAGACCGAGAAAGAGCGCAAGGTTCTCGAGGAGAAGCAGCGCCGAACTGCTCGCATAGCCGAAGGCCGTGCTGCTAAGGATGGCTCTGAGTTCATGGCAGCCGTCAATGGAAAGAAGTCTGCTTGGGACGGCACCAATGGAACCAACGGTGCTGCTGCTAAGAACGGAGATGCAGCTGCCTATGCCCCTCTTGATACCTTTGAGAAGTCCACTCCTGCCCCCACTGCCAAGAAGGAGACTGTCAACCAGCTAGAGAGCTCTTGGATCTCAGCTCTCCCCTCCGAGGAGGAGCAGATGGAGATGCTCAAAGAAGAATCTGATGAGTGGAACACCGTCAAGACCAAGTCTTCCAAGAAGTCCAAGAAGGCTTCTTCAGTTGAATCCGGAGAGGAGGCCACCCAGGCCCGTCCTGCGGCTCAGACTCAGCAATCCACCGAGACCAAGAACCGCCCTGCGGCTAAGCCTGCAGCCGCCAAGAACTTTGGAGGATCTTTCTCTGCATTGACCACTAAGGATGATGATGCCGAGGAGGAGGTTGAGGAGGAGTGGGATGTCTAAAGCCCCGGATACACGATGACGGATACAAACTGTGCATACATTGCCCAGCTGCGGGGGGCAGCCTAACGCATATCCCCCCGGCCGGTGTATACTACTCGCCAAACGGACATACCCCTAGCCGTTGGCATTTTCTCTATTTCCCTCTCCATCTTGCTAATCTGTATGGATGCCATATATGTTGGATTTGAGAGACATTCTCCAAAAGTCTACCACGGGAGGTAGGAAAACACACACAAAAAAAAAAAAAAATGAAAAAAAAAATGATATGAGACGAGGCTTATGGATGCATTTATTCGGCAGGCAGTTTGCCAATTGTCCAGTGGTCAGGGGGAATTGCGGAATCGACTTGTTTTAGCGCATCATATAAATGCCATGAGGTCGACCTTTGTTTTCTTTTATTCAATTTTTCTTAGTTGTTCTTTTTAATCTTCATCTTCTCTTGCCTTTGTCACTACATTACGAATTTGGCTGTTGAAGAGTGAGACTGGGAAAACGGTCTTGCGGCGGAGGCAAACAAAAAAGGGAGGACGCAGATGCTATGAATGAAACTATTCCGGATGGACAAAGGACGAGATAAAGACGTGTGTATGTAAATAAATACTGTTGGTATCAGAACTCAAAATGGGAAAAATCTACGCTTGCTATTATTGAATGATTGTTGTGGGTTTCAAGGTGATTGATAGGTGGTGATGCTGTTTGTGATGGTCCAAGTGAACCACGACACCTTGATGGCACCATCGAGAGTCCAGTAGCACTGCCACTAGTAGTACTACTAATAAATTCAATTGCTCGCAATTGCTCATCACTGGCAAACAATATCCCAACCGCGCCTTTGCTTGTATGTAAGTAAATGAAACTGATTTATTGTCAGTACGTAGATGCACTGATTAAATAGAGAGCATTGAAGCGACGCTGTGTCCGCACGGTCATGGTATTAGCATCCGTCTCCTCCCATTCTCACAGCAGGTATTGAAGCCAAAAAAAAGTTTGCCTCCCAGCGCCTATTCCTGCATTCCGCATCCGCATCCGATTTGGAGCAAGGCCCGATCGAAACGCCTGGTGTGGTGCCTGGGGTGCAGCAAGCCACACACCTCCCTCGAAATGCCCTCGTTCCCCCGGACTAACGTAGCACTAAAAAGTTCCATTGAATGTCTACGGGGTAGTATTGGATGCTACATTGGCATTCCTGTAGGCTTTTGCTGGCCCCCTTATAAACAGTTGGCGGCCGTTCTTACTGCTGTGGCTGCTGTATTTGGGCGGCTATAACGAGGCACACACACAGTCACACACACGCACAGGCATTTGGCGCTTCCCGGATGTCCGCCTCGCTTTTTTTTTTTTTCGTGGCGTGGCCAGTTTTGTAGTGGTGTTGAGTCGGAACCGGGTGCCGTGAGCCCGTCCAGGCCACCATTTCTCAAAGTAGCCCACCGCGGGGCTTATTATCCGACTCTTCAGTCTCCATCAAGACACATATTGTGAAGTGGGCATGGACGGGTGGACGTCGTCCCGGACAGGAATTTTTGTTGTTGGCTTGCCACCTTGGCGGGACGGCCAAGTCGGCTCCCGGTGCCACCCTTTCGATATGGCTGACTTTTTTGTCCCTAACTTTTTTTCTGCTTCGTGTGCGAATGATACGACAAAGTTACCATGAGCTAGTGGGCATCGTTACTGCAATTCCCGCGGTCCCGAGGTAGCAAACTAATCCATTTTCTTCTTCTCCGTCTCCTCTTATTCTCATGCTCGCAATGTTCTTACGCACGGAACGTCGGGATCAAGTGAGATATTTTCGTTGGTGTCAGCCAAGCAGGTGGGAATGCGCAGCGGGGGGGGGGCCAGCGCACGGCCAAGACGTCTATTGACTCGATGACGACGACTCGTGAGGGGGGAACAAGTCAAACATTGAAAGTCCTAGAATGTTTATTGGAATCTTTCTTTTTTCCGTACCGAACTCTGCTGGATCTGTTCGCTAGCTTAGGCACCAGGTCTTGTCCGTGCGTACATATGTGGTCAGTATTATGTGTTGAGGGCGCAGTAGAGCAAGTTGATCATGGCAGATGACGGCGACGTGGCATGTTGGTATTAGACGCTGGTGCCGCTGCTGTCCAGTCAATGCTAGAGCAACGCAAGGGTCTGGCTTGTTAGTCTTTATGCTTTTCTCGAATTCTTTTCGACACATCTGTTTTTCTGGCAAGCGAGGAACCCCCAAGCTTTATCTGACCCTCCTTGTGATGTCAAGAATCTGAGAGGCGCCGCCTGTGGGGAGCAAATAGAAGGTCGAGAATGCCCAACATGGGAGGCACAAGTCGCCATTGGCGGCCACGGCACGGCGCTCATTCGAACGGACGGGGTCGATAGCGCAACTTAGCTTCAGTAGCTCCGTGGCACGAGCACGAACAGGCGCAAATGGTCGTTGAAGAGAGAAGTTACCAGGCCTGCAAAAGGCCAAACCTCCAAGGTCAATTTTGGACCCCGGAACCCTGGACGTGCCACTTGCCGCTTGAGGCAATAGGGAATCAGAGAAGGGTACATGGGCGTTGGGCGCAGTCTGGCCACCAGAAGAGGTAGCCCTCCCCCATCAGTATCAGCAATGAAACGAACGACAGGCATTGTCCCCCGTTCCGCAATTCGCTTGCGGGCAGGGTCCATTTGCTGGGCGAGGATCCCCAATGCTGTGCCCCCCCCAGAGATAGATCCTTATCTTACTGTGATGATGATGCGCAGCGCTCGCACGTAGTTGAAACGCAGAGACTCAAGTCAAGTGTTTCATCCGCGAGGCCAGCTGCTCCAACCGGCCGCACGCCAAGCGCTGGAGTCGCGCGCGCGAAGACAACCAAAGCAGCATAGAAGGGACGAAAAAGATGGGGAATTAGACCGACGCCGTATGCGAGGACCGCGGACGGAGCGCCAGTGGCTCTTTTAGTTGATTGGGGGACCCGTTTCTCCATGGATCTAAGCGGTGACCGCGCCCCCGAGACAGACGTATTCGCAGCACTAAGATATTGGGGGCAGGTATCCGAGCTCGAGTAAAATGAGAGAAATATCACGATGTCTCCGTATCTGCCACTGGGGACGGGCGTGGGTAATTAGACTCGTAATGCTTCGCACGCTGACGTGACGTGACGGGAATTGACGGTGATTTAGACAGAGTTTCGAATGCCTCATGATAAAAGATGGAAGCAGAAAGCCTGACGAGGAAAAAAGGTTTCTGCAGCAGGTTGCTGGCAACTCTATTGGGCCTCGACGGCCGAAGCGCAAGCCTCTGGCGGCGTTTTAGGTTCCTCCGCAGGCGGGTGGGCAGCAGTAAAATGAAGCCCAGGCCACATCGCCAGCTAAGCTCCCGGCGGTGCCTTTCTCGCATGCGCCAGGACTGCTTGAGTCGTAGCAGCGCTGTTTGAGGCCTTTGTGGCGAACCGTCGCGGGGTCCAGGCTAGCGGGCCTTACCACTGTCAGGCAATCATAAGGCCCTGGTCCCCCCCTGCCCATCAGGGCCTCTCTGATCCTCTGATCTGCTGTCGAAAAACCGCCGCTGGGCTTGTGGTAGCGCCGCATCTTCAGCACGTTACAGCGCAGCGATCTCTCTCTTGCGTCGATCTGCGCCTCTCCCTTCCCTTCCCTCTCCGTCTCTCATACACTCTTCAAAACCTCCCTCCACGTCTCTAATTTTTTTTTACGCGCCTCGTCCCAAAATCCAACCCTCCTCCAAAAATAGAGGCCAGCCAGCTGGACTTGCTGCCCGCCCCCCTGGTGCTTATAGAGGCTTTGGTTTTATTTTTGGCGCTGCTCGTACTGAAACGAACCTCGTCGCTACGCATTTCCGCCCTGCCACCGTCTCGCCTCGCCATCTCCTTTCCGCAGCCGCCTCTTCTTGCCTTTCGTCTCATAACTTCGCATTGTCCTGCGTCATTGCCAATTTTCCTTTTTCTGTTTCTTTCTTAGACTCTTTTTTTTTTCCCTTCCTTATTGTGACGACTTTCAATTATTCTTTCATTTCCCTTTGTCACGGTTCTCTTCTACCTTCTGGGGACATCTTGAGACTTGAAACTGTCGCAGACCCCCTTAACTTTCTCGACGACACGCTTCGCTGCCCCCACGCCTCCAATCGCTTTACGAACTATCGAAATCTCCATTCCATTCCAGTGTGCCTAACGACGACTTTCTCTTCTGGATAGCAGCAACCTGTTTGTTATTATTGGTCTTTTTCTTTGGGCTGCTGGACTCTCATTTAGCCGATTCGCTGCGTTTTCCATCACGACCGTTCGTTCTTTTGATACCGACACTTCAACACGCCATTCGACGTCCATGTTGGGGATATCAAACGCCAATTAAAAGGCATTCTACATACGGGGACGTGCCCTGTAGCCTTCCATCATGTCCTTTCCCGTCGCGCTACAGTCGGCCATCTTCTATCTGCTTGCCTGCACACCATGCGCCGAGGTACGGCATCGTCACAAGGCCAAGGGCCAGGCCAAGAAGGAGAGGGTAGAAAAGGCAAAACTAGAGACGCAGCAGCCTGGCTTATATCGACATCCCTCACCGTTCAACACCAATCCCTACTGGCAAGAAGAAATTCGCATGGGGCCTAGCTTACCAAAGAAATCGGCGAGCAAAAACTCAAGCCAACGGGGCCTGATGAGCGCGGGAGGAGAGACAACGGGAGAGATCAGTGCACTGAGCCTGTCAGGGCGAACAAACACTGGCGATAGCCACACCAATTTCGGAGACAGCACGTTGGTGGTATCACAAGATGGCATTTTATCAGATGACTGGAATTCGCGGCACGGATACCAGCGCGAGGACGAGGAGCTATGGGGAGCAGATTGGACTGGCCACAAATTAAAAGACGCCTTTTCCAAAGCGAGGGATTCAGCTGGAAAGCTAATTGAGTCAACACTGGGCATGGATAAAGAAGTAACAGAGGAGGAACGTCGTCAATTTTATGCGGCCCCACGAAACCCACCTGTCAACGACCTTCACCCACCCGTCGTCAGCAGCAAACTGCCTCACAGGGAGGCTCACAAATGGATGCTGCAGCCACCTCCGTCCGCCAAGGTTATGGAAGGCAAGGTGCCTGTCAGCAGAGCCATGAGCGCTAGTAGTAGAACAAGCGCGAGGACAGCTGCAAGTGGGAGGACAGCTGCTAGTGGAGAGGAAAGGCTAGCTCGCCAATTGCAGGAAAAGCTGGTCAGAGAGAGGATGATGAAGGAATTACCGACTGAATCTGAGCTAATCGACTCACTCTTCGTTTCCCGAACTCGGAGCACCCGATCTGACTTGACACGGACACGTAGCTTGTCATTTGACGGAGGCTCCGACGAGGCATTGGATAACCGACGACGGAATAACCGCTTGAGAGCATTGGCTGTTCCTCCCGGATACGAAGAATCAGAGGATGAGTACGAGGATATATTCACACCTCGCATCACCAAGAGCACCAGCAACTCCAGTCAGCCTGGACACGCTGCGCAACGACCGAAGCTGGAAACTATAACCAGCAGTGAAGGCAGCACCCGTTCACGGTCCAAGAGGTCAAGACGGCACAGGTCCACGAGGAAGAAGAATCTACCTGGAACGGGATCGCCTGTTGGAGATGACTCCGACTAAAGACGCCATATGACAGCATTCTTGTCTTAAAACACCGACATGCGACTGTACTGCATAAACGGCGCAATGATCTGCTTTGCTTTTGTTTTGTTCTTTTGCTTTGTCTGTCTTTTTAAGTTTTCCTTTTTATCCATCTTTTCTCTTTCCACATACATATTCTTTTTGCTTCAATTTCAAGCATAGCACACATGCGGGCGCTAGGAGAGGGAGAGGAAGAGAGGCATCCTTTTGGGTAGTGTTTTATGCTTTTTGGTTTTTGGGTCTGCCCTTGTTTTTTTCTCTCTGGTGCACGTTTAAAAGGCATGGCGTATTTTGGCTGTGGGCTTTTGGTTGTTGTTGGCTTGTTTTTTGGTGTATTTGTAGTAGCAAAGAACAGGCGGGATTCATAGCCTACTAGAAGTGCAGTGCTAGCTTTTGCACAAGAAGATTGGATTATTTTCCACGCATATTGAACGATTCTGTTTTCCACGCATATTGAACGATTCTGTTCCGCGATGTCGGCTGTGAAGCTGTGATTACTTTGCCCAAGAGGGGGGATATCTCTGGGGCATCTACTCAGCCCAATATAGATTTCCAAAACGCCTACCATGCAGCCTGATTTTGACCCTTTTCCTTACTTTCCATTTTATTTCCATAGTTTGTGCTTATAGATGTAGACCATCCTCCTCAGTATCATCTTGGCCTTCTCCTCCTTGCGTCGTGGATTGCGCAGCATTATCGCTGGCTGGCCTAGTTTGCCCTGTCGGTTGGCTATTAAACCGTACTTGGCCGTTTGATATTGTGCCGGTCTGGAATGTGCCGTCCGTCCAAGCCGAATGCCTCGTCTCGCCGGCCTGGCTAGTAGCAAGCTCTCCATTAACAAGTCCGTTTATAGCAGCCTCTTCAATCCCCTCGACGCCAGCATCAGTGTTTGCTGCCGCTCCCGCCACAGCCACCTCATCTTGGCTCTGAAACTCGGTCCAGCTGATGCCTCGGTCTTCTACTTCCATGCGCACAATAGCCAGGCGCTCTGCCATGCGGTCGATGACAACCTCATTTTCCTTGATGGCGTCGATGCAGTCCTGGTCTGGCTCTGCGCTGGAAGTGGATTCGCCGCCGAGAGCGACGGATGTGCCATCTGCGAAGGGCTTGAGCTGGTCGTTGGAGTATTGGAGGTGGGCGATGGAGTTGCGGATTTCGAGGACTTTTAGGTGAAGCATGCCGATGGAGAGATCTTTGATTGCGGAGGCGAAGCGGGCTGGCGATATGGCGGTTGTGTCGGCAGACATGGTGATGGGAGAAGGCTGTTCTTGAGGTAGAATTTCTGCTGCTGTTGTATATGAATGATGATATTCGAGAGTTGGTTTGATTAGACGGAGGTTTGCGACAAAATGTTGGAAGAATGTAAGCTGAGGGAGCTCTATGTGCAGAGCAGAGTTGAAGTTATCATGGAGGGGCTGCTGCTCATGCACGTTATAGTGGGGTTGAACCGTATGGCGTACCCCTGCCAGCCTAAATCTGTGAGTGGCGCAACGCCCGCAATCTTCTTCGGTAGAAGAAATTCTTAGTTTGGAGGGCGGGCAGCAACAACTCCAATATCTCTTTGTCTCTCAAAACCCGCCAATTCGGGGCCACGACACACAGGCTGGGGCCATCGTAGGCCTTTTCGGCACCTCCGGCGCGCAGTTGGCGCATTGAATAAAAGAACAGAAGGTTCGAATCGAGAGAAATAAAGACAACACACCCGCAGCATGAATGGGCTCGGCTGCTCGAACGCTTCTTGGTCGCTGTTGAGGGCTGCGGCTCGGGGCATTTCAAGACAGGCTGGGACCTGCGCGACCTCGACCTCGATAGCGAAGAATGGCGCGGCTACTACGGCGTCGCGATGGATGTCGTGCTGCGCATTACAGAATTCCGGGAGAGGGGTGTTGAGGCGGAACGAATGGGCGGGATTGAAGGCTTGCAGGAAGCTTGATGGTGGTCGCCGGACATTCTTTGGGCCAAAGATTATTCGGGACTATGAAGAGCTGCCTAAGAGCTACAGAGACCAAGCTGGGCTTGCCTTTAGCGGAAGGGACTTGTCAGAGGCGGAGGTCGACAAGATATTCGGTAGGCGTATCGGCGGTAAAAGGGCGAATCACCTGCTTCGAATCTTACACGGCAGAAGAGTATCGGGAACGCTGGAAGACCCTGCCTTTGCGATACATACGGCGCAGTTTACGGAGGAGGAGATTGCCAGGGCCTTGGCCTACCTGCGGAAAACGGTGCCCGTGGAAGAAATTAGGAATGCGGGCTTGAGAGCGGAGGACGAGCTGGAACAGATGGAGCAGGAAATGGAGCGGGCAGCTGAAAAGAAGGCAAAGGCTAACAAGGGAGAAGCCAAGGAAGAGGAGGAAGACGAAGCCGAGGTCTACACACCTGATCCTATCTACGGCCGAAGTAAGATTGACGAGTTGCGAGCTCGGACTAAGGCCAGAGAAAAGGCAAGGGAAAAGGCTCTCGAGGAAGAGCGCAAGGCTAAAGAGGCTGTCGAAGGCGTTTCAGGTCCATTGGCGAAGCGGGATAACCATGTCCCAGAGATTACGAATCCTAAAGTTGCGGAATACTACAAGGCTGCGCAGTCTGAGATGGACGCGCCGCCGGAGCTGAAACCCTGGGAGCGAATTCTGCCTTCTGCGACTGTTGTAGCCCTGGTACTCGGATTCTTCGCTGCGGTGGCCATGGTCTATGAAGAGCCGGCGCCGCGCTACAGGCTGTTCCAGGAGGTATCGACTGCGCACGCAACGGTGGGAGCTTTGATTGGTATCAATGTCCTGGTATACTTGGGCTGGAGGGTACCGCCGCTCTGGCGTCTCTTCAACAAGTACATGATCTTTGTCGTGGCGACGGTTCGGCCCGTCACGCTCTTCACCGCGGCGTTTTCGCACACCAAATTCAGCCACTTACTGGTCAACATGGTGCCCCTGTGGTTTGTCGGAACATGTCTCCACGACGAGATTGGCCGCGCGGATTTCCTCGCGCTGTATCTCGGCTGCGGCTCTGTAGGCTTCCTGGGCAGTCTGATTACGTATACGCTCAGGGGCTGGCTGACGGTCACGTCGCTGGGCGCATCGGGAGCGACGCTGGGACTGTGCTCGGCGTACTTTTGGGAGCATCGCACGGACGGCTTCAAGATCTTTGGGCTGCCGCAAGACGGCGTCCATGGGATTGTGTTTCTGGCGCTGATCACGGCGGTGCAGTTGGCTGGTTTGGGGAAGACGGTGAAGCTGAAGGTGGATATTGCGTCGCACATTGCGGGGATTGTGGCTGGTATCTTGGGTATTGAGCTGTTGAATAGGACGGAGAGGAGGAAGACGCCTGCGGAGGGGGATAAGACGGTGATTGATATCTTGTCTGGAGAGACGAAGACGAAGACGCATGGGGTGGCTGATGGGAAGGAATAGATGCATGGGATTTGATGCTATATAGAACTGTACTTATGTAACAACACTACTTATCTTATGACATGATGTGAGGATTTATGGATAGAGAGCATATGGGAGCTATTGAGAGTGATAATCAATCGTGAGCTGTGCTGTGGTTCTGCAGTGTGAAGGATTTGGTACTCAATGAAACAGGCGAGGGCTCATGCATAAGGCTGTAGATGCACTAAACCCTATGGCTTTTGGGCTATATACCTAGATGCCATATGAATGGCGTATAAATAATTCATATCTGCCAATGACGATGATGCTACATCTTGAAAATGAGAACACACAAAGGAATTCCAAAATTAGGATTATTAGAACACCACCTTTGCATTGCAGACCTTGATATTCACTTGTCTTGTCCCTCGTCTCTTTGGGGTCACCGCTGCAGCCCGTCGTCATTGCTGCAGCAAAAGATGGAGAGGGTGCCCCACTGAAGACAGCCACCCTAGCTGCCCGTTAGCGCGGCTGCAGTTTCCGGGCAACGACAGCGTCATAACAGACCACCTTGGCAGGAACAGGCCGTGGGGCCCCACTCTTGCGGAAAGAAGAGAGTGTGATGTGATGAGCTGGCAGGAGCTTTGCCTTACAGTACTTTGAGGCCGCAAGGCGCGGTGACTTGCGCCAACGCAAAATGACGATGTCTCTCTTTTCTTTCAGCGCCGTTTCTTGCTTCTTCTCTTTTCTTCGTCCTCTCCTCCCATTGTCTCCTTTCTCTGACGCAACACGTGTGCCTTCGGCAACCTCCTTTACGAGCTCCATTTATTTGCCCTCTCCTATCTTTGCGCTTGCTGCAGCCTTTCTTCAGCTGCCGATAGACCGATCAATCAAGCCCAACGGGGCTGACCCTTACTTTTAGCCCTTAAAACTCTCTCTCCGAAATTTGCGCGCCGGAGCCTTTCGCGTTTCGTGAGCGGCACAAGTGCTAAGCCTTTAGGCAAACGATAGCTCGGAACCATCCGCCACACACAGCAATACTGCGTCTTCTGCTGCGCATATGCATGCATATACCTGACACCACTCGATCCAGCTCATTCTTCATCTGCAGACGTTGCTTTTTGGCAGACCAGCGCTAGCCCAAAGGCGAGGCTGTGAAGAAACCTCGCTGCACGATACTGACCGGCATAAGCCTCAGCCCACTCTTTTCTGCCTCGCCAGAAGGGAACTCGATTGGCGCATCCAGCCCCTAACGCCTGGAACGCAACGCCCCACGTTAGCGCTAAGATTGGCGCTGCACGTTCGCGTGCCGGGTTTTAGGAAGAGATTCGCTGCAAGCTGGGGTATTGGCGGTGGCCGCGCCTTTTGGCTTTCTGGTTGCTGGGCCTTGAGTGTGCCCACACGCCCCGAGACTCCGCATCTGGAACCTGCAAAACTAAAACCTTGGGACGCAAGCTGGCTCATATTCGCTCTTTCATCCTGCATCGCTACGTTGCCTCGAGACCGGACATAGCTGGAGAAGCAACGGAAATTTAGGTTTCAGAGAGAGAATCGGAGAACTCAAAGATATCTCTTTGTTACGAAATGGTCTAGCTTAAATCGCGGCGCACTCGAATTTTCTCTCTAGGGCGACTTCGCGCGTTCTTCCCACCCCCCTTTGCTCTTCCCTTTCCTCTTTACTTTTTATACAAGGACGACTTCCAATCTAAAGAGCCATGAGTGAACCATCAAGTCCTCTCTCCTCGCCTCGCGGCTCTTCCCGCGACTCTACCCCGTCGTCGCCGTCGTCACCCCTCTCGACTCTCTCAAACACGCCCTCCTTACCAGACACCTCCGTCTCGTTGGTCGATCCTTCACGACGGTATCCCTCGCCCATGTCGACGACTGCCTCGGGAGCCCAGTCTCCTATGAGATCAACAGCCACAATTAGCCTTGGACAACCCGTCTCTGACAACGACTCTTCAAAGAGTGTAGATGACGACCAACCCCCAGCTAAAAGACGCAAGGTTTACCAGCCCAAGGAGCGCACAACAGAATATTTGAATTACCTGAACAAGGACGATAAAGATATGACAGCCGAAGAAAAAGCACAGGAGAAGAGGTTGATCACGGCGCTGCGGAAAAAGAAGAAGATTGTTGTTATTGCAGGGGCTGGCATCTCTGTATCGGCAGGAATTCCGGATTTCAGATCCTCCACAGGTCTCTTCGCGCGTGTCAAAAATCAACACAACCTGAAGGGATCGGGCAAACACCTCTTCGACGCGTCTGTCTATAGACATGACTCCTCAACGCAGTCCTTTCACAGCATGGTCCGGGAAATGAACGAAATGACCAAGAAAGCGAGCCCAACCCCATTCCACCGCCTGTTAGCATCCCTAGCCCAAGAAGGACGTTTAATGCGACTCTATTCTCAAAATATCGATTGTCTGGATGCGAATATGGAACCGCTGGCTACCGAGATCCCTCTGCCTCTCAAGGCTCCCTGGCCAGCTACCATCCAGCTTCATGGTGGACTACAGAAGATGGTCTGCAGCAAATGTGGCCATTTAGAACCGTTCGACGGGGAAGTATTTGACGGACCTGAGGCTCCGCTGTGCAAGGAGTGTGTAGTGCACGATGAACTAAGGACATCATTTGCCGGAAAGCGGAGTCATGGGATTGGGCGCATACGGCCGCGATTCGTGCTCTATAACGAGTATAATCCAGATGAAGAAGCCATTGGAAACGTATCGAGTGCAGATCTGAAAGCCCGCCCGGATTGCGTTATTGTTGTTGGAACCACCCTCAAGGTTCCAGGCACAAGGAGGCTAGTCAGAGAGATGTGTCAGGTCACAAGAGGCCGAAGAGATGGACTCACGATTTGGATCAATACCGATGCAGAGCCCAAGGATGCGTTATTCAAGGACTGTTGGGATCTTGTTGTACGCTCTCCATGCGACAAGGTAGCTCACCTCGCAGCCCTACCTCCGTGGGATTGCGACATCGGCAACGACTATCTTGTGTCTGCTGAGCAAGACGGCCAGAACCAGGAGCGTCTCAAGAATACCAAATTGGAAGTTGCGCTACCACCGATTCAAACCAATCCTAGCCTTGATCGCGAGCTGGATGCTATCCCCACGCCGCAACCCAGCCCTAAGCTTGCGGCCAAGAGGCAGTTGAAGATTGTACTCGGCAGGGAGCCTCCTGAAAACGCTAAACAAACTAGGGCAGCAGCGAAGCCGCGTCCTCGAAAGACGAAGCAGCCCGCTAAGCCCAAGGCTCCTCCAAAGAATGCCGTTACTGAGACGTTTAAATCCGTCAAAAATGTCGCTAGAGGCAAGACGACGGCGAAGAAGCTTGATGATCCCATTGATCTATCTTCTCGGCCGCTTCTCCTGCCGCCTCTGAAGTCCGAACCCCTAAAGGCAGAATTCGACTTCTCTTACGATACTCCTCAGAGCGATTTGAGCTCTTTACCTCCTTCCACCCCTCTTGCACCTCCCAAAAAGCAAGAGACGATATCTCCCAAGTCTATACCCCGCAACATGGAAAATTTAATCGATTATTGAGTGAAACGATACAGAGTCGACTAGAATATGTATAAAATGGCATTGATATGACGGCGTTTTTTTTTTTTTTTTTTTTTTTTTGTTTCAACGGGACGAAGGAACTTTCGGCAGGTACATAGCCGGTCATTCGTGGGATTCGGTATATATATATACCACAGGGGCGATGGATTCTGGCTAGGTTGGGAGCCCGGAGTATAAAAGCATGGCGACTTATGCCTACGATTATAAAGTATTTACTACCCGAAGTAGAGGAAATGGGAATGGAATATACTTGTGGGTTTGAGGGGTCTAATAGGCGGGATAGCCTTGATAGAAGTCATAGCGAAAACGTAATATTAGTACAATGCTTTAAACTTAACAATGGCTATTGCGTCTGTAAAAGTGACAAGATCAACCATATTAGTCCCTCCACTTCATACTTTGTATGGACTCCAAAATAACCCGTCTCCATTCCATTTCTCCTGCAGTCGATCCAGCTCTGCGAGCTTCTCTTCAGAGAGAAGGTCCCGTCGCCCAGGGAGGAACTTCATTATACCAGGGAAGACCCTTCGCGGTAGACCAGCCTCCTCGTCATCTTTCTGTAGAACTGCCACGGCTTCGTCATACAAGGCCGCCAAAGCATCTCTTGTGGCAGGTTCTGTAGACCACATTACCCCGATGGTACAAAACCCCCTGTCTCTGGCTTCGACGAATCTTGCTTTACCTTCTGGGGTAGCGCCAATCTCCGCCATCTTGGAAGGATTAAAGCTATGGAACATGAGCGCAGAGCGAACAGCGTCTGGGTATTTGTCCGTCACGGCGAGATATTTCCCGTAAGCGTCTTTGAGGGCTTGAGGGGAGAGGCGGGCGAACCGGTTGGAAGACATGGATTTGAAGCCGCCGTGGACGTTCATTGGGTCGAAAGCATTGTTGGCGTTGGCGAAGGGGACCTGCATTGTGTCTGCCTTGACGGCTTTTTCGACAAGAGATGGGTTGAAGAGGATTTTCCCCACGGAGGAGGCTTCGGCTTCACTGGCAGGGCCGTAGTATGTGCTTGTAAGGAGAACGATGGGTTTTCCGGCGAATGGAGTTCCTGGAGGACCACGAGAAAAGCCAAAGATGACGTTCATGGGATCTGGAGGAGGGGAAGCGGCGAGAAAGGCGTCAATGGCGGCATCGATGACTGTGGGAGGGAAGATCAAGGTACGGCTCCAGATGCTGGGAGAGGGATCGTCCTTGCTGGCTGGCGAGAGGTTCAAGCTGCTCAGGGGGTATGCCTTCATGGTAGCTGAAACGACGACGCAGAGGCCGTGGCCAGTGCCGCAGAGGGCGTTGAAGAGCGCGAGTTCTTCACCTTTGGAGGAGGAGCTGATATCGAGGATGTCTCCTGAGGCGGTGACTACGCGGAAGCTCACGACGTTGTCGGCCATCCAGCCGATGAGGCCGTTTTGCGAGCAGTTGCCGCCGCCGAGGAGACACCCGACGACGCCGACGGCGTTGGAGTTGGCCATGGCGGTGAAGTAGCCTTCTTGCGCGAGATATCGCATGACGTCTCCTGTGAGGGCGCCTCCTCCGATGTGGACGTGGGAGGCTTGCTTGTCTAGCTGGATGGACTTGAGATTGGCGAGGTCCAGGTAGAGCGTGTTTGAGGTGATTGGGACGGCGGCATTGTGGCGTCCTCCGGCGGGGATGATTGTGAGGTTGTTGAGGTGGGCGAATTTGATGGCCGAGACGATGTCTTGTTCGGTGTTGGGAGTGATGATGATGGCTGGGGGGGAGTTGATGAGGGTGTCTGACCAGCGGGAGAGGGTTTTGGTGGCGGGGAGATTGGGGTCGGGGATGGAGAAGGGGGAGGTTAGGAGGGAGGTGGATTTGAACGAGTCTGCCATGGTTTGATGTGTTTGGTGTTCTTGATTAATAGAGGGTTGTGAAGATGAGGTTGGAGGAGTATGTGTTTGGAGTGACGGTGGGACCCTTTAATAGCATTCACGATGGGTGGCTGGATTAAAGTTATGCTGTTTAGATAATACTGCTAAGCTTGTTTGTCCAATTAAATAATAAGAGAGAACTTGATTGATGACAGTTTGTATGTATAATTTGGCGTCTGACAGCAGAGGTATTTGCTCAGGATTGCACGTTAGCAGACGTGTAGCTCGCTTGAGAATAAGCACTTGGACTTTTCGGACATCAGCAGACGGGTATCATATCCCAATCCCGATTGGCACTGCCGTATAACAGTATAACACCACTTGATAGCGGGGTAAGAGAATTTTAATTGCTCTTTGGCTGCGAGCTATAGGATTGTCGGATCCATCGAATCGTATGTTGAAGGCGAAGACTCTCGGTGTAAGAGACGCATGAACGGGTCCTGTACGAAAAAGGGCGGCAGAGTGATTAGCTACATGCACATGGACGCAAGATACATTAGTGCTTCTTCGTGAATAACATTGTTATTATCCCATTTCTTTTTTAAATTAGTTGTTCAGCAGTAGTAAATGTCCTTTTTGAGCATCGGGAAAGAGAATTGAATCATAATTGTCTGTCTTTCCCTCTTCTCCAGCGTTACTTTTTGGATTGTTATTGTGCTGCTGACCAATTTTTGGATCTGACAACTCACTGCTGACTGCTTTTATCTTTAGGAATCAGTCCACATTTAGCTACCGTATACACGTATATGTGTGGAACAATCTGTGCGGCTGCGAGATACATACAATGAATATGATTGGGCTATTAGTGCAGTGGCAATCTTAAGCCCACTACTTGGTGCTGTTCTTGTCGTTCATGTCATTTACATCGTCGATAGTAAAATCAAGAAAAAGAGACGCACAAACCAAAAGCTTCCCAGAGATATTTACACTTTTCCCAATTCTTCAAATTCACGCATCTCATTCTTTGTGGCTTATTTCCTCTGTTCTCAGGATTCCAGCCATTCATCGATCATTGATCTAGGTTTTCATACTCTTCTCGTAACTTAAAGTCACCCGGGGAGACAAGTCGCCTGCCCAGAGGCGTCATGTCCAGCAGCGTCAGTGTGGGCTGGACCTTTTCCCCTCCCCTCATAAAGGTCGAATACGTGTGATACACATTGCCGTCCTTCTTCAGAAAGACGCTGAATCCGGGAACGTCGCCCTTGAACGATGGCTTGAACCTGGGATCAGACTCTTTCAACGCCTCAAAGTTGTACTCTTTGGGAGCTACTGCTTCGTCCAAGGTCGCGTGGAAGTCATAGTTGAAGTCGGAGTCACCGCTGGAATACCACGGGAATTTCCATCCGGCGAGATTCTTGTATGCCTCGATCTTGTCTATCGGAGCGCGGGAGATGGCAACGAGATTGGTGTCTTTGGATTTGAGATGGCGCACGTCGGGGAGCGACTCGCCCATGTGAGTACAACCAGAGCATCCACGATCATCCTTGGGGTCGAACATGAAGTGGTAGACAATGAGTTGCTCTTGGTCATCAAAGAGATCGCTGAGAGAAACTACCTTGTCGCCGGGACCATGAAAGACATACTCTTTGTCTATCTTGACCATGGGCAGCTCACGGCGCTCGGCGGCGAGTACGTCGCCTTGGTGCGTGTATGCCTTTTCTTTTTCGAGAAGAGCTTTGCGAGCGGCAAGCCACTCTTCACGGCTACCAACCTTTTATGGGAAGCAAATATTAGTACGAGTAACATGCAGCAGACTCGGAAGCTAACATGTAACTGCTTACTTTGCCTGGCATACTGTTCAATGGCGATGACGAGCTTTTATTTGTTCCTTATTTTGAAGAATGTGGGTGAGTAAACACTCGAGATCAATTGAACTGAGCTAAGTGAGATTATCGTAGCTGAGATCGAAGTCGCAATTAATGTATTCTCAGACGTCTTTAAGCTTCCTCAATTGGCCATGTTATATACACCAGAAATTCGCCTCTATCTCAAAATGTTCACTAATCTGGACATTTCGCGTATATCTGGAATTGTCATTTTGCCTTTGCGACTTGGCATCAGATCGACGCATGTGGCGTCCGGGGCAGGCAGACAGACCACCCAGTTCAGCCTGGTGATGTGCAAATACAGGAATAGCTTCAGGCTCCAGAGGAGGGGTTTCAAAAGACTGAGCGGTGGCTTTATCTCTGGCGATTAAAAAGGCGTTGCGCGAAGACAATGATTGGATGACAGGAGTTTCAGCTTTGAAGTTGTTCTATAAGGGCATGTCTCAACGCAGCTCATAAACGCAGTCCATGTAGAATCGTGATGTCCGATATAGCATGTGAAAAAATTGATATGCGTGTGTCTATTGAAAAGGAACTTGTTTGTTCAAACTTTGTCGCAGCGTTATTGAAGTGATATCGGCCGAGTACATGTTCGAGTGTAATTGTACTTTCTTCAATTTGACTACATATTATGGGCTTTTAGCATACACACTATGAGGCGCTGTCAACTTGTTTTGCTTCTAAGAGTACAGAGTGCTTTTAGTTGAGCGCTACCTTTTGCTAGCTATTGCGGATTTCTTCGGTCTGGACAAGGTATACCGAATACCTACAACTCGGAGCGACGTTGGCATTTTCTTCTCAAATACATCAATCGGGTTGACGAAGCACCGCCATTGGTGCATTCAATTTTCGGATATCTGTATCGGATCGGAGCTGCGCCGGTTCGTGAATGCGTGTGGGGTCCGTTAACTCGAAACCCCAACTTACGCCCTGAGATTGCGCTATGTAAGTCCCGGCTTGTTAGCGAAGGATTCATGATTCACGCTGTTAAATGTAACGACGTCAACACCGCGAGCCGAGACTAAACAAAGGGGGCCTAGTAAAATGCTGGAACAGGAAGTTGAAGCCGAGTTCAATCCGAAGTGTAAATAATATGCCTACACGATATTGACAGAGTACATAGCAGACCAAGCTTCTCTTCAATCCTCTGTCGAGGGCACATATCCAGTGCTTGTCTGATGAACGATATGTTCCTTGTTTTTCCCTTATCATAAC
The DNA here is from genome assembly GCF_001481775.2 of Trichoderma gamsii. NCBI lineage: Eukaryota > Fungi > Ascomycota > Sordariomycetes > Hypocreales > Hypocreaceae > Trichoderma > Trichoderma gamsii. The sequence goes on along the minus strand of NW_020171345.1, from coordinate 727,550 downwards.
AGGACTCGAGAGTGGTTTCAAACGACAGTGTATACGAGAAATACAAACCTAAATTTCGCTATAATCCCCATCGACGCTCTTTTAGGTATGCAGGTGAAAGACGTCCCGAGTCGAAACTAGAAAGCAAGTTGATCAAGTTTCATAAGATTAGACGTAGGACACTACTCACTATGCGTTAATTTACATATCCTTAGAAAGAAAGACTAGATAAGGTATTACAGAAGTAAGAGAGAATAACGTTACAGAATTGCGGAGATCACCATGTTTCGGCTCGACATCTTCTCTTCGGCTTCGCATCGCAATCCGAGCTCCGTAACCGTAGACCCCGCAAAGAGAAGTATTGTTTGAAAGGTATATATATAGATGCCGCTGGTGGCATGTTATTTTCTTCCTGATACGCATCACAACACTTTGTTCCGCTCCATCACCTTCCGTTTACCATTGTTATAATGCTTTCTACTAGAGGAACCGCTTGGTCTAAAGTAGGCTTCCTCCACGGAAAGCAGAATGCCTATCATCCTATACGAAATCCCAATGGCGTCGTCGCATTCAATAATGCCGAAAATGTAGCTCTGTTCTCTTACTCTAGACTTGGACGAGAAGCTCATCAGATAATAGGGCTTCCTTCATGCTGATCTAGCGAACTTTTTCAACAAACACGTAAGACTCATTGCTATATTTTAGATATATTGCTACTAAAATACGTATAGAATCATTTCGAAGACAATTGCTGCGCATACGGAGAGGGTTACACTGGCACGCTCCGGCTACGAACCGCCATGTCGAATCACTTGAACTTGCACTTTCAGCCTGTGTGGCCAATAGATCCAGAGGACATCACCTTCACTGCCGGAGTGACTGATCTCAACGAGGTGTGCGCCTTGGTCACCTGCAATCCGGAGACGGATGCCATCATGCTGGGAGGACCAGTCTATGGGACCTTTTCCAAAGACTTGGCAATGAGAACTGGGTCCGTATAGTTGTCCCTCCATTTCAGTTTGCTCCAATTAATCATTGAGTCGTTTAGAATAAAGCTAGAGTGGGTGCCAGTGGGCACAGATCAATTCACACCAGACTGCGTAGCCGCGTTCGATGCTGGGTTCGAAGATGCCAAAGCCCGAGGGGTAAACGTTCGTGCGTTGATCATATGCAATCCGCATAATCCTCTAGGTAAGTACATGTAGTATCTACTCTCAAAGCTGAGTTGTTACATGGAAGACTCAAACAAAGTTCAACCAGGACGCTGTTATCCTCCAGAAACATTAAGGGCGTTGCTACAGTTTTGCGCCGCCAAAGGAATCCATCTCATCAGCGATGAGATTTACGCGCTCACGACTTATCCTCGAGACGATCAGCCATCCGAGAAATTTACTTCTATACGCGCCATAGACTACTCTGATATCATTGATCCGACCCAGGTCCATGTGCTCTATGGCATGTCAAAAGTAAGCACTTGTCACAGCTCTTGTTGAGTATGCTAATTGATGCCCTCGTAGGATTATGGAGCAGCTGGTCTGCGCTTGGGCTGCCTTGTATCACAGAATCGTGAATTCTGTAATGCCGTTAGAGCCATATGGTTAGCTTCCATTGTTTCCATCTAAATGTGTCGCGGCTGTTTGCTTACACCGCCAACCTTAGCCGCTTCTCCTCTCCTTCTCAGTTCTCCATGGACCTCGCCGCCAAGTTCCTCGAGGACCAAACTTTCGTCAAACAGCTATTGGACAAATCTCATCGCGTGTTATCCAGAATTCGATTGTTGACTGAGAAGCTGCTTGATGAAGCTGGACTCAAGTATGAAAAAAAGGGGTACGTCTTTCATCCGGATAAGCATCCATCATTACTAGCAGATGCGATCGCGCTGACAGGCATAGAAATGCTGGGCTTTTTATGTGGATAGACTTGTCCCCTCAACTCCCTCTCCGCGAAACAAACGGAGACGGCTGGGCTGCAGAAAAGCTACTGTCGGAACGATTCCTCAGAGCAGGTGTCAAAGTAGATCCAGGAGCAGAGTATCAATCTCCAGAGCCCGGGAGATTTCGTCTCATGTTTTGCGTCGAAGAAGACACATTGAGAGAAGGCGTCAGAAGGTAGGCACCTTTATTGGTATCTAGCTGTGTACAAGAATGCTGATCACTTGTAGGATTGTCGCGGCCCTAAAGGCTGAATAATTCATTTAGGACAAGGTTATTCAGCATCCCTAATTTTGTTATACAGCATTCCGGCATTCCAGCTACTGCTGTTACTGGTGCGATTACGTTCAAATGTATTTGGCAGTTGCATATGTATCCAGATGCGTGGACTGGCTTCCTTGTTGAGCGACAGCTAGGGTGCTGAATAGTGAAATTGAGGTGCTCGATAACATTTCCTTCTGTTAAGAATAAACAGTATAAAATGATTGTCATTGATGTTTTGTGGTATTTCACGATGCCAGGCTGACTTGTGATCCGTTGGGCATATTTAGTTAGAGCCTGAATGTACATCCAAGTGTTATGATTGGTCACTCTGCATGGCTGCCCTATAGGTATACAAGGTGGTATTGGATAAGGCACAATACATGCGATATCACGGCGGCATTAATAGTGTATGTACGTACCGCAAGGCTGCCTTACTTGGGTGCAATATATAAGGGCGTCCCGCGTTAGGTCTCAGCTCTCGCCTGTACATCTACACATTTGCCTACCCGATCAAACAGTGAAAACTGCCATTATCAAAATGTCCAACAATCACAACGTGTCGGAGAGTCAATTTGGACATAACGCGTTGGTTATTCAAGGCAACAATAGCGCACCAATTAATGCTGGTATGCTTCCCTTTTTTTCCCCCCCAAAGTTCCAATATTAAACATCCGTGACCTTGCTAACTAATGCTGTTGACAGGTTCTCCAGAGGAAGACAGCTCTTGGCTTGAGAAAATTAGTCAAGAGAATCCTGAATACCACAAAAGACGCATTTTTGAATCAAAGGGCCCATTCTTACATGAATCGTTTCACTGGATTCTTGACAATGCAGACTTCAACAAGTGGCGCAATGCTGAGAAAAGCGGCGTGTTCTGGATCAAAGGAGACCCTGGCAAAGGAAAGACAATGCTACTTGGCGGTCTGGTCGACAATTTCGAAGAAAGTCCCCAAATAGGTCTCAACCTTGCCTATTTCTTCTGCCAGGCTACAGACTCCAGGATCAATACCGCTGCTGCTGTTATTGGAGGCTTAACTGTCTCACTAATCAAGGAGCATCATGAACTTCGGTCATACATACACACCAAGTATAAACATGACTTGAACAAACTCAACGGGCCTGAAGGATGGTATATCTTGCACGATATTTTTGAAAAGGTCACGCGACACTCGACATTACCCAATCCCGTCTGTATTGTTGATGCTCTCGATGAGTGTGAACAAGAACACGGCTGCAAACAGCTCCTCAGGCTTATCATTGAAACAAGCAGCCGCGTTAAGTGGCTTGTTTCAAGCCGCAATATTACGGAAATAGAGAGAGAGCTCCAAGAAATTGACTCTAGTCGAATGCTAAGCCTGGAACTGAAAGAAAACGCCGAATATATCACCAACTCCGTTGACTTGTATATTGATAACTCTATTCGGAATATCATGGCATTACAAGGCGACGAGGAACTCCAGACCAGGGCGACCAGTGTATTGAAAAGCAAGGCAAATGGCACCTTCTTATGGGTAGCTCTCGTCATCGGGCAATTGCGTCATACAAAACATCGCGATATAGAAGACGTGCTCGAAGAAATGCCAGAAGGTCTGGAGAGTCTCTATAGCCTAATCTTAACCCGATTAACCAAGCAGAAAGACAAGGACGTCTACCAAATCCTACTCTCGACTGTCGCTGCAGCTGAACGACCTCTTCGTCTAGAAGAATTGCTTACATTCATAAGCTTCCGATGGAAAGATTACAAAACGACATATGGCTTGCGCGATGTACAAGATATTGTAAAAGATTGCGCATCCTTTTTATCTATACGGGATGACGATAAGTCTGTTAATTTTATCCACCAGTCGGTCAAAGACTACATGATGGGACCTGCTGTTAGAGTTATTTTCCCTTCAGGAATCGAATATCAGCACTATAGAATGTTTACAACTTCACTAGGCGCCATGTCTCGCATCCTCAAACATAACATATATGGCCTTCGAGATCCTGGAAGCGATATAAAAGCGATTTCTCCGCCTACTCCCGATCCATTAGCGCCTATAATATACTGTTGTATGTTTTGGGTCGAGCATTTATTCCGAAGCTGCGAGTCCGGGGCATCTCGAGATAAAATATACCTGAAGGACGGCAAAGCTCTTCACAATTTTCTCACAGACAAGTTTTTATGCTGGCTGGAAGCTCTGGCCCTCTTACGCTGCCTTGAGCCGCAAGGTGTGGATGCCATTCAAAAGCTAAGAATGCTCCTTCCCGGCTACTGCAAGAGGGGGACAAATAGGAGCCATAGCAGGCAAATGGCAAATTCCCGAAGAAAAGGAGAAAAGAGTCGCTACAGGTTCATTTATCGTTACAAAGACTTATATTTCGGAGCATATTTGATAAAGCATGCGTATACGGTCTTGAATTACTATGACGATTCGCAGCTCAGATCATTTATTGAGATGCGTATCACTTTTTCTATTGCCACAAGGATCTCGTGCGCAACCAGCCTTTACAACTATACTATTCTGCTATTCCATTTGAAGATACGCATAGCGCAATTTCAATGTCTTTTCGGCAGATTATACATACTGAATTCAAAGATGCCCCTACCTCCATAAGAGTGCCACAAAGGCGAGTTTCTCTTGTGCGAAACATAAAACTTAAAGGCCGAGGCTCCATTGTCGCACTTCTTTATTCACCAGACTCCTCCTTCCTATGTTCATTATCTGAGGGTGGCATCGTCTCGCTTTTCAGAACAGATATATACGCCCCAGAGCGGGTGATTAAGCTGGATCTAGATGGGTCCTTATCGAATATTGGTTACCAACTCTTATTCGATTCAAGAGATCTAAATCGCCATTTCCTTGCCTTTTCGATTAACTCGGAACTTCTAGTCTCAATATCTAACACTGGCATTGTGCAGGTATGGGCTGTCAATTGTGGGACCCAGATGCAAAAACTCACCTTAAACCTCAGTACGCGCTTGATAGGACCATCTTATGAGCCATTCCTCCAAGAAGAAGTGATTGCTATATCAAAATTTGGAGAACTCGCAGCATCAACCTGTCGCGCGCTGTCAGGTGCTCTGGGCTCAGTGAAAGTTTGGGAGATAAATGCTGGAAAATGTTCAATTGTGATTGATCGGTCGCAGATGCGCGACATTTCATATGCATTTTTCTCACCAAACTTAAGAATGATAGCCTTGATTGACAGCGAAGTTGCTCGAGTTTACTCTGTTCAGACAGGGAAAGAGATGCACCATATTACCTATGTTACACACCTTCCATGCTATCGGGCTAAGATAAAGATGGACCATATTCTCGGTGATACACTTTTTCAACTCGATCAGGATAAGATAGAGATGATACAGGCTCGATTTTCTACTGATTCAAAAATACTAGCATTGAAGTGCAACTTCGATACATATCTCTGGTGCACTGAGACATGGACAATGGGTCGCCAGATCAAATGCGGATTCGAAACAAGATTATCCGACTTCTTTTCTGATGCAGCTTTGTCCGTACGCAACGATTTAAACGAAATTTTTCTTGACAGCATGGATACAGGAGAGACTTTGCTCAGATTTGAGGCACATGTTAAGGGACAAAATCTCATATTTTCTCCTGATTGGACGCAGTCATCGCTGTTTGCATCTTCCAGTGATTATGAAATTCAAATATGGCTGGCTTTTATAGATACAAGGGCCAAGTCATCCGACGTGCAGAACACTGTCAAATATGGAGCCCGAATCGCTATATCACCCAAATCTAAATATGTGGCGGTGTGGGGTGATGGAGGAGGCAGTATCCAAATTTGGAGTGGAGAGAGCGGCGAATGTATTCAAGCCCTTCAAGGAGAGAAGAATGGACTATTCGAGTGCTCGTATCGTCCATTCTTCTCACCTGATTTGGAACATGTGGCCTGCGTCCAGGGATCAAAAGGCGTTATCCAGATCTGGCACGTTAGGACTTGGAAGCTCATTCACCTCCTTGAAGGCCCACGCCATCAGTTTAACGACGTAAACACGAATTTTTCGGACGATTCACGATACATCGTTGCAGGCTATCATGACGGTCTAGTGAGAGTCTGGTGTGTAGGATCTGGCAAATGTTTGTTCGAAAAGAGGTTATATGCTCGCATCGGAAATATGGCGTTTTCTCCCGGCTCAAAATATATTGCGACGGCACTTTGCACAGGTTTTTACAACTCTTGGACGGTCTGCATCTTGGACTGGCGCGCAGACCGGTGCATCTCCCGAATCCAGCTGGAAGGCGAGTTTCCAATTTCAACAGGAGTAACAATAATAAACCTGGCATTCTCGTCGGATGCAAAGGTTCTCATTGTCATCACCGAGCCTGAACTTTCATTCAATTTATATGGTTCATATGGTTCATATAGAGTAAGAATCTATGACGTGACTTCTTGTGTCTGCTTGGGTCATACCGATATCAGCAAGAGCTGCTGCGTTCCATTTTTTGACCCAGCAAAAGACCGTATAGTCACTGACGATTTCATATACTGTAAAGGGTCTTCATGGAAGGATTGGAATACAATTCCACTACCTGAAAAATACGGTGTTCCACCACCGTTTAGCGGAAGTACATTGATACATTTTGGCAAACGTGAGGTGTTTCAAATTCCGAAACACATTTTAGGTACTGATAAGATGTCATCTGTATCTATATCTAACTCCTTGCTCGTTTTCTTAAGTAATGCAGGAGAAGTATTTATTATCAAGCTTCCTGATCGGGACCATATAGAACAATAATTTATCCACTATATTGAACTTTATGATAATAATAATGCGCATTTTGAGAGAAGTTCAAAGGCATTTTTATGAAATGACTTTGAATACAAGATTACTTCATCTTTTGTTTTTCAGCCCATTATCTGACTGCAACTTCATTGTTTCAACGGGATTCGGCACAGATCTCTCGGATGTAATTTTCCCAGCTTCTTTACATCTCGTCTCCCTTTCAATATTGCTCAAAAATATGACGTCTTTAAGCATTTGAGAAACTCACAACGGCTACTACTCATTATGGAAACTCATTTTCACCATTAAGTAATTTGCTTGATCGACAGAACAAAGTTCCAAATTGCATGTCCGAGAGCCCATGGACAAACTATTCCACCTTGTTCCAGATCTCCTGCAACTGCGCCATACGCACCCAGTCATCCGGCGAATTTGAAGCCGAAAGTTCGCTCACGAAACTATTCCAATGCTGCTTCGACTGAACTCCATAGGTCGTATCAAACCACCCAAGGCTACTACTGCCATATCTGTAGTCGTCTGTCCTCCCAAACATGGTCGCCATTCCATCCATACCTTGATATTGAAGGCTGAGCAAGCTGTGGTTTAACGCGCTTTGCTTCTTTATTTCCTGCATGCCCTTGATGACTTCAATCTCCGAAATGGTTTTGCGGTATATTTGAAGTCTCTGCACGCAAAACGCCTTGAACTCTTGCAGGGCCGCGTCCGATTCTTCGGATCCTGCCTCGCCTGCCTCGCAGACTTCGAACCATAGACTGCGCATCCGCGGTGACCATATATGGCAGAGCGTTGTCTCTTCAATATATTCTCCGTTTAGAGGCAGCGAGCCCGCCAACGGCGTGTAGGCTACGATGTCGAGATAGCATTCCTGGCAGAACTGAGCCTCTGGGTATCCCCACCATGTGGATTTGCCGCGGCCTTTAATCTTGGGACACGCAGGTACGCCTGCAAACGTCCTGACGAAGCCTGAAAAACACGCAAAGACCCCGCGGTCAAGCATCTCTGCAAACATGTTAACGTACTGAACAAAGCGTGGGCTCGCAATGCAAAAGTCGCACACATAGGCATTGGAAGAGTCGCGCTCCGATAGCCGAAAGAAGTGATCCAAGCCTCTTGTTTGGCAGAAACCAGTGAAGCATGCCTCGCATATGTTGAACCTGTCGTCGCATCCCTCCAATGTCCACCAGTTGCCGTGGACGATACCGTTCGCTGTGCAAGGAACGATGCTGCAAATGGTTTGTGCAGCCTCTACAAACACCTCAAAGTCCTTTCTAACAGTGAGAGCCGTCTCCAGGGCCACTGCTGTTGAGATGTTTTGATCCGCCAACCCACAGCACCACATCTCTGGCTCCAATCCATCGGAAAAGCGCTGAAAGTTTCTCTTGAAAAGGGTCAATGCCAGTTTATCCAGGTAACACGTCTCGCAGACTTGAAAGCCTTCAAGCTTGTTGTCTTTAAGCAAGTACCACTCAATAGCGTCTGACCGGATCTGCTCGCCTGTGCACGCCGGAAGCTGATACCGTCGCCTTGCGCTACTTATAAAGCCGTTCCAGTTATTATGCTTGGCCGTTTGAGCAACTGACCCCAAAATGTATGGGGTGCCAAAATCGCAGCTCCATCTTGGAGACAACTCAGAATAAGTCCCGAAGTGAGGCTCAAAGCCAGTTCCAAATATGTAATCCTCAAAACAGGCTTCACATGCGGCAAAGCCCTCGATTTCACCGTCCATCAGGCCATAGACTGTCCTGTCTTCGACGTCTTCGGTGACCTTTTGCCCCGGACAAGGCTTGATCTGTAAGCGCCTGGTCATGTATTCGCGTAGTGCATTCACGTCGTTTGTCCGGATGGCTTCGGGCCAAAGAACTTCCTTTACGCGAGGGAGCCAAAATCGGCAGACGGCAATGTTGCCATCAGGCCACTTTATTTGCTTGAATTGGGTCTCAAGGGATGTTCCTTTGATGTGATCGGCGTGACATCTGGTGCATATCAAGTAATCTGCCGTATCTTCGACTGCGTCTGGGAGATAATACCAGTTGAGTGAGTAGTTGACTTTCCTGTCTTTGGGACATATTGCGAGGACTTCCAGCGGATCTCCAGTCTCTCGGATTATATGAGGTGATTGCAGGCCATCTTCATCTTCTTGAGGATTCGCAGCGTGTACAGGCGAGCCCTGCTCTCCTTGTTGTAGACTCAGGTCGCCCAACTCAGCAGTGAGATCGTCAAATGGGTTATGCGAACCTGATGCGTCTGCCATGGCCACACTATTATTATTCTCTTATTCTTTTCAGCGAAAGCCTATGCGTGGTATCGAACTTTTTGATGTGTTTATTGGTAGCATATAATGGGGGGGATGCGATATTTATTGGGTTGAGCGCTCAGCCTCAGATGCAAATGGAGTCGTGCGGCTGAACGCATCCGAATAGCGCAAGGCAGATTTAGTCGGGCAGTACAACTAGCCCGCTCAACCTCATGATGGTAAAATATTACATGTAGATAGACTCTGTCTTCATAGCCTTATCTTGTCGATGCTAAAAACAAAGTCGCAATTTATAAACAAGTATAGAGTTTACTCCATCGTCTGATGGGATACTACATCCATGTCTTAGTTCATGCGCGGCGTATACAAGCTCGGGATATATTGCTCTTCTTGTATATCTCCGCAATGTACTTTGTAAGACGCTAAAGTACACAACAAGGACCTCAATCATTTGCCGCTGCTGATTCATTTAGCCGAGAACCTATATTCAATAGTCCAAATCACTAATACTACAAAGCACCATAGTTTATAAACCTCATCATGCTAACCAGTAAAGGCATCTAAACCCCCAATTTACTCTCGACGAAAAAGCTTCTTAAACTTGCCAGATATCCGGCTCTTCTTCTTCGCATAGTCGATGCTATGAGGCTCTGAGTAAATCGTCGGCCGTCTTGAAAAACTTACTGATTCCTCCCTCGTTCTATCTTTCGTCTGTGCCGATAGGAGGCCAAGATGCCGACCCAGTCTCCAGTCGCTCTTCATATCATATTTCGTTTCCTTCTCATCAATCACAAAAGTGCCCTGCTGACGAACCCTAAACAACATCTTCCAATTTGGCGCAATCTCATTAAGCTTACTAGAGTTGTAATCGGGGTACTTTTGACTGATGTATAGGGCAAGATCACATCTGCAGGCCAGCTCCAGGAAGGATTCAATCTGCGGAATGCCAAACAGATATTCCATAGCATGAGAGAAACTCCACATCTTGAATTGCTCTGTTAAAATCTCCTCGAGCTCATCCAAGGCTTCAATTTCTGCGGTGTCGTCCCTTACTTCAATCGAGTGAGCATAGTATAAACTGCCCAGTATCCATTGCTGAAGATATGGCTTTATGTACATCAGCCGATGGAGGTGGATAAGAGACCTGATCTGACCTATATTCGCTTTGAAGAGAACTTTCACCGGATGGAAGCTTCTACCAGCAATGCTGGATAGCCTCTCGTTTATATCTGGCAAATGCAGAAAATTGAGAACCATGTTGTGTATAAACTCAACTTTTTCGGCAAAAAGCACTTCGCCCTCAACATCAGAGACAGTATGGATCAAGTCTTTGCATTGGGCAATCAGCTGCCTCTTCTTCACCTCCAAGACCTTTTCTTCTGCATTATCCACGATTGGCCATTCTCTCAAGAATGGCAGGGGCTCTCTTGAGAGGGGCGCATCACCAAAGTTCAAAAAATAGAACGTAATGATTGGCAGCGCCACTTTGGCAGAAGTCATGGTAAGAAACAGTCGAGACACCCTTTCTCTATACACATCCTCGATTATGCTGAGCATGTTGTCGAAGAATTTGTACAAGTCATCCGGCAGCTGACCCAGGCGTCGCTCAAGGTCCAAAATGTCATCTTCATTGCGCAGCCCGCGTAGTAGGGAGCGAACAACCAGAAAGACCCAAAGAAACACGCCATCTGCTTTTTCAGTGATGCTCAGCACAAGTCCATCAGCTGCAGCTCTGTCACGTTGACGAAGTTTGTTGAATCTATCGTGATTCTGCAGCTTGCCTCTGATGAAGCGTTGTATATCATCGCGCGTAAAATTTTGTAGTTCAAGTTTTGGCTGGTTGCCCCCAAACGCATCAGAAAACTCGATCCATGGTCGACTGGATATACAGATTTTAATCTTGTCTGATTCGCCAATCTTGTGAATAATGTCTATCACATCCGTAGGTTCGCCATCATACTCATCGAGACCATCGATGAAGAGGCATATTCTCCACCGAACGTTGTCAAGGCCGCCTAACCGTTGAAACGCTTCTGCCAGTTGTTTTATAGTCCACGGAAAAGACCGTTCATAATACGGAGCATTCCAACGATCGGCACATACTATAGGAATCAATTCTGGCCGCTGTCCCAAGATCTGATGAAGAAGTGCCCTGAAAAGCCCCTCTTGAGACTTCTGCATAGTAGTGCCTGGATTCCAGAAATAATGCTTGGCAACTATAAGATCATTGTCTTTTGCCCATTCCGTCAAGTATTGTAATGTCTGGGGGTGATCCGTGAGAAACTTCATGAGAGTCGATTTTCCAGATCCGGCTTTCCCCGTGATCCAGTACATGCCATTACTCTTCTGAAGCCATTTGACGAAATTGGTCGGCTTACTCTCATCAAAAATCCACGTCGCCGTGCCTTCATGCGCTTCTCCGACTGCAAGTTCTCGTTCGTGTAATTGGTCAAAGTTCAAAGTTTGTAAGATGGTCTCTCGTTTCTGTATGCCGCGCCTCTCTATATCGTCTAAGATGGCGTCAAATGGTCCTTGCATCACACTCATTGTTAAAACATCCTTGATCCTTGACTCCCTATCTTTTTGGATCGATTTGAGCTCCTTCTCGGAAGATCTGTGAGCGCCTTTCTTATCGCTCGGAGCTGCGGTAGATGCCATGTTCGATTGTGTCTGGTGTGTGATGGATTTGAGGTATCTCATAACTTCAGTGTATTTGTCGTTGATGTTTTGGAGCATGTCTTCATTTGAAGTTACGACAGTCTGCACAATCTCTCCAAGCTTTAGCTGTTCTTGCCTGTTGCTGGTTAGATGAATCATTTTGAGCAGCTATGATCTAAGCTCCTCTCACCTAATAAGCATTATCAGATGACTGGATACTTCACTACGTAGAATGAGTAGTCTGCTGCGAAGCTCCATCAACTCGGATTGCTTGGAGAGTCTTTGAGCAGTTTTACTAATAGCATGCAAGACACCCGGCGATTTGGCGCTGCTGCCATGAATAATGCCCTTGATTGCTTTGGCTATTGAAACACATTGCTCGATGAGGCTATCCAAAGTTTCATCTGAAACGGAAACCGCTTGGTTGGTATCCTCAGATGAGTTGATGCTTTTCAGAGAAGATTCAACACCGTTGGCAATTGATTCCAGCTCAGCATCTTCTTTTAATTTGCCATTCGGGCTGTGGTAGATCTGAGCAGCCTTTGTCGCCGCGATAATCGCATATTCAACAAACTGGACGGCATTTCCAGCTAGCGAAATGATATTTAGTGTGTCCATCAAGAAGCTTGATGAAGCTGCCGCAAGTGTAAGCAAGTCTCTCAGTACATCAGACCAGTTAGTCTTGCAAAGCTTGAGGTCATCGCCTAGAAACTAGAGTTGCTGGTTGAGGGGACAAAACAGACGGTCATCTGTTGCGACGAAGGAAGGCTGCGCAGCGGCCCAATCAGAAGCCCATGCATGTTGTACAAGGCACACTTCGCCACAGTCGATTCAGCCGCAGCAGATAAAGCACCCGCAGGGGTAGGCAACATGGCTGCCTAGCATTTCAGATGGTTATCGTGGGAAAAGAGGTCGCGAAAGAAATATGCGCGCAACTTTAGACAATATGAAAAGACACCATTACAGAGCAAATTTCCGCTGTAGGCGTATATCATTGAGTTCTGAGGGCTGCTTTCCAGAGGCCTCTCTTTTCCCTCTGGCTCCTAAGCAACGACAACGTGTCAGAAGCGGGGAACAGATTGCTGCTATACTAATCCATCCTGACATCTTATACTTTGATCGCAAAGTATTGTGTATAAGCGTATAATAGAGGCCTCCATGAAGCCAACGCAGAGTTGAGATCAACCTCTAAACTTTGTTGCAAGTTGGATTATGAGCTGAAATCGCCACGGCTGGTCTTTTAACGTTTGCCGATAAGCCTAGGCTAACTCCAAAGTCACGTCTTATTGACCGATTGTTTCCAGCTGACAATCTGATTGCTCCAAACTCATCTTTGCTTTGCCGAGAGGATAGCCGCGGTCGCTTATTCCTCTAATGGTAGCGATCGGTTAGACTTTGTGCACCGCGTTTAACAAGGTTGATGTTATACGAGGAGCTCCCTCGAAGTAGCTTTCTGATAGGAGCAGGTGAGCCGTCCATGATACACCCATTTCTCAATATGGCGCGGGCCATGGTAAGCTTAACGAGAGCTCCTCCTCGGTGCTCTGAGCAGCAACAGCGAGTTGAATCTCAGCAAAGACATCGCATCCTAATCCCAAAATAGTCAGAGTCTCACCCTTCTTATCCCCGCCAAGGCTAACCATCAGCCGGTATCTGCTATTTCCGGTGTCAATCTTCGGAAGTTAGACACCACCGCTCCGCAACAGCCGGCGCCAAATGACATTAGTCACAGGTTAAAGGGAGAAAAACGAGGTAAATCCGCGGCCGACACATAGGGCTGCTCAACTTCCGTCCCACCAACCGCAACCTTCTTGCCAGGAGCATTTGGAGGGGGTTCAGTAAGACCTAAGTCGCGGTCGCGGCGTTTAACCAGTACCGATGGGACGGTCAGTTGGGAGGCGGCATCGGGAGCCGAAGTGGACGAACTGCTTGTGCAGTCGGTTTGCACCCCCCTCCACTTTATTGATCGCGATAGGGCCCTGTGGCGATCGCAGAGGAGTGAGCCGAGATCAGGTGGTGATTGGTCTGTGAGCCCGAACGATAGTCGGAGACGGGTAAAACGTCGAATTAAGTGGACGAGACAAATCTATTGGAGGTCAAGTCGATATAGTTGACTCACAAGAGAGGCTCTGCCAGCGAAACCTCCCGTAGCTTAGTTTCTTGTTCCATGGATAGAATACCGTTTCTCCCGTGCCTTGGCTGTCTGGGTTTGTAAGCCAAGCTGGTAAAGGATGCACTCTTCACATTCCTTTAAGTCCAGCCACCCAGCCATTCAGCCATCCAGCCATCCAGCCACAGCCCTATAAGCCATGTGCGCTGCTAGAAACTCGTAAAGTCCGAGATCCAGCAAACAGCGTTATGCGGGGGAAGGAAGCCAAGCAAGCCGTGCTGACAGCCAGAGCAGAGCGAGCGCGAGGAACCCGAAGCTCCACGGACTTTGTGTAGGCGTGTGATTTGCCACTGCCGTTGGCCAATAGCCATAGCTCAACTTCACATTTGTTCGGTTTCGTCCGAAATAAACACCAATTGGAGCTTTTTGCTACCATGCATGCCAGCTTGTTTACTGACATGCTTCCAGCCCGCAAACCAACTTGTTTCGACTTCCGATGTTGCCCGTGCTATGGAGAAGCTCCATCCCGGCAACGGTGGGGCAGCCTCGGTCGTGTGATGGGCAATATGGAGCCCAGACGATAGATTCGCTGCCAGTCGATCATCCACGCCCTGCCCACCCTCACTGTTGATGTTCCTGAAAGTGGCAGACAAGGGGGGGAGTGTAGAGCAGAGAGCTCTGGTGAGAGCCGGCTGACCGAATCATGCAGGCACCGCAATCGGAGGGTGTATGCTTGAAGCCCCGGCATAGGCTAATCGGCGGATCGGATATCACGAAAACACCACGATTCAACATCCCTTCATCGTGATCAAGGCACACGGGACTGGCGGAAGCTGGAGTCACGAGAACTGGGTGTAACCGGATGTGGCCGTTTCATCGTCAAGAGAATTCCCCGGATGCTCTTCATTGGCACTGACAAGCATGCCTCGTGCCTTGGGCATGTGTAGCCGATGAGGACGGTAGCTTATTACAGCTTAGCAACTCTTGTTCAATCATTGAGTTTGATTTCTAAGATCAAACCCCAGGTTTTGGGTGCATGTTGCCGCCTCGGCTCAAGGTACGCTGAGTCTTGCTAAGTTCCTGGTGTGCGACTAGTAATCGAAGCAGTTGCTTAGTAGCAAGAAGCTTTTCTTGAGGTGTGCACGAACTAATCCCAGTAGGTCATCTAGAAACAGAAAAGGAACGGTAATAAGGGCTTATATGACAAATTGGAATAAACAGTCAATTAGTTTGAGAGTCATCAGCCAGCCAGCAGAATGCAAATACCTAATATAGTAGCGTTTCTATTCTTAAGCAAGGACAAGCCACTACCCACTTGCCAACTTATATAAGCGCTCCTCTCTAAACTCGTTTTGGACAAGACTGCTCTACATGAGCCTAATTCAGATCGAGTTTAGAGGTCTTGCTAGTTGCTCATCGCCTACATGAATTTGTGGCAGCCACCTTTGGCCTTTGGCATAATGAGAAAGTTATGCAAGTAGGCGTAATGGCCAGAGTCTTCAGTGAGAGACGACATATCACTACTCTTCACAACGGCTATGCGTTTTTTTGAGGGGCATAGACAACATGAATGGTGAAGCCATGACTTCAATAAGCAAAATTGCCTCAAGAGTTTCACTACAACTTGCTTGGATGATGCTATTAGCAAAGAGTCGAAACTACAGACATTGAATGCTGAACGAGACTGCACGCAAGATTTTGCAGTGACTACTTGAAGATAAGCAGAGAAAAGAGGTCTAAGACTACACAGTCTCAGATTTGCCAGATAGCGAACTTTGTATGCTGATTCATATGTCTCTAATCTAATCATTGCTCATCTGAATCAAATCATGTCTTTACGTTGTTTTACATTTGCCAGGCGCATTTGAGTCTTCGGGTGGAGCTTTTGCGATGCTGAGAGCCACAGCTCGCTGATGATTACCACTTCTGGAAAGGCGCCGGCACTCGCCCTGTCAAAGCTGGTGAGCATTGGGATCTCAAGCTGTCCACAGCAGTTGCTTAGTGTCTCCATATTTCGGTATGCAAACACCGACATTGTAAGAAGACGTGCATATGTTAAGAAAAGCGATGTTTTGAATGAAACATTTTAAATAACAAGCATTCGTTTGAGTTTTCAGTGAATTGTAGCCGTGTACATCTCTCATATATTCGCACGCTTCCATGTCGTTCATAAACACTATATAACAACTATATACACCCAGTTTTACAACACATCAAGTGCTGGAGGAGTATTGTCCCACCCCCAATGCTGTTGTAGTTTCGCAACTCTCTCTGCTGTTGAGTAACCCGTTTCTCGCTGTATGGAAGCGAGGAGTTGAGCTAATGCTGTCCTCTGCTCGTGAGTCTCGAAGCACAGTCCAGCCAGATACAAAGGCTGTACCATATGCTGTCGAACAGGGTCATCGGGTCGGCCCAAGGATATTGCGCATATCTCATTGGCGTGCCCTTCGATTTGCGCTGAAAGCTGACGATAAGCATTGAGTCGTTTGGCCACAAACTCGAGATGTGACTCCGTAGGCTTTTGATCTAGAGGTTTGTGAAGCAGATGAAGCAGTTGGACAAAGTGGTATAAAACTGCAGCCGTTGCACACATGGCGTTGGCATAAAACAACTCTTGAAACGCGCTTTGAAATTCCGACATAGATGCCATGTTGTCTGAAGGCGTGGGTATATTGTTATACCGCTGTGCTATTCTTGCACAGGGTTCAAACGTATCAGGCAGCGCTGCACACCAGTTTTCGAGATGCTGGGACACATCATCCCAACTATGAGACGCAATAGATGAGTTCTGGCAGGTGCCGTCGTTTTCTGGCAGGCCATTGTTTGCTGTCTTATTGCTACTTTTTTCAAGAGCAATGAGTGTCAGTGTCTTGAGAATTATCCATATTAGACTTCTGCAGGCCAATGTCTCCGTCATCTGCAGCTGAAAGCCTGAATCTCCATTGTTGCAGAGCGCATTTGGCATAGTAATTCCGTCGACAACGCAGATTGGTAGACCTGCAGCTTTCCACAGCTCAGCATTCTCTACGTCGAGACCTGGTGCGGTCTGCTCAGTGTAAGAAGTAATCCAATCGATACAAACAATGTTCCAAAAAGATGCTTGCCAAGCTCTTCGAGCATGCAGTCCGAATGTTCCGTTGCGACGATTGATTTCCGTACTTTCGTAGAGCTGTTTGAGGTTGTAGGTGAGCAGATACTGTGCACCAGACATGTGTCTATGTCGCAAGGTCATTAGCTGTTTGTTTGAAAATAAACGCAAAAAAAAAACGAATCATACCTAGAGACTTCTGCAAAGCGATTATCAAGTGACTCATAGAGCAGGAATACAGATATTGCCGAGAGGAGATCATCCACGATAGTGTGAGATCCCTGGCTACCTTCCACTCGCCGCCGCTTGAACGAAGGAGATACTGCTGAGTGCAAGCCCAGACCTGCATCAATAGAAGATGTAGACCCGGGTGATGAAGCCGGACTGCCGTCACGCAGCGTTTGCAGCAGCCTCATCATATGGCCTATAGCTTTGTCATAGAAGCTGGCCGCTTTATAGAACCAATCGACATGGGCCGCATTAGAGTACAGCTCCAGCATCGATCGGCCCGGGGTCTGATGACTCGCCATGTATGTCTCTCGCTTCGTCTTCCCAAACTGCTTGGCCGCAATAGCAGCCAGAGCATTTTGTAGAAGTGGGCTTCGAATAGCCTTGATGGGAACAATGTGTCCAAAGAATCGCTCAATATCAAAAACGTCCAGACACGGGCTAATGCGTTCCGCGAAATACCTTATCAGATATGCGGTCTCCTGGTCGGCTTCACTAGATGAGTCGGGCATTGGCGAAGAGGCTTCTGTCTCCAGCTTCTCTGATGTTTGCGATTTATCTGCCTCGGGATCGTATCCGGATGTTGAATATCCCTCCAGGTCGACGTCGCTAAGCCAAGAAAGAGATGGCCCTTGCAACCCACTAGCATCACTTATCAGTGAGAGGGAAGGAATAAATCCACAGCAGTTATTGCCCTCAGCAAAGTATTCATTGGGGTCAATGTCGAAAAACCTGGCGTCAAAGTCTTCATCCGAAAAGCTATCAGTCAAGATGAAGGGCGCATCAGTAAACTCTTGGTTAGCAGACAGGCCGTCATGGTTGGGCCTCCCCAGGCCAATGTCATGCAAAACATTGTCTGGAGCCTTGGCTTGAGTCTCGGCCTGGGCTCCGGGTTGGGTGAGAGGTTGAACTGGTGACTCAGGCTGAGGCTGGTTGCGAGTAGCCTCAGTGCTGTTTGGGATTGTCGTGGGCAATGGAGCCGAGTCTAGTGAGGCAGAGAATGACGGCACTGAAGATGAAGCCTGAGCTGCCAGAGGTACCTTTATAGAGTCGACAGAGCCGCTTCCTTGCGGGCTGGCATTGGCTGAAGAGAACTTCTTCCGGAGGTTCTGGCTCTCATCGAGAAACTTTCGAAGATGATTGTAGCCAGGACACGACCGGGACGACTTTTCACAGCGCGCACAGCCGGGTAGTCGTTTATCGCACTGAGAAGATGTGAGAAGGCCGCGCCATCCGACTCCAACTGTCTGCTGTGGACACTGTACTCACTTTGACCCGCCGCTTTCTGCAGAGCGTGCAAGGCACAGTGGAAACCTCCATCGTCCCAGATCCGTAAATGACACACGCAACAGCGACTCTCGATGCTCGCTCCTGTGATCCTAATGCAGATGAGGGCGGTCGTCGAGTGACTGATGAAAATCTCGGGGAGCAACACCGAGCAGCCCCGCGTCAGTGGCTCTATAGCAGAGTTTCAGTCCAGCTCGACGTTTGCTTATCAAAGAAGAGGTTCAGCGAAGCACCGCTTTGGTCGAGGTGAAGGTTAAGCGGAACGCCGAGACTTGCCTTGTTCGGAATAGCGGGATTCGAGCGCTGCTACCACCCCAGAAAAGGCAAGACGTCAGAAATGCCTTGCAGCGGCACGAAATGCGACAGTTAGAAGTTGGGCGCAACACATTACTTCATTCAATAACGTGGACGTCACCGTAAATTCCAGCTCTCTTTGCTGCAGCTGCCGTTACTACTCAGGACTGGCGACGCTTTCTCCGACGCCTTTCTCTCTCATTCATCTTATTTGCGCTCATTTTCCTTGCTGCGTATTCTCTTTTACGACGCCCAAGCATCACTGCCATCAGCTTTCAGTGGGCGGAGAACCTACAAAACAGCGGATGGTGACGGCCTCGACGCTACCCCCAAATAGTGGTGATGAGACCGAGCACCGAGTGACGCTGAGCGCAACACTGGATGAGGCAACTCTGACCGGCAACAATCAGGCAGCACAATGAAGATCCAAAGGGTACCGAGCTCGCTCCATTTTCCATCTCATCCCATCTCATCTCGTCCTTTCTCAGGGTCCAGAGTTGACCCGCACTTCCTCAGCCACAAGACGCTTGCTAACAGCATCGCCCATTAGCTATTTATCTATCCGGTCAAATCGCTCCTCCCTATTGAGGTGCAAATCGCAGAGATTACGAGTGAAGGGTTTCGATTTGACCGGCAGTATATTGTGGTCAGGGATCCGCGATGCCATCCGACAATCAGGCCGCAGCTGGCCGAGCACCTCACCATCAAACGGGTGTACAAACTGGCCCTCTTCCAGCCGTCAATCAACGATGATTGGTCCGAGCTGACTATCAAGCACACGCTGGCTCAACCAGAGTCTTCAATTACTCTCCCACTCACGCCTTCACCGCTATCATGTCTGGACGCGCAGACGTATCAAGTGAGCATTTTCGGCACTGAGGCTTCATGCGTAGACATGGGAGATGGCCCGGCGGAGTTCTTCAGCAAGCACCTCGACATCCCCGCGAGGCTACTCTTCATCTCTGGCTCAGGCAGTCGGGAAATCCCTGGAGCAGCGTATATACCCAAACACCGCCTGCCGCTGACAATACGGGCGGCCGGCGAGCATTTCCAACCGCAGCGGATCCGCTTCGCCGACGCGGCCCCATTCCTAGTCACATCTACGGCGTCTGAGGAGGACGTCCGGGCTCGGCTACCAAGAGACAGCCAACGAGAGGACGTTTTGCTTCGCTTCCGCACCAACATCCACGTCGACGTGGGATCTACCGCCCCGTTCGATGAGGATAGTTGGAGAGAGCTTACTGTGTTTTCGGAAGACACAACTACACCAAAGGCAGTCGTTCGCTGTGTCTTCAAAGCCCCTCGCTGCTTGAGTGTCAACGTAGACATTGAGAGAGGGACAGGTTCTCCACGAAACAGACAGGTCTATGGCTTGATAGCTAAAGATAGACGCATTAACAAGGCCTATCCTCGTAAGTACACTTGACTGCCTCATATACGGAAAGCAAAAGCTAACCAATACATCAAGTCAAGCCAGTCTTTGGGAATTGGTCTTTTGCGGGCCCAAACGGAGCTCTGCTTAGAGTCGGTGATGAAATACGTGTCACTGAGAGAGGATTAAGCGATAACCTGAAGGAACAGGTAAATATGACATGAATACAAGGTTAACCCCTGATCTAATATATATATCAAGGTCGCTCGGATCTAGGTCAGGAAGTGTAGGAGGAAATTGGAGATGTACATAGCGAAAGATAGCGGGCGGTATCATGATTGAATGTATATATCAACGACTCAATATCAAAAGTTTGAATGGTCAAATTTACCAAATATGTATAAACAAATGTGTCTACAACCAGGGTGCAATCGCATAAGGCTGGCTAATCAATGATTCAGGGCATAACGTACGGCAGTCAGTAAGCCATCAATTCTTAACTCGGAGTAACTAGGTGACGATTGACATCTAGATGACTTCAGTAAAATATTCGCTTCTCCATTAACCGCCGTAATGACATCAATTTTCGTCCCCTTACAGCTGTAGCAGGGCGACAGAGGGCGATCCCGAGAGAGCGGTGCTAGTCCCAGATAGGCAATCACCAGCGAGCATGCCGGAGATGTGGTATCATGATGTGGATAGATGTACCCAAAACACTACGATAAGCCATATTTGACGGAAAGGGGGAAAGAAAAATACAAGATCAGGGTTTTTATCTTCTAGCGGGCCGCAGATACAACACGCCGCCGATAGAGATTTCCGACTGCAATCCGATGAGGCTAACTTTAATAAGTACATGCAGACATACAGGTACAGGGAGATATAATAAGGCTGCGCAAGTATGATAGAAATGGACACTAGAGATACAAACATCGACATCAAGTCTTTTCATCTTGATTAAATATTCACAACTTCTTAATCTTCTCCGCAACAACACCAAGTACTTTATTTCTTCTACTCATCAATCAACAAACGACCTGCCAGCGAACAATGACGGCTGTGCAAAATCTTTCCAGTGACGACGAGATAAAGGATGTCGAAAATCCAATCGAGGGTCCCAATTCAGAAGCATCAGCCGAAGATGTCAATCAACTACAGCAACTGCCAGAGGATGAACAAGATGGCGGATATGGCTGGGTATGCGTCGTATGTCAATTGATGATTACGGCGAGCACATGGGGCGTTAACGGTGTAAGTCCACCTCTTTTTAATCAAATATACTTTTGCCAGGTTATATAACCAAACCACTAACATGTTTAATGGCAGGCTTTTGGTGTCTACCTCACTCACTACATCTCCACAAACGAATTCCCCGGCACGTCCGAAATCGCCTACTCTTTCATCGGCGGTCTATCTCAGTCCCAAATCCTCCTCATAGCTCCCCTCGTCACGCACGCCACTAAGCTTCTCGGTACCAAACCTCCGCTATTCATCGGAGCCGCGATGGAAGCCGGAGCTCTGGTAGGCGCAAGTTTCGCTACACAATCTTGGCAACTCTTCCTATCTCAGGGCTTGTTATTCGGCTGGGGCTGCTCATTCTTATACATTGGCACCATTGGCCTTATCCCACAGTGGTTTGCTCGAAGAAAGGGTATTGCGACCGGAATTGCAGCTGCGGGAAGTGGCCTCGGAGGTCTTATATACAGTTTATCCACCGAGGCAATGATTTCCAACTTGAGCGTTGCCTGGGCCTTTCGCATCACGGCCATCTGCACCGCTGTCACAAACGTCGTTTGCATCATATTGATCAAGGATAGAAACAAGCATATTCAGCCGTTTCAGAATGCGTTTGATTTCCGCCTCTTGAAGCGGCCCGCGCTGCTCCTCATCATTGCGTGGATGTTCCTCAGCGTCATTGGATACACGTGCGTTCTGTTCTCGCTTCCTGATAATGCTACTCGGATCGGGCTTACTGCCCACCAAGGAGCAATTTTGGGTGCTTTGGCCAACCTTGGAATGGTCATTGGTAGACCCGCAGTGGGCTTTCTCAGTGACCGTTATGGGAGGTTGAACATTGTCATCTCAGCGACCTTTTTGGCAGGAATATGGTGTTTGTGTCTCTGGACGTCAGGCACCTCATATTCCACCTTGATTGCATTTTCTATTCTAGGAGGAACAGTTATGGGTATATGCTGGCCGGTAAGTCTTTACCTCATATTTCACAACTAGTGGCAACTAACGCTAAGACACTCTAGATGGCCGGGCCGATGCTAGCAGATGCCTTTGGAATGAAGCTTCTCCCATCCACACTGTCTATTCTCTGGACCAGTTCTGCTATCCCTTCAGCATGTAAGTTACTGATGTGTCATATCATTCGAACTGTAGCCACTGATGCTAACGGCTTGTAGTTGCTGAGGCCATGGCCTTGGGTCTTCGACGCACGCACAAACCAGTCTATCTCGACGTTCAAGTATTTTCCGGATGTATGTTCATTGGTGCTGCACTTTTCTTGTTGCCTTTGAGGTTCAAGAAGAACATCAAGAGCCTCACTTCATCAGAGAAAAACTGAGATCACCAGAACTCGATGCATACGAACAACACAAATTCTGTTTACAACTTATGTGCCCAAGAAAATTTTATGAAATAAAAGAGACGATAGAAGACATCTCGAAATAGAGAACAATAGAATGAGAGAAGGAAAAGTATAGAGCAACAGGTGTCACGTATTACGTACACACCGAACATATAATGTGTTGTCAATTAGAAGAAGAAGAGGGATTTCATAATTCATGTATCATATAGACTAGTATCAATTCCAGATTCTCAGTAATAATCAGAGTTCAACTCATTCGAAACTACGAATATTCACATTATCCACGAAAGCTTCAACAGCTCAATGTGCCAAAGCCTCAATGTTGCATAAATCCAATATATGCAACAAAGCACTGCAAGTCGCCCCATCCACAGCCTGTGGCTTGCCCCGTAAAAGCAGCGCAAATGTGGCGCATCACCAGATCTGACAGCAGCCCCGCCATATGTCTCACTGCAACTCGATCCGCAACAGAAAGCAGCGGGCAGCTTCCGTGGGCGGGAAAGGAAATCCACAGCGGACTCCGCCAATTGCTCTTGGGAGAGTGATCTCCGTTTTGGCAGCTTTCCACAAAACCCCTAAACTGAAGCTCTCAGAAAGGGCGTGAATGCAGAAGACCTAGAAAGAGGGGAACCAGAAATCTTCCCGTGCTTATTTTGTATATCAAGCTTCAAGCCTCGTAGGGCTCCCTCGTGCTTCTCCAGTCCCAAAAACGCAAATGCTGTCGGACAAAAGACGACCTCTGATAGGTAGAACAGGCGAGGAGGCAGTCCGGTTGGCAGCTAAGATATTATTTCGTCCGAAACTTTCGCTCGCAAAACGGCACAAATCAGCCAATAAGAGCTATTGAGGCGTTTGCTCTTGGCGAAGTAAGCGCGAAACGGCCCAAACACATGGCTTCATTTACCTCGGAATAGGCGCTTATCTCTGTGCTTTTTTTGGTGGCTCTGAGAGTAAAACCTAGGTATAACTGCCCAATTCGGACGCCGATAAGGAGAAACGCAAAAGATATCGAACCATAATCTCATTCTCTCTACCCGCGGAGTGGCACCAGATGAACGTCCGCCTCCGCAATTGTTTTACTACTACTATTCTTCTGTCTGCCTGTCAGCCTGCCTTGCCCAAAAGGTGGGGAGAGGAAAGGGGGAGGCGGCGAAAGGCAGCCACATGGTTTACTGCCTGATGGAGCACAAGGGATAAAGTCCACAGCCAAGTCCACAGCCAAAACATGACTGCAATATGACTGCTTATAGACGACATGTGATGAGCTTCGAATAATTGCGAGGGATATGCCAAGTCCGTAGCAATTGCGGAGTACAGGTAGTCATCGCATTTTACCCTTTTGGGATATCCGCAGAGGTACACGCGCACTGAAACAGCAGATCTTGGGTTACAAGGCAGAGACAAGAGGGGAAACACAATTAATAACTAGCGCCTTGCTTATTTACTTTCTCCAGCTTCCATAATCTGTAGTAATAACAGAATCCAAAGTATCGCGGAAATATATAAAACAAGCGATACCAATTGGGGAGGTAGAGGAGGGGCGTGGCCGCCGTTGATTGCCTTACAAAGATCACCCATATACCTAAGCTGATGGGGAAGTATCTCTTAAGGCTCCATCTATTTCCTTGATATATCCATTTCCGGGCGTCTAAATTCTTTTCTTGACCTCCTCCCATCCATCTCCCTATTCTCAGCATAAGATGTCTAACGTGGGGTGTATAAGGAATCGGAATTACTTCTTGGAGGGGGATCCAAATCGAGTCACCGGTGCCCTTGCAAATAAAACAAGTGTCATTCTGCATCAGTATTCTTTGCCCTTTTGCCCTAACCTACTCTTCTCATCTTGTATTCCAAACTCGTTTGCTTAATTCCGCCTGGTGCGCGACCCTGTCATGCTACAGCTTTGGGGCGAAAACAAAGGAAAGGCACGGAAGCAAAAGGCGTGCAGCTGGCTTACAAACGCTGAACAGATATTCTGGACAAATGTCTTCCTCTAGCTTCTCCGCCTAGCGGCCTGCTAGTCAGTCATGCCCTCAAGGTGTGCAAAAAGGTTCCCAGTCATTTTAAAAAAAAAAATTAATTACCAGCGATACCGTATTCAGTAGAAAACGTGAAGATGTAAAAGCGTAAAGAAGTTTGGAAGCAGTGCTCTGTCGGCATGAACCGTGAGGAGGTGTAATGATAATCAAAATCTTGTATACCATCGTTATTAATGCCGGGTGTGTGTGCCGGAGATCTCACCGCACCCTCTTTAGCGATCGATCGATAATATGTCCTACTTACAGTACAGTCCTACAGGCCCGCGCTGACGAATCAACTATCTTTGCCAGCAATAACCCAAGAAGCCAATATCAATGCATCTCTTCAATTTTTTGATTTGTGAACAAGTGACCATGAAATTAGACATCTGCTAGATGCCTAATGAAATCCAAAATACTACCTTAAGTCCGTGTATAGGCAGGGAGAAAAAGCAATATGCAGAAAAAACCTGCTATTGCTACAGTAGCACTACAGTACACAGCTGCACATAAACAAAAACTGCCAGCTCATCTCACACACCCCCCATCTAAGCTCGAAAAGGCTGCTGGTCATTTCCAATCAGAAACCACAAGCTAAGTTGCTATAGCAAGAAAGAAATAAATCCTCTTTCTTTCACTGTCTCGAATCGCGTAGTACTTTCCATCGAATTTTTTTCTGATGGGGCCTCTTTTATGCGGATCTCCAGCGGGCCTGAAATCACAGCACTGCCGCTGCTAGAACATCGTGAAAAGTACGGTAAGGAATTGGAAATCTCGTCTGGTTGGATTTTTCTTTCTCCTCCCAGTGGGGCCCTTATCTCCTTCCGGCAATTCTTCAATTATTAAGGTAGATCGGCTAGCGCAACCAGCATTGAGTACGTACCTTGACTCCCCGCTTTTCCAGAGGGGACCATCTGACCTTTCAAAATGCATTTCAAATGCAAATAATCGGTACGTACCGAGCTAAAAGGCTTTTTTTTTTCTATGGCGGCGCCTGCTCATCGGGTCTCTGGCAAGGTGCCGACGCCGCCTAGTCCGAGCGGCAGAAAGGAATTCCGCTCGGTCTACACCCCCAAAGCCCATCCCGCCATTGCCGCGGGTCTTCGGAGTTGTCAAGTGCCCCCAATGTCAAGATTGTTGATTTGCGATCAAGAATAACAAAGTTTAGCTAGTTTTTTTTGGCACGAGGGAGGCTTACTGGCGTTTTCTTTTTTGATGGATGCTCACACACATTCACGATTGTAATTTGAAATAGGCAATTAGAAATGAGTTTGTAACGTTTTGTGTATTTGGTAATCGAGAGGTGAAATCGCTATTCGATTTCCTCTCTTTGAGTTGCTACTACTCTTGGTAAGGCGGTCCACTCGACCAAAGGAAGACCAGTTCCAGGGAGCGGCCCACCAATGCTCATCCAATCCCCCTCGCATTGCCATGATTGTAATGAAAAGACGTTGAGTTGTGAATCTCTAATGGTGTATAATGATTGAACAAAGGAAAGAAAAGAGTGCTAAATGTAGAAAAAAAACGCCGAATGCTTTTTATATTTTCCCTCTCGGGGTATCATGATGTAGAGATATCCAGAAAGCGCCGTGCCAAGCCATGCCAATTCGCTAATGCAGATCAAAAAAGGTCGTAAGAATCAATTAAAAATGTTATACAAGAAAGAGGTTGTTGTTTGCTGCTTTAATAGACTGAGATAGCAGACACCAGGCCGGCAGGTGATCGCCGGCCCAGGTAAAAGTCCTCTTCTTGGTAAAATGATTCTTCGCTTTCTTGTTCTGACTTCTCGGGAAGAGGCAGCTCGGCATCGACAGGTGATGGAGGCATGGCCTCGTCGTCAGAAGACTCATCGGATTCGTGGTCAACCAGCTCCGGAGGGGAGTTGGAGTGAGATGGAGTTCGAACAAGGCCGAGGTGAGCGTAGTCCTCCTCGAGATCGTCGTCAGCCATGACCTCGTCCTCGACAACCTTGATTGTGGAGGCGGGGGTGATTGTGGTGCGGGTGTTCTCCTCCATCTCGTCGTAGTCGGATTCGTCGTCAGAGTCGACTGAAGAGTCGGAGTCGTATTCCTCCTCATCGACAGCCTCCTCTTCGATCCGATCGGCCCACTGGATGTGTCGCTTGTTGTTGGCGGCGGATGTGGCCTTTGAGTTGCGGACAGACTGGTTGAACCATCGCTCCTGCTCTCGCTCGGCTTCGGCAAGTTCGAGCATCAGAGAGTCGAGGAGGTTAGCGTGTCCAACCAGGAGTCGGAGATCGTGATCGGGTTGAGCAGCCTCGCGAGAGAGCTTTGCTCGGGCCTTGTGGGCCAGGTAGTAGGTCTGAGTGATAGACATGTTCTTCTGGGTAGCTTGTCGCAACAGTGATGGAGCAGACATTGTGATTTGTGTGGAGGAGGAGGATATATATATATATAGTGGATGTGTGACTCAAGGCAGCCAGATCGGTTGCAGGGATGATTGAGATGCCTAGATGATAGTGGGTATTGTTCTTGTGTGCTTGTTTGTTTGAAGCGGAGGAGTCGAGGCTGTTATTATATTTGTTTGGTGTTCTTGTAATGATGCTCGCTGAATGCTCTGTTCTGATGGATGATATCGAGGCTCAAGGTCGGGGGAGTCGGCATTCTTTTAACTCGGGAGCCTCCAGCCGGGTCCAGCCATGGGGTCCAGTAAAAAAAAAAAGTCATCGGTGCTGTTTGCCGGGCACGCCTGCAGTCCGGGCTAAGCGGACTTTGTGTACGCGGGCCCGAACAGAAGCACGACGAATGCGAGGGATGGGGGGGGTGTATCCGACAAGGTCCATGGACGTAAGAGTAAGAGCGAGGGGGAGGGGTGCAGCAAAAGGGCGGCGTGCTCTGGCGCTGACTAAATCCGAAGGTTCAGGTTCTCCGGACGGAGGTAGCAGCGTGTCGCTCGTCTGCCCCTGGTACCCGACTGCCTGGCCACCGCACCGCCATCGCCCAGGTACCCTCGCGGGTCGAGCTACACGCCAGACTCACTGCGGCGTGCGCCACGGACGGCTTCGGCATTTTGGGTGACTCCTGCCAGCGCTGTTGCTGCCAATTCTGCTGGCCGCGCTACGCCCAAACAGGGTCTCGCACTCGCATCGCCGATTAGTCACAGCCGAACAGAATTTGCTGCTGCTTAGGTTCGTTTACCTCGTTAAGCCCGTCCCTCGAGCCCTATAGGCTATAGGGACCCCTCTAATGAGCTGGAAGCTTCCGCTCTACGGCACCTGGCACAGGCTATTCGGTACGGCTTTGGCAGCACCCCTTCCCATTGCCGATGCCCATTGGCCAAAATGGCCGTGAGCGCCAGCCGAAAGTGGATTATGAATCACCAAAGCAGAGCCCCACCGCTCGCTATCTCCCGCCCTGACGGCACCGCTTATTAACACCTAGCACACAATGTCCGACAAACTGACAATTGCTTCTGATGCTGCAATGCTGCATTTCTCAGCACCCAGCGCCATTGCGTAGTAATGGACGGTCCAGCACAGTCATCCAAGCCCATCAGACTTTGCGCTAATCTGGAATCACACTCCCCCGTCACAGCATGCCGTTTTCTTTGTAACTAGCGCCGCCTAGCGCAAGCAAAGCCAGGCGTTCGCTCTCGACATTTGTCAGGCCCAGAAATGGTGTTTTGTTCTGTTTCTTCTTTGCTGCTTTGGGCAATGCGAGTGCGAGGGACTCATTGCCGATTCGAGCACCCGCCCTGTCGTTATCGCCAACGCAAGCCTCTCAGCCCTTGGGGGCGCTGCACAGCTTAGGCACGCAAAAGTTAATTAATGCAAATTAAGAATGCAAATTAAGGTCAGGCCAGGTCTCAGCCGGTGGCATTGCCGTGATCTGGCCTCTCTGGCTGTCGCAGCCTTATTAGGGGCGCTGTCAAAGTCAGCACGACCCCAGGTTTCCAATCCCGCTGCGCGCATTCAGTCCAGATGCGGATATCAATCTCGGGAACCCAAGCCCCGAGCGTACGAATCTCCCTGCAGGCCGCGACAGCATCTAGATTGCTAGATTGCACAGCCCTACATGAGCATTGCGAGTCCGACGGTCTTGTTGTCTCAGACACTTGGTATAATTGGTTTCCGTTCCCACGTAATGTCTCGCGAGCCCCAGACGCCGCGTTGCGCTTGCGCTTGCGTCTCCCTGCTTCAGCTTAACGGTGCCATGCGATCGCCGTTCATTTCGCTTCAGTGCCTTGTCCGTAATACTAGTTGCCCGCAACAGAGTCTGACCGTTTCGGAGCCCGTTGCTGCCAATGTTGAGACAAAGAGGCGGCAACACTTTACTAGCACTGCTATAATTAGTTCTGTCAATTGAAGTCGAGCCCGATGCTGCGGAACCCCGAGACTGTCTCTTTCTCTCTGCCTATTGTAGGCAACTACAAAACGCCAGGAAACTAACGGCAACGATGTGCACTGCCTAATGTCCTAAATCCGCAAGCCTATGCCACACGGCTATCCAAATTTCAAATCCCAATCCCAACCTAAGCCAAGCCAATTAGGCTAACGAATTGGCTGTCGTAAGTAATTTACGTGTTCTTAGCAGTTGCTAACGAATTAATAGGGCTGAGTCGATGGGTGTGACTCTTACTGTCTGCCAAAGTGGGTATCACGGCCTCGGTGGGTACGTACTCAACACCTTAATCGGAGGGGCGCGCGGCACAGACCATCCCAACCAAACAAGAAGAAAAAACTTCGGTTTGATCCATCGAGCAAGGCTAAAGGTGCACAAAGATCTAAGGATCTCTTGTTGTGGAAGAGAGAACACGAAAGGAGGGGTGTCGAAGCACAGGCCGCGAACATGGCGCAGGGAAGGAATGCGCAGTGCAGAGTACGATCCGTCCAATGAAGAGCCGCAGAGGCAGAACATTGGCATCCTGCTGAGACAACCTTGAAAGACAGCAGCACTCAGATTCGCTGCTTTTCCCACTCCAACGCCGATAGCCTGGCAGCCGCCCCTTGTCCTCATTTGGACTAGCGTTTTTTTTGCTGACAGAGGCCGAGCTATACGCGCAAAGCTCGCGCCCGAATGCCGAGTTGGGCCTAACCCTGCAGTGCAAAAGAGCGAGCAACACCAAACCCCCACATAGAAGACGTGACGTACGATAGCTCTGCAGGCTCGTATGTCGCTGCGTTTCGCTGCTTGCCGTTTTGGGAGAATCCATCAGTCTGAGATGCATTGCCGTTAATGTCAATGGATCTCCCGCCCGAATTCGGGAGCAATGCAGGCATGCACGGCTACACGGACAGCACTGCCGAGGAGATGCAAAGACACACAAACAAAGGAAGCTCTGGCGCGACTGCTATAGGTAGGTATGCCGCGGGGGCAGCTATTGTCTGCTCAGCTCTGCCGATGCCATCGACCGATCTGAATTACATGCTCAGCTTGCAGCGATAGTGGCTCAATAGTCGCAACATAGGTATTTCCTTTTTTTTCCAGCTCCAATTGCCTCCTACCCTTTTCGCTCAATTCATACCAATGCTCGAGCTGCACCCCTCCCTCAGCCCTCCAGTTTGCGCCGTCATGATCTAAACGGGAAGAAAAGGCTGCGATGCTCGCGAGAAGATCTAATTAGCGTCATCTTGAGCCTTGTTTCATGGGATGCCAGGGTTCTCAGGCACAAGGCATGAACGAGGTCATCGCAAGAGCAGCGCTATCCCTCATGCGGTGCTTCATCGCGCTGCAAAGCTGAATAACCGTTGATTGACGCGACAGGCCGGGGTATCGGGGTGGGGGAGATGAATGGATGATGGAGATGGCTGAGGAAAGAAAGGGCAATGATGAATAATGAGGGGCCTGTCATCGTAAGCAACAGCCTCACTATGGCATTGGGCATTTCAAATCGCTTTTTGAGCTTTTGCCGCATTGGGAGTAGCGTGGAACCTTGAAGACATGGAGTTACGCCCAGACGCTCTCCCGTTTCTTTGGGTCTGAAAGGTTCCACCAGGGCACATGGCGTGTGCCGGGAATCCACAAAGGGTCGTCTTTTGCTGGATTAGGTCAGCCAGTGATCGACCGTCAATGGTCAAGATAGCCGGCAGTCGTCGAGATGGCCGCCGGCAGCGGCATGACCGTGGCTATTGCGGCTTGTGCTCGTATCTCGCAGCCACGGCGTCGAAGCCTCAAAGGTAAGGGACATGGGCGTTTCGCACGTGCAACACTGCACGTGTTCTCTTCGAGATTGACTTTCATAACTCCGAAAGCTGAGAAATAGGGTTCTATCAGAAAATACTCCTCGTGCCTGTATGCCAATTCACGTGTCCCCCCGGATTGCGAGTAATTCTACGATTATTTGAGTCAAGACTAGCCCCCGTGACGATAAACGGTTATGAACGGGGGGAAGTGAAAGGCAGTGCTCATCACGGCTCTGTTCATGAGTCGGAAAACTTCAAATAACCGCCACAATTGCTTCATCAATCGCGACGCCCAATGCGTGATTGAAGAAATCATTCACCGTATTTTTCATCCATCAATCCGATCGACCTGCCGCATGCCTTCTTTCTTCAATCACGATTCCCGTTTCGGTTGTTGCTTTTGAAGTTCATACATCGAGATTACCTGCAGTTCAGGGTAGCGAGGATAGCGAGCTACGTCATGGCACGATAGCGGAACGCATTGTGACATTCAGTTAATAGTGGGGCTTGCGCGGCTTCTGCCGTATGCCGCCACACATTGCCGAGTAAACGGATTTTTCCACACTCCTCTTCGCTGGCCTCGCATCATTGGCAATCTCACAGCTCGGCTCCAATGCCGTCACAATCTGCCTAAAGAGCAATTGAGATTCGGCGCTAGAAGGAAGACAGAGTTGCATCTTGCAGAAAAAGAATATGCAGAGAAGAATTTTCTCTTCGTGCTGACGTGGGGGATATCCTCAATCAACCAATCCCACGTCGATTGTATGCGCCACGGTTTCTGCTACGCCCGACCACAAGGGCAGGATACAGCACGCAGAATGCCGACTAACGCTTTCATATCGCTTTCCCCCCTCTCGATCTCGATCTCGCGAGGTGATGACTGACCGATTGACTTACCGATTGAACTTGCCTGATGTAAAGGGGGTTGCTTTACGAACGACGTGATCGAGGCACGTTCCCTTCTTTCCACGGGGCAAGAAGTGGAAGCTTGTTTTCGTTCTCGTTCTCGCCCTTCTCTGAATCTTCGATAAAGGTTCCATGCATGCCCGACCATTCCGCTTTCGATTGACAATGCTCGACTCGCAGCTCGCACGCCTACCCCCGTGACTTTGCGGCGATTTGATAATCTCCGTTACCGCGGACATACTCGAACGCCTATGCTCCGTTATCCCCCTCTTCCGCAGCTTCCTCTGCAGCTAGGCAATTCCTCTGCAGCTAAGCAAGGCTCGCCAATAGGATTACTTGCTTCCATCTCCGTTTTAAGCCTCGCCTCTCGGCGGACGGATGCCAGGCCGACGCCGTGCAAAGCCCTATACCGTGGGGATCCCGTTTGTTCCCGTCTCTCTCTTCACACGTGATTTACTGTGTAAGCGGGAAGTGTTCTGTCCCATCTCCCCCCACTGCCGTTGGATGTCGGCCATCGGTGGCCCGATCCCCGACAGCGAGAGCACATTTGCGGCTCATTGACATCTCCGGCATCACATTTCGGCCTGCTCAGCGCGCGTGGATGAACGGGCTGACACTCTTTTGACCTCTGTGCTATTCTACAGGGCAGAAATATCTCAATCCATAATTCAGCAGCATGAACACAGCGAGAGCCCGCGATCCACATGTTTGGCACGGCCCGTCAACGATCGTGGCTCCAAGGTAATTTTAGGAGGTGGAAATAGCCCCATACTGCTCCGTACCTGTCAACTCTGTGGGCCTGGATGATTTGCGTGTTTTTACATGGAACGTGGAACGGACATGAGTCGAACACGCAGAGTGATCAAGTCATCCAGTCGGACGGTAGCGAATATTCCAAATAAGTGAGATCGTGCGACGGTGGTCTGTTTGAAGCCTTGCAGGAACCTTTTGACCTCGGATCGTATTGGTTATTAATTCTTCGATTATTAAACAGCCTGTATCCATTTGATATCGGCTTCTACGACTGGCACCGCACGCCCTCAAGCGAGTATGGAAGCCGCTTGGATGAAAGGTCTGCTGTACTATTGTTTGAGCCGTAAACTAGGCATGAGTTCTCTCAGACAAAGCCCCTGAATGACAAGATTATTTGGGGAGTAAAGGCTGTCTACTGATGCATCCGTCGCATCACTGCACGTGTCCCAAGCCTGACGCTGCCAGGATGAATAATCTCACAAACATCGCGCACTTACATACTCATCCACACAAGACTTACACGGCTACCAGCACTCAAAAGCTCGTGGCTGGGACCACCTTGTGTGCATTTGTGAAACACAAGACAGCTGTCGCTCAGGTGCATGTTCAGCCTCAGCCCGATGCAACAGCCTCAGCCCGATGCAACAGCCTCAGCCCGATACAACAGCCTCAGCCAGATACAACAACCGGAGAACCCCGTACGAAACACATACCTGGCATATCATCTCGTAAGGCAATAACAAACCCGGGAGATAAGAAAAGGAGAAAGAAGGCCGCCTGTCAACGCAGCGCTGCACAAGGATGGCCTTTACCGCTGAGCTGGTAATGAGATCGGCGAGGCTCATCGGCGAGGCTCGCCAACTCCGATGTAGCAACGGCTCTGGGGCTGCTTGAAAGGATGCACAGCTTGGTATACCTGGTACTGTATCTCTCAGCCCAAGTCATTCACACGCCCTCTCCCCTTGTCAGCCTGATCATGAACGCCGAAGGGCCTGCTCGTTACAAGATGGATGTGAAGAAAAAGTTAATTTCCCCTTCCCCCAAACTTGTATCGCTCGTTGGTGATTGGTTGGTATTACTATTCCCCCATGTAAAGAACCACACGGAATCGTTGACAGTAGTACTAATGGTATTGGTCATCCCATAAATTGATCCTCCACGACATGGTTCCCCCCTTGGCCGTAGGGCAGAAACTCATCTCTTCCCCCCTCATGGTAAAACGCATCTCACCTATATGTACTAGGGGATTATGCGCTTTCCCACTTCTCGTGCCGTGCCTCGTTAACTGTTAAAGAGGGGAAATGAGGCCAGCCAAGGAGGCGCGTGCACACGGGACAACAAGATTACACCAAAGCTTCCATACGATGAACAAGGTATACTGCCTTGTAGGATGAGGCCCCAATCCAGTTTAAGTCAAGCATTATTACTGCCCCCCCTCATTTTTTTTTGGTTCCCGTCCCAGCGCAATGGGCCGCCCGTCTGACGGGAAGCAGAGCATTGACCCCTGATCTGATAATCCATATCAACCACGCGTTTGAAGGATTCATGGATCCGCTTTAGGACTGGCAGCTCACCCAACAGCTTGGTAACCAGGGGAGGCAACCAGGGGTGGTTGAAGGGCGCATCGGCGTTCTCGCTAATAGATGGACATAATTTAGGCCTCTTTATCACATAAGCTGTTCTGCTTACGCAGACATGAGAGATAGATCATTGTTGTGGAGATGAGAGGTTTTTCACTTCCTGGTGATGCGCGGGCGCTGAATGCACTTGGGAACTTGGAACTCATCACATACTGGCAGTTCGCATGGCGCGGCACCTCACCCTTCCTCGTGGGTTGTGTGCTGACAGCTTTCCTCCCCTGACCGAAACTTACCACACGGCTGGTAATGAGCGTGGCCCGTTTTTGCGGGCAACTGTTCTCTTACGCGCCCTATGAAACGCAAGGGGAAGCAGAGGATCCTTGAGTCTGCTCTATAGAAAGTAGAAACAATATGAGAAAATGGCAGCTGTAACAATGGCAATTGAACTCGGAACACACAATACTAGGTTATATACAAAGTTGTGACAATAAACAAAGATTCCGCTTGAAGGTATACAACGCCCTAGTTATGGGTGAGACTATGCTCACATCTATGCCTGAAGTTTCTGTTTCGTCCTCTTTCTCTTGCCGCCTACTTCCCTGCCTTCCTCCATCTCTAGCAAGGCCTCTCGCTTCTTTTCGCCAACCAGCTTCAGGGCGTCTCGGATGACTCTCGTCTCCAGGTTGACGCCCTCCTCTTCCCAAGCCTCCATCTGCCTGCCAACTCGCTCTTCAATGGCCAGGACCAGGTCCACGTCTCGTTGGCCTACAAATGTGACAGCCTCACCCTTGCGCCCCGCACGGGCGGTACGTCCAACACGGTGGATGTAGTCATCCGGGTCTCGGGGGATATCGTAGTTCACCACCAAGCTCACTTCTTGGATATCGAGACCTCGAGCGGCGACGTCTGTAGCTACCAAGATCCTGGCTGCTGAGGCTCGGAAGCGAGCCAAGTTATCTGTTCGCTGTCTCTGGGGGAGTTTGGAGTGCAAAGACGTGACTCGGTGGTCCAACAGTCGCAATAAGTGATGTAGATAATCGGCCGTCGTTGTGCGATTGCAAAAGATGATGATAGACTTATTGACGTTTGCCTCAGTGAGTAAGAAGACATGTAGATAGTGCTCTTTGTGTGTGATGGGGATTTGAACGTGTCTCTGGCTCAGCGTTGCCGGGATGGCAAGCATCTGTGTATCGACCTCGCAGACAAAAACGGGTGGTTTCCCAGGTCGCTGTGGTAGGTCTTTGAGCGCACGCACTTCTGGTGTAATGGTAGCCGTGAAGAGAAGTGTCTGTCTTTCGGAAGCAGGTGGTAGCACCGACAGACACTCCTCGACGTCAGGCAGCATACTGCCCGAGCCACTGGCATGCAAGAGACGATCTGCTTCGTCGAGAACCACGTAACGAACCCTTCGCAATCCACATATCGTGTCCTCTCCAGATGTTCTAATATGATCCGCCAAGCGCCCAGGAGTTGCAATAATTATGTGCGGCCGTTGAGCCAGCGCAATGGCTTGAGCACGCATATCAGCGCCACCAGTTACAAGGATCATCTTGAGGGTCTGAGGTGAAGAGATGGCCTTGAACTGTTCGTAAATTTGAAGGGCAAGCTCGCGCGTTGGCGTCAGGACGACGGCAAAGATGGCAGAAGGGTCCTCTGCCCACTTCTGGAGAACCGGGACGGCAAAGGCAACAGTCTTTCCTGAACCTGTTCTGCTACCACCAATGCAGTCTCTTCCCTTCAAGATTTCCGGTATACAGCCCTTTTGAATACCAGTTGGCCGTTTGATGGCCATATTCTCGAGAGACTGAACAAGCCATGGTCGCACAGTCAGGGCAGAAAAGGTTGTATTGGGATCGGTTGGTGCGAGGATGGGGTTTTGCGCCTGCGATTGAGGAATAGTAGTGGGCTTGGCGGTTGGTTTAGCCTCTTCTTTCTTTGCAGTGTTTCTTTTGACTCGAGAAGGCGCTGCTATGGAAGACAGCACCAGCTTTGGAGTCTTGTCGTCATCGTCGTCATCGCTATCATCAATTCCAATGTCAAGGTCGGGCGAGGTGCGGCGTCGTTTCCTGGCAGCGGCATTGTCGAGGTGATCCGACTCGTCAGAGGAGCTGTCTGAATTGGACGATCGCTCCGGATCCGGAGATCGTTCTGCGTATGTGACACCTGCGGCAGGCATGTTAATGGCTTGAACATATGCGATTTGCGGATACACTCGCAGCCTTTCGTCGATACCAAAATTTTTTTTGGAGATGTCTAAAAAAAAGTTGAAGTTGAACATTAAAGTGGGGCAAATGCTCTTACCGCTTTCCTTGTTAGGACTAGCCATATGATCCGCGTCTAGTTCTTTGACTGGAGTGGCAGTGAGAAGAAGTACTCCATAGTACTTCGTCCCTCGTGTAAACAAAGGTGACAAGCAATACTAAATTGGTACGGCTCTGGGATATCTCGATTGAATCATTGAATCATGTTTAATCTATTTTTAAAACAAAGCCCGCTTCAGACTCAGATCCTCAAGCAAGTCCCACCTTCAATCACTCGTTTCTGTCCATCGCCTGTCATGCCGTCCCTGACGCGGGACTAGTGGCTGCGAACCAACCAGATCGGCGGGTAGACGCGCGCTTGAAGAAACGCTGGTGCCGGACGCTGATTGGTCCAATCCGGTCCAGCCCCTGCAATGCTGCAGGCTGCGCCGCACTTGAAACAGCATCAGTTCAAGCACCTGTGACCAATTTTGCCTTTCAGACCAATACGATGCGCGCAGCGTCTATTTTGACAATCCCTGCATGCAGAGGCCTGAATACCTCGTTTGTCTGCGGCATGAGACAAGCAGCGGGCTGGGAAAGGCAGGCCAGTTGTGCCGACGCCTGCAGTGCCTGGCATGCTTGGCTGCGTGCATTGAGCTGTACTGTCCTGTTCGCCCGCTCAACTGGAACCTCTGCCCTAGATTCGTTTGCCGAGAAGACGTCTCAACTCGCAATTGGCCGACGTTGGTGTCGTGTGTCAGACAGGCAGCCCCGTAGCGTTGACGGGATTTTCCTGGGGCCAGAAGCTGAAGATGTCGAGTGAATGGGATGCAAGCCCACTCCTCCAACCCTCGACTTGGCTAGCCACTGGTCTTACATTCCACGTGTCGGTGTTCAGCGCCTTTCTAGATCACTGTCTTATACACACACACAAGTCAGCATGAAGCACATTGCAGAATTCTGGTGCCTGGCATCTCTGTATCTGTCTGATGGCCGCTCGGCACCCATGATCAGCGGCCCTTTTGGCATTAATCTTACGACATGGTCGGCGGGATGCGCGCTGCTGACTAGAGGTGCAATATGCCTCAAATTATGGAAAAGCAGTGATGGCAAAAAGTTGTAGGGTAAGCGAGCAACTAGCCGCGCTGGACTGCGTCGAGAACGGCCGTCAAGAGGCTTGATGAGCTGTGCCGCACATCGAACCCTGGCTACTGTTGCCGATTCACCTGATGACCCCTGTCACAGTGCACTTGAGAGCCATTGGTGGGTGATTCGACGTGCTGAGTTCTGCCGCATTTACCTGTAATCTGCTCTCATGATATGATTTGCCCCCCTGTATCATCGCTCGCCGTGCCGTCTTTTGCCGAGCCAGCGCACACTTTGCCAGTGAAAATCGACATGCTGTGATTTGGATGCTGATTTGCCCGTCTTCCTCCCAGCTCATCTCTACGGCCAACTCACTGTTTCACCAAAGCCCGCAGTCTCAGAACCAGCCGCGGAAACCGGCTCAGACTACAGCGCTGCGGGTGCTCCACACCTCCCTCATCTCCACTGTCAGTTAGCGCTGCCAGAGCTCTGCTTTGGGGGCCTTTTGGAGCCCTACGGGTGCTGTACAGCGCCTGGAGCTACTGCTTCCCCACAAGGGCCCCTGGTCGCGTGGTGCTCACAGCAATCCTTTGCCCAGTGCCCCAGGCGGGTGAGCGCCGCACGCTGCTGCCACGCTGCACTGCTGCGGGTAGCGCCATGTACCGTCGCTGTACGGCGCTCTGCCACCGCCTGCGCGCAGGGGCTGTCTGCCGCCATGCGCCATGCGCGGCGCCACACAAACTCCGCTGGGCCGCATACGCAGCTCGAGGCAGCTACATGTAGGTACTTGCCAGGAGGTGCTGCAACCCACACCTCTCTCTCAAACCTCTCCTCCCCGACAATTAAAAGAAAAAAGTACTAGACCCGACGAGCTGGCCATAAGCTTCGTCTCTCCAACCAACTTTTTATTTGCTTTCGACAACCACCGTCTGCATCCTTTCGATCGTTTCATTCTGCAATATTTGTTCCTTCGCGCCCTCCGTCTGGCAGCGCTGCTTTCTGTCCTGCTTGTTGACACGCACCAGCCGATTATTCCCCTCTTTAGCGGCATCCCCTCACTCGCCTTCGACTTCCCGCCAGGGCCAATAGACCGTGCATGCGAGCACTCGCCTCCTCTGCCAGCGCATCGCTAGCCATCTGCCGATATCTGGAATCTTAGCACGGTCGTTACTCTGCATCGTTTGTGCCTCTTTCTATCCTCGCCGAGTTCCTCGCGCTGCTTCTTGTCCGTACATCCAACCGTTGTTGGGTGGCTTCTTTGTGCCGTGCCCGCACACTCAGACTTCAGAAGTGTGGTCTCTTGTGCCGCCCCGACCTTCAGCCTTGCAAAAGGTGCCGCATACCCACCAAGAATTCGCTCGTTTGGATATCGCACAGCAACCTGCCTTGACTGGCGCCGCCCTCCATCATGGCTGATGCGGCTTCTTCACAATCCCAGGGCAACGAGCCCGCTGCCCAACTGGTGAGTTGCATGCCTAGCACTGTTTGGCCCCCTGGACTGGGAAAATAAAGACGACTTGACTGACTTGTTCCGCTATAGCATCCCACCTCTTCTGCCCCCTCTGCCGTTCTCCAACCTCCTGCGCCATCCCCAATGTCCGTACCGATCATGAACTCTCCAGCCCCCCTTCTTCGTCCTGCCATTCCAGGAAACCGGGGCCGTGCGGCGCCCAGATTGGGGCTGGCCATTCCTCCCTCACCAAACGTCAAGCCTGTGGGCAATCAGGCTGTTCAACCGCCTGCTAGGCCCCCCCTACCGACTCTGCACCTGGCAACGCCCATGGGCAGCCAATCCACGCCATATGAACAGCCTCCGAGGTCGCAGGGCATCCAGCCCGGACAGTCTGCTGGCGGCGGCAGCGAGAGCAGCGCAGCTCATTCAAGGTCGGGAAGCTTTGGCCCTCTTGATGGCCGAGCAAGCAACCCCACGTCTGCGGGCTCTCAGTTTTCGGCCCTTTCATTTGCCTCGCAGTTCGGCATCCCTGTAACACGACCCCAAGGAACCCCAGACCCTGTATCGGCTGTCGGCTCCATGTACTCTGAGAGAAGTGAGGGAGGTGTTTCCATGGAGAGAGATGGAAGTTTACAGGGCTTGGAAGGGTTTGACCGACTCAGCATCGAGAAAGCTAGGAACGCCGATGTTGAAGATTTAGATGATGAGGGGTGGAGGATTGCCAGCTTGGAAAAGCGAATCGTTGAACTGGGCAACCTCGGCGAGGGCGCTGGAGGCGCCGTTACCAAGGCCATGCTTAAAGGCGGCAAGACTATCTTTGCTCTCAAGGTAATTGACTTCCGATTGAAATTGTCATTGTACCAATGAGAATGCTAACGACAGCTCCAGATTATTACTACCAATCCTGATCCGGATGTTAAGAAGCAGATCGTTCGAGAGCTGGGTTTCAACAAAGAATGTGCTTCTGACCACATTTGTCGCTACTACGGAGCATTCGTCGACCCCTCCACAGCCACCATTTCCATTGCAATGGAATTTTGCGAAGGTGGCTCATTAGATAGCATCTACAAAGAGGTCAAGAGACTGGGCGGTCGTACCGGTGAAAAGGTACTAGGAAAGATTGCCGAGGGTGTTTTGGGTGGCCTTACTTACCTCCACACCCGACGCATTATCCACAGAGACATCAAGCCTTCCAACATCCTGCTGTGCCGTGACGGCGCGGTCAAGCTGTGCGATTTTGGTGTCTCTGGAGATTTTGGAACCAAGGGCGAGGCCAACACATTTATCGGCACCAGTTACTACATGGCACCAGAACGAATTACTGGCCAGTCATATACCATTACATCTGATGTATGGTCCACAGGAGTTACGCTGCTTGAAGTAGCGCAACACCGGTTCCCCTTCCCTGCAGATGGCACAGAGATGCAGCCTCGTGCAGGGTTGATTGATCTGCTCACATACATTGTGAGGCAGCCCGTTCCGACTCTTAAGGACGAGCCGGACAATGATGTATACTGGAGTGACAACTTCAAATACTTCATTGAATGCTGGTATGTAACACTTCATATTACATTTTTTTTTTTTTTTTTTTTTGGAAGTTGATGCTAATACGCTACGATGTACAGTTTGGAGAAGCAGCCCAATCGCAGAGCTAGCCCGTGGAAGATGTTGGAGCACCCGTGGATGACTGAGATGCGTTCCAAGAGGGTAAACATGGTGAAATACCTTTCCTTCGTATGGGGCTGGGACGAAAAGCAGGCCACCACCTCTCGATAAAAGACACTGCCATTGCTCATCTATTATCTTACGCATATTTTTGAAAAAATTACACCGTTCATTCCTGTCGCACCAGCAGGCTGGCCTCGCCGCGCAGCGTATATCATACCGGGGGGAGGAGCAACTACATGAGAAAAGAGTTCTTAAGCAGGCGAACTAACCAGATCATTGACGATATGTTCGGGCTTTACTACGGTCATGAAGAGAGGGGAAATTGGTGTATAGCACCGGGGTTTTTCTTATGCATACTTCAGAAAGCGAGCATCAAAGCACTTTTACTATATTGGAAAAGATGATGTGTTTTATTTGAAGAGTTGCCAAGAGAAAAAAAAAGGCATCTCTCAGCTTATACTTCGATATCAAAGCGCTTGCACATAGCGATCCTTCAGGTCATTTTTATATTTCTTGTTATTCAAATTTGTCATCAACATGGCGTGTATACAAAGGATCATGTTTAGTTGTCCTAACTGTCTTCTTTAAGAAAGAATTACAAAAAACAAATATGAAATCAAATATGCCAAAAGAAACCCATTATATGTGTGAATTTAGAAAATTGAGGCTCTCAGGATGCATTACTCTCCGGGGGGTCACCCATGAGTTCCCGTAGAGTAACGGTAGCGTAAGCACTTCTGCCGAGCTGGAATTTGACAATTGCGGCGATCTTGAGCGGCTTGTCTACCTCCATGGTTTCTTCTGCATTTGTAGTTTCTGTTTCTTCGACCTTGGCGCTATCAGCTGCAGCGTCGCTGGTAGCAGCACCCTCATCTTGCGAGGTCTGATTAGGAGCTTCATTTTCTCCTTCGACCTTGGCCACCTTGCTCGGCCTTGCTTCGTCTCCGTCCTCGCGAGAGCGTTTATTATTACTAGCAGGTTTGCGCTCGGCTTTGATGAGATCCAAATCGGTGGGGTGCATCTGCTCCTCGTCGTCTGTGTACGTCTTGAACTCGACGCTGGGCTTGGCAAGGAACCTGTTCATCAGCTTGCGGTAGCGTCCCGGAAGGCTGAACTCGCGTCGCATGCGGCGCATCTTGTGGGGATCCAGACTGCCGTTCTCCTCGCGGCCCATAAAGTCCTTGTAAAACTCGCCAATCTCGTTGTCTGGGTAGATGACGTCGTAGCCGGGAGTAGGGAGAACAATGTCGTACACTGTATATTTCCCACTTGCGGCTTCCTCCTCGGTCAAAGGCCTGGCCTGGAGAGGAATATCGTCATCGTCCTCGACGGGATTTACGGGATTGATTATGTCGTCGCCGTCTTGGTCTTGGCCGCTGCCTTGGGGAGTGGCTTCGGTTTCGACAATGACGAGGTCGCCCTTGATGACTTTCTCGCCATGGAGCTCCCATCGCCTGCTCGCAGCGTGGTTCCACACGTGGGATTGGGCCGCGTGGAGGTACATTGATCGTAGACCTCTGGTGATGTGGATGAGGGCTCCGACAAAGTCTCTTCTGGACTGCTTGCCTTGTCTGTTGAGATGGCGCAGGACGCAGACTTCGGCCGCGAATCTCCTGGGCATGATCTCAATGGCCTTTTCGACGTCCTTTTCCGTCCTGAACAGCATGCAGGCTAGGTGGCGGCTGTATTCGTCCCGCTTGGCGGGCTCGCTGGGGATGCCCTCTGTTTCTGCCTTTTGAGCAATTTCCTCGTCGTATGCAAGAATGGCATTGATGGCGCCTTCGTAGTTATCCCCCAGAATGAGTTTTCCGACCTCGTGCGTTCCGATCTGGTGAGTGCCGAATCGCTGATGGCCAAAGTAGTTGATCCAGCCGTGCTCTGTCATGTGGTCCAAAGCGGACTGCACATTGGCGTGCATCAGGCCAACTTGCTCAGAGACAGGCTTGGCACTGTCCTCGCCGAGGATCTGGCAATTCTTGATAGTGATGGCAAACTCATTGCCTAGTAGCTGTCCAAGGTGGATGGGATCCGTCTTGTACTCGTAATCACCAGTTGTTATGCCCCAGAGCTTTCCATTGATACCCGCCAGACTTCTATCCCGCGTGTATCGGACGGAACAGCGCTGGACTGTCGATGCACGTCGATCCTTGGTGCCCGCATAGTTGATGACTTGAGGCTTCACCTTCAAAATGCGTGCAATCTGATTGACGGCATCCATGGTATCGCGGTTGTCTTTGAACAGAGTAAAGTGGAGATACTCGCCAATGGGTTGATCTTCTTGCTTGTTCCGGTTGCGATTGCGGCCGCCCCTACCTCGTTTGCCTCTTTTTGTGGGAGCAGAGAAGCTGGCAACGATAGCACCGGCATCGCCTGTACTGGTCTCGATTCTAGAATTGAATATCCGTCGAATTTCTTGATGGATTTCGCCTCGTTTGAACTTGTCGTCCATGGGCTCGGACACGACAGGCTTCTTTCTTTCCAAAGGCTCGGCCTGACCGTCTCGGAATAAGGCTACGAGCTCCTGTGCAAACTTTTCGCCTGCTAGGTTGCTAAGAGCTGTCACATCTTCTGCAGGGATCTCAACAATCTCCTTCTCTTGAGGTTCATCTTTAACCTCGTTGAAATCACCCTCGTTAGTGGAGTCTTGCTGCTCTTTGGGGGTATCAGCCTCTTTTACTGGCGCGGCATCCGCAACCTATCCAATTGATCAGTATCACTTATCTTTACATTCAAACAGAGACAACTTACCGGTTTGTTTTGGCCATTTAGTCCAATTTTGCGCAGATGAACAACAACGCCGTCTTTGCCAATCTCATTGACCTGGAAGTCTGAGAACCTGCAAAGAATAATTAACAATTAGTCCGACATCACTTATGGGAGAAATATGAGAAGCGCGCACCTCACGCGTAGGTCGCCCACCCAAGGGAATCGCAAGGGAGTGGCGCGCTGCGTGATTCCTATTGATTTGGCGTGAGACGCAGTTTGGCGCACATTGTAATGCGCTAGTTCGCTCATGATAGCGGTGATGCGGCGGTAGAGGCGAGAACCAATTGAGCTGAGCCTCACCTTGTGAAATTCTCACCAGACATTATGCTGTGAGCGTTATGGGGCGGATTCTGCCGGCATTATTGTCAACACTTTTTACAGATATAGCAGGCGGTGGAGACTAGAGCGCCTGGGTCTTTTGGTGGCTCACTAAAGAAGTAGGCGGTATAACTGGAGCCGAATGTACCTTGGTTCTGGCCATTTTGCTGTTGCAAGTTTGCGAATCGATTGATTCGAGGAAGCCATTCGAGGATGCATTTAAAAAGACATTCATCAAAATACTTTACTAACTACTGCCAAGAAAATTCTGTTTGAATTGTTTTTTTTAATGCGATAATCAAGCTACCGGTGAATATGTATTACTAGACTAGGCAGAGATCCGGCTCAGAGCAACCTTGAGTACGTAGAAAGAGCTACCATGGAGGCCTTTCATATCTATTCCTAGTAATTCCTTCTCTTAGCAGATAAAACTTATGAATCACTCATAGGTCATTAGTTCAGATTGCACAATCATCAGCTCATGTTTCACGGCCTCGAGATGGATATAGACCTGGCCATTATAGTGTCCCTATTTTAATTCCTCTTTTTCCGCTTTCAGCCTGCCTTGCTTCAAGTCTACAGATCTATAACAT
Source organism: Trichoderma gamsii (assembly GCF_001481775.2). Lineage (NCBI taxonomy): Eukaryota > Fungi > Ascomycota > Sordariomycetes > Hypocreales > Hypocreaceae > Trichoderma > Trichoderma gamsii. The sequence goes on along the minus strand of NW_020171345.1, from coordinate 683,210 downwards.
GAACACGACTTATACTCGTATAGTATTTAAATTTTGATATGTGAACTCGAGAAAGAATCAGAATGAAGACCACTTGGTCGCCTCGCGCTGTGTCAATATTTCATCTCGTCTAAGACAACGGATGAAATAAAGAATCGGATCTCATCCTCGACGAAGCTTTCTCGACGAAGACAAGCTCGGAAACAAAATGCCCAGACGATTGAGATGGCTGATCCCAGCTGTTCGTTTTGCTACCGAATCGCGACCATCCATCCTAAATTCGGACTTGGACTCAGATCAGGAGGAGAAGCGCCCTGACTATGCAGGTGTGTTTTAATAAATGACACCTATATATCCTCTCTTGCTACCCTTACCAGATATTTACGACGCGCTATCATCCATTGGTCTACTTGATCCCGGCACCAGGCGTTTGAATGAACCTAAGCTTCTAGAGCTGTCTGACGACATCCGGGCTCACCTTCTTGAAGGCGCTTCTCTAGGCGACAGCGCAGAAATTATCAAGAGAACTCTCCGTGAGCTGGTGATAGACGAAAGCGGTGCCATACCTGTACTAGATTTTGCTACTATCCAGAATGCTCGACTGGATAAATTGCTTTCCGACATGTTGACCCTAGGTCACCAGCAAGCTTTGCTTCCCCCTCGATCCCGCGTTGATACCTTCATGGCCGAAAGGCTGCAGAGGCTCTGGATCGCTCGATTTCGTGAAAAGTACTTCAGCATTGACCAAATCCGGCATCAAAACCTTTCCAAGTCTAGCAGGCTGAAAGATATCATGTTCAACGATGCGGCCACAGACGGCTGGGGCTTGTGGCAAGCAGAGGGCAGTGAGACGACACTATCAGGCCTTGAATCAAATCTACAATTCAGACCGGGACAGTAAGAGCAACAGAAACCATCTTTTTGGAGTCAATATTCTGACAGATGCGGCTACTCAGTTAGTGGTTGAACCTGGCGTGTGCGCACCGAGATGGCATTATAGGGAGCACTTGCGAAACTCCAACAGAAGGGAGATACGGGGCTCATTCGCTCCCACTGCTGACAGGCCGGGAAGAAGTAGTATCCGCGGACACGGTTCGATATATGCGTGAAGCGAAGCTTTCCGAAACGCATGTTTCCTTGATAACTCACGTTGGTTCTCAGATACGCATCTTGAGAGGCCACCGACTCAGAAGCCCGCTCTCACCTAAAGCGGGCCTGCGATATGACGGATTGTATCTTTGATCCCCCATTTAATCTGCCACATTTTCTAACAGATGGCAGATATACTATTCGACAATACGGCCACAAGCAAAACCCGAAGAACCGGCTGCATCGAATCATCGTGACGCTGGAAAGAATCGCGGGCCAGCCAAGCATGGCTGATCTAGCCAAAGTCCCTCGTCCGTCACAAATGGACGACTGGGTGCTGTTTGAGAAGTTCGAAGGCGAAATGATCCGGCAGAACCATGGCGAGCAGAGCTTCCTGGACTGGAAAGTGATGAAGGCGCAGGAAAGGATGGAGCAGCAACAATGGCGACGAGCGCTCGAAGTTGGAGCTGCTCTGACCACGGCTCGGCATGCCAGGTACAGCTACGGAATGCGAGATTTGGGGGTAAAGCAGACGACCTAGATCAGCACCTAAAAACATTACGATTACAACGCGAGAGAAGTTATTAAGTTATATGTGCATCCCTGGCCATTGTGACTTTGTAACCCTTGAAAGATGATGGCAAGATGAAGTGCTAAATCCAGCCATACCTAACTCGAGCGTTTTAGGAGGGGCTTATTCGGGGGCGGGGGCTCATACAACTGAACAAGACTTCACTCATACATCGTATCCGCGATATCACATGCGCAAACCGCCAACGATGGGGAAAAACGACAAAAAATCCGGCGACAAGGGCGGCGCCAAGGGAAAGGGGGCCGAGGGCAAAGAGTCTGGAGGGAAGACCAAAGGAGCCATGTCTATCAACGTTCGACACATTCTGGTATGACCTGCTGAGGCCGCTGTAAAGTAGCCGCTGGACCTATGCCTTTATTTATGATTTTCAAACATTTCTTATTTTCTTCTTTTTATCATTACAATTATTTGGGCCGCAAATGACGTCACCGCTAATTTAGGCGAAAAGTGCGAAAAACATGCGAGAAAGGAAGAGGCTCTTTTGAAGCTGAGCGAAGGTGTCAAATTTGATGAGGTTGCCCGGACCTATTCCGAGGACAAGGCACGGCAAGGTACTTTTTTGCTTCTTCTTCTATTGTGATGCTACGCTACCTAGTATTATACGTAGCTGGTGCTCTCAGAGCTAATTTGCTGATAATTTTCTTTTCTTTCGCTATAGGGGGTTCTCTAGGGTGGAAGACCAAGGGGAGTCTGGATCCTACGTTTGAGGAAGTTGCCTTTGCCTTGCAGCCAAGTACTACGGGCAATCCTATCATTGGAGAGGCCAAGACACCGTTTGGCTATCACATTATAATGGTAAGTTTACAAAATTCTACCCACGTTTGTTTCCGGAGCATTGTGTGGTATTAATGCTGGACTGCTTAGGTCGAAGGACGCAAGTGAAAAGGGGAGAAGAGACTTAGAAAAAGGGGTGCATTCAAATATCACAAGACAGAACAAAGGAGAGCCAGAGATTCAGATGAATGTTTGAAGCCGTTTTTTTATTGTTCCCATCATGCAATGTGGCCATGATACAAGGCCTAGAGTACAACCCTAAAGGAAAAGTCGTTTTTTTACGCGTCCTGAAAAGAAACCAAGACCGCACCTCTATACCCCATTAAATCAACACCGTCCATACCCTTTACTGGGAGGTCTGGAAGTAGTTCAGGATGATGGAACGCTCCTGAGACTCCTCACCCCAGTCCTTGACAACGACGCAAGAGCAGTTGACGACCTTGCGGGCGTTACCCTCACGGTCAAGAACGCCTAAAATAAAAATGTAAGTAATTCGTCTTATATCCTCTTTTCTCCGGGTTTTCCCCCCCTCGGATTCGGCTGGATTATCACATACAGAGACCGGCCCACTCGCCGAGCTGCTTGCCATCGGGAACCTTGATCAGAGGAATCTTGTGCTCATTGCAGAGAGCAATGACCAGCTTCTTGTAGGCCTCCTCCTCGCAGTTCTCGTTCAGGACGCACATGTGAGCCTGGCGACGGTCCAGAGCCTTGGAGGCTTCACGGAGACCGCGGGCGAGACCGTCGTGCATGAGAGCGAGCTTGAGAACACCCTTCAGGGCGTCCAGAACGGACATCTGGCCCTTGGGGGCATCTCCAGAAACTTCGACTTCCTCGACGACCTCGGGGGCGTTGTTCTCTTCTACGTCCGACTTTTTTCGCGGAAAAAAAAAATGCCTGCGTTAGCGCTGTGTTTTTTCGTCTAGAGGGGGGTAATTTCGCAATCGACAAAGGTCCAGCGAGGGGCTCATTTTTTCTTGTTGAAATCGGACAGAAGAAAGGAGCATCGATTCGACATGTGCAATTCTGCGAAAATGGGCGAGAAACTCACCATCTTGTTTGTTGTTCTCGTCGGGCGATCCTCGAAGATTAATTGATGTGTGATGAACTAGTGACGGGGGTTTTTGCGTCGTGCGCGAACAGTTGATAGTAGGAGTTGAGAATAACGGGGATTTGCCTAAATCCAGGTAACCGAGTGCGTACCCTTAGGGCATTTTGACGCGCACGGACCACCAGGGCACACAACGCACCAACGGCACAAGGCTGGACCCATTCCAGGGCCCCGTCTAGTTTTTTTCCCTCTATCTCCGGCACTCAGCTCGAACCTCACTTTCTCACTCGACCCAGTCAAACTTCCAAAGAGGTATGTATGGTCTGAATCAACGCCAACAGCGCCCTCGACACGGCGAGATGACGCCTTATATCGTGGCTGGGGACAGCAATCATGAACGTCGGCCCCGATGAGCGACAATGCGATGAACGCGCGATGCACTACTAGTAGCTATCATGCTGTTCCGTTTGGCGCATTGAACGGCTTGGCTGGCGTCTCTTGATACGCTGCTTCCCCTCCGGCAATGAGCAGGCTGAACCCTCGTCGACGGATCGCTGAGGGCACTCTCCATGTTCATCAGAGCCACCCCGAATCTAACATGCATTGTCCATTGGCAGATACCTCATTTCCCAATCTCGACTTGAGAATCTCCATTCAATACCGCCAAAATGGTCCGCACTTCCGTTCTCCACGACGCCCTCAACAGCATCAACAATGCCGAGAAGTCTGGCAAGCGCCAGGTCCTGATCCGACCTAGCTCCAAGGTCATTGTCAAGTTCCTCCAGGTCATGCAGCGCCACGGTACGTTTGATGGAAACATATGCGACTTCACCAATTCACCCATTCCCCTCTTTCCTTTCGGCTTGATAACTAGGGCTACGATCGATACTGCACCACGGTCCAGCCCCTATAAGTGGCCGATATATTATCATGCGGTGGATTTTCAGAAGATTTCTAGAATTCATTTTATCACAACTAAAGTCGCTTGAGGTCTTCCGCAACATTTGGCTAATTCTTTATTCTTTCAGGCTACATTGGCGAGTTCGAGGAGGTCGATGACCACCGCTCCGGCAAGATCGTCGTTCAGCTGAACGGCCGTCTCAACAAGACTGGTGTCATCTCCCCCCGCTACAACGTCCGTCTCGCCGACCTCGAGAAGTGGGTTGTCAAGCTGCTGCCTGCCCGTCAGTTCGGCTACGTTATCCTGACCACCTCCGCTGGTATCATGGACCACGAGGAGGCCCGCCGAAAGCACGTTGCCGGCAAGATCATCGGCTTCTTCTACTAGACAACAAAAAAAAAACTGGCGATGAGAGAGAAATAAAAAAAGGGTTTTGAGGCATTCTCAGCGTTTCAATGGTGATCGCGGTAATAGTGATCAGCATCCTTCGATTTATACCCGGATAGTCACTTTTCTTTTAGCGTACACTTGGCAATAAATCATACACGAGGGCCCAAAATATCTGACTTCCCGGTTCATTTGTGATGCTTTGATGATTTTACAATGCTGGTTTCAACTTCAAGACTGTATGTTGAATTGTATGATCATGATAGGTTTTTCCTGAAAAACCGCCAAATTGTGCCCCTGGAGAAGTCACTGCATGATACCTACTGATGAATGCGAAATGGTGTCCCTCTTCTATGCTAAATACCTACCAAAGGACAAAACCTAGGGAGTAGGCAACTTTTGACAAACTTATAGCTGCAGTGCACGAAAGTGTTTACTTAGACCTTGACATCTGTTTCAGTGACAGACGTCTTCTGCTCCTGCGAGTTATCCGCTGACGCCGCCTCACCACCATCAGTCCCTCTCCACTTTCTCATCATCTCAGAATCTCTCAGCTTCTGCAGCTCATCCTTGACCATATCAGCGAGCTCATCGGGACGCTTCCCAAAGCAGTACATGCCAGCTCCCGCCACTACAACTGACACCACGAGTCCAAAGCAGATAGCCGCGAAAATCCAAATCGCCAGACCACCGAGAAGTTCTGTAATGAACCCGAAGGCGGCGGCGATCAAGAGCGAGAATGGTGCGAGGACCTGGATGATCCTGACGCGGGCAGGATACGTGTAGGATGGCGATGAAGAATCTGGCCGTGACGGGACGCTGAGTCTTATTGATGAGGTGTCGTTCCCCACCATCTGGAAAGAGAGAAGCGCATTATTGCGGTATCCTAGCGTATTCAGGAATATATCGAATTGCTGCCACATGTTTGCTGCTTTATGGACAGGCCGATGAATGATGAGCGGAACACTCGCACACTCTTGGTGAATCTCCCAGAAGAGCAAGAGTGCATCTTCAGCTGGGAACCACGGCAAGTTCGCGCCATCCGTATCACCCGCTCGCACAGTCGCATTTACTTCCTCCCTGCGCCCATCGTCCCCGGCCAGTGCATCGCGGAATATGTGTATAGGCTGCTCCAGCCCCGAGACTGTAAGGGTGAAGTCGGAGATGTTGAACTTGTAGTCAAGCGCAAAGCCCTGCCGGGATTCATATTCGTTCACCTGTACGGGGTCCCTGTAGAAGATGGTTAGGTCAAACTGTTAAAATTCAACTTGATTTGTTTCATATGGCATTACCAATATACTCGACGCAGTGTCTTGCCGCTGAGAAGGACCTTGGTTGCATAGTCGGCTGCATTGTGGGAGCCATTTTCGCTGGAAGGGAAGGGAAGAAACGCCCATAGCAGGCCCAGAAGCAGCCAGGTCCCGAATATCGCCAAGAACAGGCGCCAGATAGCGCGGAACAGTTTCCAAGGACCTATCATTGTGTACCTACCTTGAGAAAGGCGTAAATAGTATCTACCATCTGTCAGGAGAACGACTTAAATGGGAATTTGTAAGAGGATACGGCACCAGCTATATAAGCCACATTACGGCCCCACTAGACTTGATGAGGAAGTTTCGCCCCGGACAGTGCCTAATGGCTTAGGTTAGCAGGTTAAAAATAGTTGCCTTTGCCTTGCAGAGAGCCTTGCAGAGAGCCTTTGGTTGATGCCAGCGGGAAGCTGAAAAGTCCATTTGCAAAGGCTCAGAGGCACCGCGAGAATTCTGAGATCATGCATATGAAGAGCTAGGTAGGTGTAAAGCACTTTACTAGCTTGTTTGAATGTACCAACAGCTACATGACGAAAAGTCTAGGATTGTGCATGATATCTATAAAATCTTAATTTGATTGGCTAAAAGGGTTGAGCCTAAAATATAGCCAATAGACGCTTGTTAATTCCAGCTGTGGCTAGTGACTGTGGTGGCTTAGCTGAAGCTAACGCTCACTCAGTCTGTGCCTGCGCTGAAAATCAGATGCCTTTGCTTTACAGAGAGCCTTTAGCTGGCTTCCCCTCCACTAGCGGCAGCCCCGCTGGTTGCTGCCGTCGCCACTGGCCCAAAAGTAAACAAACCCAGAATCTTCATGTTGCTTGCTCCAGCGGCAAATCTGATGCTGGTTTGCAATGGTTTTCTCATTTTTGGAATAGAGTGTTGCCAGCTGCGTTCTCATGGCCTAATTGGCGGTATAATTTTTTTCTTTTTCATTTTGGCTTAACCTTTTCTTGGGGGTGAGATTGTCTCGGAGCCAGAACCCAAGATGCGGCGGCGTCCGTATTTCCCTGTTGTGGCTGTTTTGCTCTTTTGTTACTGCGCATATCTCATCTTCAGCTTGCCAAACGAGCACTTTGATGCCCTGGTTACTCCTCTCTCGCAGCCTCTCCAGCAGCAAAAGCATGACCAGCATCCTCTGCAAGCAGCAGCATCGTCATCGTCAACAGCGCCAACCAAGCCTAAACCCACCTCACAATCTCCAGTGGTATGGGAAGACTTGCCAGTCGTGACGGGCGGGCCGAAGCCAAAAGCAGCCCCTGACTCGGCGATACATCCGATAATTCATCTCGTTAAAGATGCACAGAAGCAGTTTTCGGAATTGAAGAAACGACAATCCAAGTCTCTGGAGGAGGCCGTTAGAGAGTATCGCAGGCGATATGGCATACCCCCTCCTCCACACTTCGATAAGTGGTATAAGTTCGCCGTGGACAACAACGTACAGCTTATTGACGAATACGACATGGTTAATGATATGATGATTCCGTTCTGGGGTCTTAGGCCCAAGACTATTCGTGCAAGAGTGACAGAGGCACTTGGCTACGACAATGGGTTGATTGGTGTCGCTATACGAGACGGCGAAATCACGCATGCGGAGCACGGCTTCGAGTGGCAGAGAGAGGCCACGAAAGGAATGATGGAAAAGTTCAAGCAGTACTTGCCGGATATGGATTTGGCCTTCAACATTCACGACGAACCTCGTGTGGTGGTTCCGCACGACGATTTGAATCGACTGGTTAACAAAGCCAAGAACGAAAACATGGCTTCTTTGAGCGCGAGCAAGAAGCTCGTCAATGCATTTACCAAATCACCTGATCTAAACGACGGCAGAACATTCAAAGAAACGAAGCTATCGCGGTTTAGCTCTATTCAATACTCATCTACCTGGGGAGACTCTCGCATGTCCTGTCCGCCCGATAGCCAAGCCAGGATCCTCGAAGATGAGCGTGCAGACGACTTGAGCAGATACGGAATTAGCGATCTTGCCTTTATTTACAACACAACTGCCATGTCCGAAATATGTCTAACACCCTCTCTAAGCTCAACGTATGGCTTTTTCGATCGCCCTAATACGTTCAGGGTCACCCATGATCTGCTACCCATATTCTCCCAGTCCAAGGTGTCGTCTTATGGAGATATCATATATCCGTCTCCATGGTATTGGTACAAAAAGGTTGCCTACAACGAAACCAACGATATGCCGTGGGATGAGAAGGAGAGCAAGCTTTACTGGCGAGGCTCTACCACTGGAGGGTACAGTCGCAACGGCGGCTGGAGGAGGCACCACCGCCAGCATTTTGTACAGAAGATCAACTCCAGAGAGCAAGCCAAAGTGATGACCAACAGTGGCGGAGCCGGAAATCGCAAATGGGAGGCCAAGGAAGTTCCTCGTGGAGAATACCAGAAGCTCATTGACGTGCATTTCTCTCACGTAGGCCAATGCGACCCGGGAGACTGCGAAGCGCAAAGAGAGTTCTTTGACGTCGTTGACCTAGTTGACCAGCAAGACGCCTGGGGATACAAGTATCTCGTTGACATTGACGGCAACGCCTTCTCCGGCCGCTTCTACGCCTTTTTGCAGAGCAAAAGCTTGACGTTTAAACTTGCCTTGTTCCGCGAGTGGCACAACGAATGGCTAAAACCTTGGGTGCACTACGTGCCGTTGAGCCTCCAAGGAGACGACTGGCTTGAAGCAGTGCGTTTCATCAATGAAGACAGCGAGGGATCTGCCAAGGGGCAGGAAATTGCAAAGGAGAGTCGCGAGTGGGCCAATAAGGCGGTTAGAAAGGAAGATATGGAGGCGTGGTTTTTCAGACTGCTTTTAGAGTGAGTTTCTCTCTCCCCTTTGTTTTTGAAGATATTTGACACGTACTGACATCCCGCAGATATGGACGGGTAATTGACGATAATAGAGCCAATCTTGGGTATGATGTATGATTGGGCGGCATGGAATGGGACAGCGAGCATTATATACCAGGCGTTTATATGAAATGATACCATTATTTGTTATATATGTATACATACATACACATATAGTATTACACTATCAATTGGAGCAAGCACGAAAAGAAACAGTACAATGTCGGACCGTCACGTCTTTCTTTTCTTCTATCGGCATCTGCCACCGTTACAACTCGTTATGGATGTTCTTCTTCTTACCAATTTAATACTTTGGGGCATGAGAGGGTCACATAGTTTCATTAATGCCGATCTATATACCTGATAAGCTACCTGGATGTAAAATCCCATCCGCACCGGCAACCGTCCTCGTAGCCCCATTTCCCTCCTTCTGTGTTCTCCAAGTTAAGACGAAAACATCGCTTTTGAAAAATCAATTTTCCCAAAAGATAAAAAAGTCCAAAAAAAAAAGAGTTTGAAATTGATCAAGAAAAAGCACATTCAGAGCGGATGAGCAAATCACTCAACATCTCAAATCTCATCCTCCTATCAGCAAAGTCTAATCTTCGTCTTCGTCCTCATCCCCTTCAGCGTCATGATCAGCAGAGGGAGACCGCTCATGGTACTTCTCAGCCGGACTGGAAGCTCCATTACGATCAGCGTCTTCGCCCTCGGCATCGCCATCCGCGTCAACATCGCCCTCCTCGATAGACCTCTCAACGCCATGCTGTAGTTCTTCTTCTTCGTCCTGCTCCCAGCCCATGGGATGCCGTGCGTACATTTTCATGGCGGCCCTCATCTCCTCTGTCGGGTCATCGACGGTGAGGTCTAGCTGGTCGACGACTTGCGGCTCATCGTCCTCAGCAAGGCCGTAATTTGTGCGCGCAATGTTCCTGGTGCGTTGGGGACGGATAGTAGACCTCTGCATAATGGGGTAGTAGAATACAGCCTTTTGGCTAGAATCGGTGTCTTTCTCGTTGGTGGAGAGGATGATTTCATCTTCATATTTGGTCGGGTGATCGAGCTCCGTCTCCTGGGCAGTCTCGTACGCCCTGATCCTGTTAAACTGGAAGTATCCCCCCGTGTCTCCCCTGTGGGTATACAAGTCATCATCGTCACGGTCTGCGTCGTCGACATCAAACTTGCGGCGGAAGCGGTCGGCATCGGCACGGCTCTGGCCAAGGTAGAAATCATAGTTCATCAAGTTGGCCGGCTTGGGGTTGCTGACCGGGTCCTGGTTGTAGGCCTCCATGGCGGCCTCGAGCGCTGCTTCTTCGGCCGCCGTGCGGTCTATCGGCCTGAAAAGGCCGCTGCGGAGACGATTATCATACTCGTTGGAGCTTGAGACGGGATTTGTGAGGAACTTGATAGTAACGTAAGCACCAGAGTCGGGAAACGCGTCCAGGTCGGGCACCAGGGGCAGGGCATCGACAAGCTTGAGGTGCTTCTTGGAGGGGTGCTTGATGCGCTTGGGGTCCTTGAGATCCTGCTCCGCAATCTCGAAGCCCTTGTCGATCTTGCGCTTGATGACCTGCGGAGAGTCGGCGGCGGGTTCTGGGCGCTTGGCCGGTCGTCGAGACTTGGCCAGCAGGGCCCTGGGGTGGTTTGCCTCGAAGCGTTTCGGGACCAGGGACGAGATATATTCTGTTCGGCGGAGGAAAGAGACGTTGGCCTCGGCAACCTTGGGCTTACCAAGGGCAGCAATAGGTCTGAGAAGAGCTCGATCGTGCGGGTGGAGGGCTAATGGCTGTGATGGTGCTTGGATTGCTGCGAAGTCATCCCTAGGTCAGATCCAACTCGGCGTCAAATTAACCACCCAAGAATCAAACCGCACTCACATCGTTCATCTCCATCAAAGACGCCCGGCATTCCCACCAAGTCGAGCGGCATGCCCAGTTCGGCATCGGCCTCGATGTTGAGCGGCTGCTCTCGCGCCAGACGTGATGCAAACCCCGGCGTCGTGTATTGGCCGCTTGAGAGGCCGGTGTTGGGGATGTCGAGCAGCTTCGGGGGATTAGGCGGCGGAGGCAGAGCATTTGAGAAGCGGATTCGCGCGATGAAGTCCTGGTGAATCACGCGCTCGCCCGAGCGAGCTCCTGAGGACGACATGCTGTGTCCCTTTTCTCAGCTGGAATCTGCCGGCTGACGTGCTTTCGTGTATGCAGTGGAGGCAGGCAATTGAGGCAGCAATTATCAACAGGTTGCTCAATGAGTTTCGGTGCCTCTATCGCCAATTGCTGCTTTGGAGGCTGATTGGAGGATGTGGCGGAGTGTTGGTGGTGATGGAAGAGGAAAAACGGTCGTCGCGCGCGGCACAAGGCGAGAGCCCTGCGAGGCTGTAAATCTGAGGCCAAGCTCTGCGGTTCCCCACCACGCGGCTTTTGTACAACCAGACGAAGACCAGCCATTTCTGAGCCAAATGAAAGGCTTTCTGTCGGTAATATGAAAGTAAAATGCCGCAGATGATAAAGAATAACAACTCCCAATTTCTGAGGCGTAAAAAAGTATTTCATTAAATTAAAATATAATAGGTAGCTGGCTCTCTTTGAGAGTTCGTCTCCAAGACCTGATTCCCATGCGATTTCGTATCAGTCATCCCTGGTCTAACCCATCCATCTACGCCTTTAGAGCATTCATCGATAGGCCCTCAATCGCTTTTTGTAATCCCTTTTAAAAGCCCATCTGTTTGCCATACACTCATCTTTTTGCATCCAGCCCACCAAGCACTCTGGCTCTTTGTAGGCTATGGCAATCTGTTTCGACTTGACGTCGACCCATTTAAAAAAAGTCCATCTCCAATATTCCATTTCAAACCCTCAAAGAGAAAATTAAGTCTCTAAGCAATCGAAATGCAATCTGCCTACGACCGGTCCTTGTTGTAAGACTTCTTGCCAACGGAAAAGGGCACGTAGCGGTACTTGATCATGTGCTGGATTTGTCGGCGCACTGCAGGATTTTGGTTAGCATGTATACGACAGGCATTGCATTGTAGAGAGGGCTCTTACTGGTAAGGACAAAGAGAATCAACCAGTACATGACCAAGACGGGCCAGAAGACGGGCACGTCAAAGATGGCAAACCAGGTGCAGAGAAAGGCAATGCCAATGGCTCTGGTTGCCCAGTACCAGAACTTGAATTCGGGAAGACGTCTGATAAAGGGCTTGAATTCTTCGTCTCGGTTGGTTGGGAGGGTGCCAACAGAGCCATCTTCCATCTCGTTATCCAGGGCGTCGCTCGAAGGGTCGAATTTCGGCTGGAGGAAGGCCAGGAACAGGTTCAGGAGATAGATTCCTAGGGCATAGGCAACTGTTTTGGACACAATCTGTTAGTTTCAATTTGAAATTTCACATACTCAATCTTCTTTTCCTCCTATAGGTCCGAGAAAGCACGGTTGGGGATAGAGCCGCCACTTACCAATATACCATCCCTGCGCGAAGAATATGCGCAAGAAGAACATCAGCAGAGCCACGCCTGTGCCAATCCATCGGTATGTGACAAATGGAGTTGACTGATCCAAGATCGCTTGATATTGCTGGTCACAGTTAGCACTTGTAAGCTCGGGAAAATGCAGCGGGAGGGCAGGCCTACTCTCTGCAACTTGGTGGTATGGGCTGTGACGGCCGCGAAAGGGGTCTGTTCGGGCTCTGGCGCATCCATCTTGGCGGGTTTAATCAAGTCGCCCTGAAGAGGAATCGGAACGAGGCTTTGATGAGGATGGACGATGAAGAGAGCGGGTTGCCGCGCCAATAATCAGACAGTCCAGGCAACTGAATGGGGAAAAAGAAGTTGATGGGAACAGATGGGTTGCTTAATCGCGAAACAAGCTGATGCGGCGTGGGGCGCAGGGCCAGCATGTGCTTTGCGTCCGCTTCCATTTTCTTCGGATTCAGCCACGTAAGGCTTGACCCCTGGCCGCTAGCGGGTACAGGCCGGTGTTTTGCCGGTGCCTGCAGCAAATCCAGGTACCTGCGGAGTAACTGTAGTTTCTCCGAAGCCCATTGAATTGTGATCTTCAAAGCAAGACAGCACAAAACGTACGGAGCGAGCACTGGAGCGAGCACTATTGTTAGGTGGGGAATTGTCATTCTGCTGACCAAATGAAATACTTTGGAGAATCAACAATAGATTGAATTGAAAATGTTCCATCATTCACAGTTGAGAGATCCAACAGATGTCTTTTCCATTGTTCTCGATCCGAAGTGCAACACGTGAAGTATCATGCCCTACTTGCAAACAGTTTATATACTAAGATTTTCGCCGCTTAGTCCCGTCAGTGGGTCAAAGCTCACAATGATAGGCGTCATTGGTCTAGGGGTTAGGATTCAACTCTTCCATTCACCAATTGAAAAGTTGAGGCCCGGATTCGAGTTCCGGATGACGCATTTTTTGCTTGCACAACGTTTGCTTCAATAATTTCTCCTTTGCTCTTCTTTCCGTTATTTCCATTTTTGCAAATGCTACTTTGACATTTTGTCACGTATCTTAAGGTTAACAGAAATTGGTCTCACATGTAAAAAGTACAGATGGATTATGCAATTGCGATTCTCACCAAGCTTACGACATTTAGCAGACTTATACTATTGCCTCGCAACTTTGGATATGGAGTAAAGTACTTCGTTCACTAGTTTAACACAATTTTCTATAGTACAAAAAGTGAAATTAGCTACCTCCGTTCATGTGGTCTGCAGTCAAAGTCGAGTTTTGCGAGACGATACGGTATGTGTATACGTGTGCCCAAGCCATCATTATTCCAAATATCCCATTGCCCATTATGCTGTATTCTCTTCGACATGTGTCACTTCTTCGCCAAAGTCATCCTTCTTCGCCTGCATCTGAGAGAGCACTGCTGCTGAGACACCGGTTGACGCGCCGCCGCCCACTTTGGCTTCGTCGCCGTCGAAATATTTGGCGATTTCCTCCAACGGAGTGTTCTAAGAAGGATTTCGTTATTCATATATATGAACAAGGATATAGAGTATGCATCTGTACCTTTGTTTCAACCCAGAGGAAATATACGACAGTAAAAATGACACAGAGAAAGACGTCGTAGAACTGTTATGGATCGCTATTAGCCAAGCACATGTGACTTCCATTGACGATAGAAGATTGATCCATAGGATTCCGACTTACAATGTAGAATCTCCATCCCTGAGACTCGATACCAACCGGGTTGATATACTGGTTGAGCACTGATCCAGCAGGTGAGCAAGATGATACTCTAGTATATAAAGAGAGTGCAAGTACTCACAGTTTGTACTGACTCCGAAAAACGTAACGTTCAGGCCCTTTGCGCGGATTTCGTAGGGCAAAATCTCAATGGGATATGCCAGAAGCAGACCTTGCCTATGCAAATCATGAATATGATGCCACATGCCGGAAAGCACTTCAACTTACCATCCGCAGTTGAATGCCGTGTAGAATAAGAAGATCATCACGATAACGCCCTTTGCATCGGCGCTGTCTCCCGTGATATTATACCGTGCCGAGAGTATAGTCCACAACACAAAGCATATAACCATCGATCCTGTGCTGCCCAATACCATCTTCCTTCTACCAACCTTGTCAATGTTGAACGAGGCCCAGATAGCAACTATGAAATTCCAAATCTGCAGCCCGCCATTGAGGCCAGCTTGCTCGGCATTCTTGGTGATACCAATAGTCTCCAGCACAGGGACGAGATAATACGAAACCAGACCGTTGCCGCACCATTGAGAGAAGAAGCCCTGGAGGTAGCAGATGAGGGTGCGTTTGCGATTGCCTGGCGTGCGGATAAGTTCGAGCCAGCCGCTCTTGGAAGAAAATTCTTGCTCTAGAGCGAGCGTTTCTTTGATCTCGGTGAACGAAGTCTGGACGAACTCAGTGCGCTCGCCGTTGCCATGGAACTTGACGAGGACTTCGAGGGCTTCATCGTGACGATCCTTGGCAATGAGGAAACGTGGGCTCTGAGAGATTACTCTATGTTAAGATATAAGCTTGAAGTAACGGCAAAACGGGTTTACTAACCTCTGGTAACATCCAAATAAAGATAATTTGCACTATAGCAGGGAAAGCCTGGATAATGGACGGAATGCGCCATGCCCAGTCACTGCCGATATTTATCGTTCTGCTTCAGTTAGTTTCCTTTACTACTTCTCAATATAAGCGGTAATAAATACCCAAAAGTCACCCACGCAGCAACAATCGACCCAAAATACCACATCGAGTTGTACACCGCAGTGATTGTGGCTCGGTGCTGCGTGTGAGCCAACTCGGTCACTATGAGAGGCGCACTCCCGTGGTCGATCATGACGCCAAAGCCGAGAACAAATCTTCCAGCGACAAACATGCCGACTACATCATAGTGATCGCGGAGTCAGTATTACTTTGCAAACTCAGTACTTGAAGAGGATGATCTTCTCTCACCATCTATACTAGCGCTCTGAATCGCCACACCAATTATTGCAATGATGCTGCCAATCACGATTCCCCATCGCCTCCCCAGCTTATCTGCAATCGTAGCAGGAAATGGGAATGGAACCACGGCCAAGAGCTGTCCCAGTCCAAAGGCCAGGTTGTAAAACGCCAGCAGCGAGCCGCGCGGATGATGGAAATAATCCTGCCACTGTCCGCTCGTCTGAAGTGCGTTCATCATGGAGCCATCGTAGCCATTGACCATGGACGTCATTAGAGGCACGAGAAGCAAGAGATACAAATGCCGAAGACCCGGCTCGCGCCACCATGTTACCTTTGGAAATTCTTTGTTCGCGAGCGTGAAAGTATTAGACGGCGGAACCGATGACTTGAGGGCGTTGAAGAGCTTCATTATCAGCCACGAACGCTTTATTCTCCTCACTTCTTCAAGACTTGGAAAAAATGAAAGCAGTTGGTCGGTTATAGCCTGGGAAGAGATGGAGGGAGGCTCATATATGTTGGTAACATCTGTGCAGCCGTGACCGGGGTCTACCTATAGGTACATATAGATGAAAGGATACTTGTAGCGTAGATGATGCGGCAAACAAGAGAGGGGAAGAATCTCCCGTCCCCCTTTTCTTGTCATCACGCCACTAATAGAATGGACGATTCTCATGATTCTCAAGACTTGGAATTATCGACGGCTCCTTCATCATCAAAGAGACCAATTCTTTAGTTCATGTAAGTGGGGGAACGTCGGTTTTAAAAAAAAGTGACTAACCGTCACAGCTCCAAGTACCGTAGGCGTTTAGCTGCAAACCGATGCCAAAGCTGGGATTTATGGTCTTTGGATGAAGAGATCGGCATTGTATATTCCAAGAAGAGATGTTACCACAATGCCGAAGTCGCAGACACTGGCGGTCTTTTGCCCGGATATATTCGTTTGGTATAAGTAGCACTAGTATAAGCTCATGTTCATTGCGACAGGCCTTTTAGACGTTTATCCTTAGTATTTTAGAGGAAACACTAAGTCTGCTAACATTGAGAAAATCTGGGGGATGAGCATTGAAAACTGGAGAGAGAATGGTGAACAAGTGGAGTTTTGATGTGCTTTAGCCGGTGAGGGGAGCTTGGGGTAGCATCTGGATATGGTTCGTCGCGTCAGCTTCTCCGATCGCCAGCTCGGCTATTTTCCGAAATCAATTCGTAGGCGAAGGTGCACATGAGGTGACATGAACAATATTTTTACAGTTACATCGCAATATCCAAATCCGTATGGCATCGTTTCAAGAACTCGCGGGGTATCAGCGTGGAGGCGGCGGGGAACTCAATCTCATGTCCACATGAAGATCATGACTACTCTTAAAGCGTGGGGAAGTCATCCGAGATCGCCTTCTTAGACTTATTAATATGGTAATAACTTCTATTCCGCCATCTTGAGAGCCGTCAGGCGAGACGGCGGCTCCTCGGCGTCAACAGAAACCACTTCTGTTGTTGATATATCTAGACTAGTATAAAATCTACTTATATCAACTTCGCTCTCATTTCTCTGTTGATGAACATACCGCAAACGTTACTAAAGATACATGAAAACCCGAACTTCAATTTCAACCATGGCCACCTACCTACGGACAAATATCCACGACGGCTGGACCTTCAAGCAAGCAGACAAGCCAGACTCAGATTTTCGTTCCGTCGCCCAGTTCCCAACCGTCATACATCTCGATCTACTACACCACGGACTAATTCCAGATCCGCCAAAGGATAGAAACAGCGAACTCATTCAATGGGTCGGCGAGAAGCAATGGCTCTACAGAACTTCATTCACCTCACCGCAGGCACCATCAGGCAGCGGCAAGACATCTCACACAATGGTCTTTGATGGCCTCGACACATATGCCAAGATCAGTCTTAATGGCAAGGAGATTGCCAGCACAGCCAACATGTTTCTTCAATATCGTGTAGATGTCACAGATACATTGAAGTCAGCGGGTGGAGAAAACACGCTTGAGCTTCTTTTCGACTCTGCCTTTTTAGAGGGCAAACGGCTTGAAAAAGCGCAAGGCTATAAGAACTTGTTCTGGAATGGCGATTCGTGCCGTATGAATGTCCGCAAAATTGGATGTCATTTTGGATGGGATTGGTGAGATTTTCAAGTACTTTGATAGTGATATTGTTCATTCGGCTGATTGTCATGAATTACAGGGCGCCAACGCTGCTAACCTGCGGTCCATGGAGACCAGTCTATCTCGAGTCCTTCGTCACTCGTATCGCTGATTTGAACATCGACATTGATGTTACAGATTCTCTAGACTCTGCAACTGTAAACGCCAATCTGGAGCTACAAGGTCCTGACAACAACGATAAGTTGGTACAAATCAACATCAGTGGTCCAGATGATGAAACCGTTTTTACCGGAAGTGGGAATAGCAGTATATCCATCAAAAACCCACAACTATGGTATCCAGTAGGATATGGAACGCAGCCGCTGTACACAGTGACGGCCACTCTGGGTGACCAAAAGATCACTCGCAAAGTCGGCATCCGCCATCTCCGTCTAATTCAGCGACCTCTTGAAAAAGGAGCTCCAGGAACGACGTTCTTCTTTCAAGTGAATCAAATCCCCATATACTGCCGCGGCGCCAACTGGGTGCCCGGAGACACCTTCTTGCCGAGGATCAATGCAAAGCGCTATCGCCAATGGATCGAACTGGCACTCCATGGAAACCAGAACATGATCCGCGTCTGGGGCGGAGGACTCTACGAGGATGATTCGTTTTACGAGATTTGCGACGAGCTTGGAATTCTCATATGGCATGATTTCCAACTTGGATGCGGTGTATACCCCGTATCGGATTTCATGACCAACACCATCCGCGAGGAGGCCATATATAACCTTAAGCGGTTACGCCACCACCCTTCAATCGTCCTGTGGTGCGGCAACAATGAAGACCACATGTTTGCAGAGCTGCACCATCTCGAATACGACATCAACGACAAGAACCCAGACAACTGGCTAAAGACAAACTGGGCAGCACGCTGGTACTACGACAAAATGCTACCCGACATCTGCACCGAGCTCGTTCCTCGCGTGCCGTATCACAACTCTTCCCCCTGGGGAGGATCGTACAGCAACGACGCAACTGTGGGCGACATCCATTCTTGGAGAGTATGGATGGCTGATCAGCCACGATATCCATACCAAGACTATGAAAAGCTCACCGGTCGTTTCGTGGCGAGTTTGGCATGAAGTCGTCCCCCGCCGTCCGCAGCGTCCGTCAACTTATAAGCGATCCCTCAGAGAGACACCCCCAGTCACGCACATTCGATAACTGGTTCTGCGCACCAGAAGACCAGCGCACGCTGTCAATGTACTTGATTGATAACCAGAAGCACAACCACGCTTCGTTATCAGCATACGTATATGCCACTCAGCTCAACCAAGCCGAGGCAACGGACTACGCGTTGAGACCGTTCCGGCGTCTTTGGAAAGGTCCTGGACAAGAGGAGTGTGCTGGAAGTCTGATATGGCAGCTCAACGACTGTTTCCCAGCAGCGAGTTGGTCCTTGGCCGATGCGTTTCTTCGTCCCAAGCTGGCTTATTTTGTTGCAAAGAGAGATTATGCGCCCATTATTGTTGGCTGCACAAGAACGACAGTTGAAACCCCTGCTGATGAATTTACTAGAGTGTATATAAAGCGAGTTACCACGGCAGATGTCTGGGCCAGCAACTGCACCGTTTCTGAGGCAAAGTTGACCGTAACGACAGTCTTTTATTCTGTATTGGATGGTAAACTGCTGGCCTCTGAGTCCGAAGAAGTGGCGCTACCGCCAAACCGCTCAATAGAGCTGCGAAAATTGAAATTTGAGGAAGACAAATGGGGAGTCAAGCAGGAATCTGTAGTTGTTGCTACAAAGCTGACCAAAGATGGAGCCGTGCTAGCTCGCTATATCAACTTCCCACAACCATTGAGACATCTCGACTTGACCGCTACAGAGGTTACCGTCACCAAAAAAGACGTCAATGTCTCTGATAAATCGTTCAAGCTTGCTGTTTCGGTGAAGAATGGTGTGGCCAAGGGGGTAGAATTGATGATCGACTCTGTGGACCCGGACGTTGCGGACAGTTTCACCTTTAGTGATAATGCTTTGGATCTAGTTCCAGGCGAGGAGCAGATTGTAATTGTTACTGCTGTCGCCGATGCAAAGATTGATATCGGCGAAATTGGAGTTGTAGAGCAGCACTATGGCTCGATAAGTTTGGAACCGGAGAATTAATGGGATTGTATGTCTGGAGATGCGACTTCGGTAGCTTAGGTAGACGCTTATACAGATACGTTATAGATGACGAGATTACACTGGATTGGGTGGATCTAGATAAATCATGCAGTCTTCAGAAAAGAGATGAACTTGATCTTGTGGGTATAACCTCGTTTATGCGGGATACAAAACAAGAGCTTCGTCAGTCAACCACTCCCCTCCATCTCTCCTCCAAAGTTGCAACAGCTTGTGTGACATCCCATGTAGTCTCCTCTTTGATCCGATGTAGTAGGTCCAGTAAATGCAGTTGAGAACTGCGATCTTTCAATGTACGGCCACCTAGCTTCTCATTTAGCAGTCCATAGCTTTCATCTGTTCATGCACATGTGCTTTACTCACAGTATGATAAAACATCTGCAGCATTTACCAGCGCCCCTGGATATTTACAACTTTTATACAGAGTCAATCCACGGACGATGCCGCAAATTCGTATGGTATGTTCGACAGCTTCTGACTGCGAGTGAAGGTGAGCTAAGAGTAATGTATACGACGTCAAAGTAAGGGCTCACTGTATTCTCGCTAGAAGCATCAACATCTGTTGACTGCTTACCTAACATGAATATTACTTTGCAGAGATGATAGAACTGCATTGCCACAGCTAGCACAACCAGAAAAGTCAGATCACCTATTCCAATTCGTTAATACAAATTGGCTCAAAACGACTTACTGTGCCAAATACATGTATAATGAACCGCGGGAAATGGGTTATCATCAGTCACTATAGAAAGCGGACCAAATGTATTCGGCAGGCCCTGCCGCCAATCATCCACCAACTTGATCAACATGTTGTGATGCTCAATGGCTGTTGTGGATACGTCTGGGCTAAAGTAGTGGTTAATAACTCGTGCAGTGATCCAGATGATGTTGTTTGTCCAATCATCATCTGAGTCTCCGTCAAATACGACGTAGTATGTTTTATCTGAGGTGTCGATATTAGTCGGACAACAGCTGCGCAGAGCAGTCAAGATTTCTTGGCGGACATATGTCCAAAACGCAGTGTGCTTGAGACTGCCCGGTCCAAACTTATTTGCATTATGGCTGAAAAGAGATAATGATCCTCGCAAATGGCTTTGTAGATCACCCTCGGCATTGTGATCGCTCAGCATCTCGTGCATTCGAAGAATCACCGTCGATAGCGCCAGTGCGCTCTCAGAGGCGCATGCTATATCTTTCAACGCGGCTATAAGTCGGTGTACACAACTGTAATGATATTCATCTGCCAGCAGTGGATTGAAATTAGGATCAGAGCGGCTCAGATACCGCGCCGAGAATGCAAAGATTGCGTCGAGAAGCATAGGACATTTCATAGCCAGCTGAGGCACAGACGCCGAGAAGTGATGCCTTGGATCATTTAATGCCAGCTGTACCCGTTCAGCTTGATATTAGCTGCTGAAGAAACATTGTAACTATAGACAATTTTGGTAGAAGAACTTACCCATCCGCTTAGATGGTCAGTATAGAGAGTCAACAGACGCGCTTGTTCTGGGTCCTTCAAAGCCTCCCGTGGTTGTGGTAGATATATGGGCAGAGTTGAGTTTAGAGCTCCGATCAAGCTTCCAACAGGAGTACTCGTAGCTGGGCTACAAGAGTGAACTCCTAATAGAGAGGGCGAAACTGGAGGCAGGGACATATGGAGCCCGTCAGATTCAATTTCCGTTGGAGCAGGTGGCTGATATGCTTTTTCATGTGAGTATAGCATAGTCACATCTTCCCTTTCAGCTCAGCATATTCTCACCTGATGGGCTGGTTTGACTTGATGTTGTGTCCTTTTCTGGCACATTGGAAGGGCTTCGGCCGGCTTTCAGTGTCTTCAGACGCACTTGATGAGCGAAGCGCACTCCAATAGTTGGATTAGCAGACAGCGAAGATTCCACCACCGATGTACTCACCAGAAGACGGAACATTAACCCAGACATGGTCTTCTGGAAAGACAAAATATTCACTGTTTCCCAGAGCAGTACCATCTAGGCTGTTGGCACGAGGCCGTTCAGAAAAGAAGCACGATCGGCCAGCTTTCTCGCAGCGCTTACATTCCGGTCTACGCTCGTCGCCTAAAGCATTGTTAGCTTGGGTAAGAATATCAGGTTAAGAGAAGGTTAATAGGATGAATTGAACTATCAAGAATCTTGAGAAAGCAGATAGGTCGTGACGACCAATTGAGAATGCTAAGATACTCCACAGTAACTTACACTTGAGGTGGCGTTTTCTGCACGTTAAGCTGTCTCACATTAGGCCAGTTAATAAATGGTTGAAAAATATAAAGACTATCATCAGAGATATAAAAGGGCTAGCGAGAATCTCCGCCGTTGGAAGTGGTGTGTTGAACTGAAAAGTCTTACCACCCTAATCCGTGTTAGTGAGGCGCATGGAAGTCATGATATCTGCATATGCTGCGTACCTGTCTTTACGCGCCTCTGACCGCTGCTGGAAGCCATTTCAGGTCCAGGTGAAATTGGGCTCCCTCAATCTTGTTTGCAGCTGAACCGACTCTTGGATCATCCCATCAGCTACTCGTGCTGAAGATCATGTGAGAGGAAATTAAGGCGTGGCGGCCTGCATGGGGCGAAGTTGGAGACGTTCGATCTATGGAGAGACCCACGGAAGCTTCGTTCCCCGCGCGACTGCAGGTTTGCGGAGATTCGAGCCTTGTTTTAGCGCTGAAAAAGCTCCAGTTGGACTTTCCTTCATAGGCAGTATTAGGAGCTCTGCTGCTTATTTTGAGATTCTTATGCACCTGGGCAGCTATATTAGGCTGCTCAGTGGCTACACGGGAAATCCTACTCAAAGCACATGTGGCGAAGATACGTGGCTCAGCCTCGACAATGCTTCGATTGCAGCAGGTTGGGCTGCCGTATGATAGGTATAGTACACGTATTCAAAATTATTTACCTGCATGTATTTACCCGTTTAGCGATATTTAGGCTTTCGGCTTGGCTACAGAAACTTTGGCTATAATGCAACTTCCAACCATGAATTTTATACGAGAAATCTCACTTTGTGATACTCATTTTTAAAAAAAAAACGGAAGAATAAGAGAAAGAAAAAAAGGAAAAATTCCGAGTGTCTTTTTAAAGCCATCAGCATTCTAGTCAGAAGTCTGCCCTGTCCTCTCTTCAATCACCAATCTTTTCTGTGTGAGATTCGCTGCCTTGTTATCACGAATTTTATTGTTTTCTTTTGAAGTAGCCTCATGTTGCTTCATTGTCTACAAGAAGATCTACTGGATTGAAGATACAATGCAACAATATCTACAAAGCTCAGGCCTAGCCAACGCAGATGGCATCAACAAAAGTCTCCGTTGAAGAAGCTCCACAATGCCATATAGGGTAGATTTGATACAGCCAAGTCTGCCCATTAGCGGCAGACATCGTGTTGTCTCAGACACGAGATGTGGAGAGGCGAAGATCCCTGTCGCTGTAGGTGGGCTGCAGCGCTGCAGCTCCCCCAGCACGACCTGCATCGTCCGTTATAGCCTGGCCTCCCAAAGGAACCCGAGCAGGCTGTGTTTCCAAACCAATCACCGCGCAGTCGTCATTCTCGCCTCACGCTCACCTTTGTCCTACGGCCTCGAGGGCCTGCGTCTCTGGCGCAAGGCTTGCTCCGTTAGCATTTAAATCAGGCGATCCCTTTGCGCAGTCATCCACCTGAAGCATACGCCTCAGCACAAACAGAAGCAAAGAAGCCATCACCGTCTTCACCAGTAAACAGTAAACAATGCGAGAGCCGCCTGAAGACGACTGGTCCTCCTCTGGCAGCGAGTCGCCGCCTCCAAGGCCAGCGCCAGCGCCAGCTCCAGCACCCCATCAACAGCATCAGCAGCATCAGCAGCATCAGCATCAGCAGCATCGTGCGCAAGCGCCGCCGCCATCGAGGCGTCAAAGCATCGCCAACCGCCTGCTGGGGGCCGTCCAACAGGTTCGCAAGGACAACAAGGAAAAGACCAAGAATGAGCCGCAGCCAGCGCAAGCCAAGCGGCGCGCATCCGTCGCCGCCGACAAGACGTCGCCCATGAGCCGCATCCGCACGTGGCTGGACAACTGCAACGAACAGCACGACTATCACTGTTGCGCCGATGACGAGGACATGGACGCCAACACCTTCCACCCCGTCTATCTCGTCGACTCGGCTGAGCGCTGCTTGGTCAAGGCGAAGCCGCGGGATCGCTACCTTGCCCTGAGCTACGTCTGGGCGCCACTGGGCCAACGGCGCGGAGGACCCAGCGAGGTGGTTCAGCTGCTCAGATCCAACGTTGAAGAATATCAGTCGGTGCTCCCCGAAGTGGAAATGCCAGAGACTATTCTCGATGCCATGTATCTGGCAAGGAAACTGGGCTTGCGCTACCTGTGGGTCGATCAGCTGTGCGTCGTCCAAGATGATGATGTCGACAAGGACAACCATGTGCGACACATGCCCTACATCTTTGCAAATGCCTATCTAACCATCGCCGCGGCGCATGGTGACCTGTATACCGGCCTTCTTCCCATCAGCCCGCGGCGACATGCTCGTGAAGCCCGCGAAGCCAAGCCTGCTAGTAACAATAAGGACCACAACGAGCTGCTTCGGCAGTCCAAGTGGAATACTCGTGGGTGGACTCTACAAGAGCATCTCTATTCGCGACGAGTTGTGTTTTTCTTCCAGGAGGCTGTGACGTGGGAATGCCATTGCGATCTATGGCAGAAAAACTCCGCAAGCATCATACCCAAACTGCGAGGGGGCAATAACCGACAGCAAGACTGCACCAATCGTGTTTCTGAACCCGTGCTTGGTTTTCAGCATGCCCCATGGCCTGACTTGGACGAGTACGCTCGTATAGCAGCCGATTATAGTGCGAGAAGGGTGACATATGTTGAAGATACTCTAAGGGCATTTTCAGGCATCACCTCCATGCTGTCCCGTACATTTTCGGACGGCTTCATGTTCGGAATGCCGCTCATGTTTCTCGATATTGCTCTGCTCTGGAGACCGCAGGCTTCGATTCGACGGAGAGCGCCACCGCGAGCTCCCTTCTTCCCATCGTGGTCCTGGATGGGATGGTGGTATGATGGTGTACCTGTCGATTTGATATTGTGGAGAGCCGCGGCAGACTATATTGAAGATGCAAGTTCAACGAAAGTAGGATCAACCTCGAAACGCTTTCAATCCTTGCAGACTTTCAGAATAAAGAGCACTATCACCTGGAACTTGACAGACAGGGCTTCCACAGTTCCCGTGGCCAACACAGGACTGAAATACCGAGAGCTCCGTTCTCGCAAGAGTGCTGGCTCGCAGCTACCCCGTGGTTGGTCAAAAAGCGGATCTTCCTTCAAGCATGACAGCGACAGAGGAACACTCTTCAGATATCCTGTGCCGGTCGTGGATCCTCCCAAAGATGGACTGCACGCGCCAACACCCTCAGAGCAAACTTTCCCCGGACCGCTCTTGTCTTTCAAGACGGTCGCCGGATTTTTCGACGTCGATCTCGCCGATACCATGGCGCCCAAGGATCACTCGAATCCTCACATTGCTATTGGAAACATCTGGGGCAAGTCTGGCAAGTGGATTGGCGAGTTTCGAGCTCACGATTCGTGGCTGGGCGTACAGACGTCCAACTACGAGGGAGGCGAAAAGCTCGAATTCATCGCCATAAGCACAGGAATGGAGCGCAAGGGCTCATTCATCTTTACTCCGGAGAAATTCGAGGAGAACAAGGACGCGGACGGCATACTGGACTTTGTGAATGTGTTGTGGATTGAGAGGATCGGCACTGTTGCGTATCGACGGGGAATCGGCCATATTCTACTCAAGGCCTGGAATGCGCAGGCACGAGATCAAGTTGATATTGTTCTCGGATGAGGGTTTCCGGAGAGTTGTCTTGGTATAGCTAGAGGTTATATGTCGAGCGTGGGCGTTTATTAGGGAGGTTTTAGTCTTGAGCCTATTATGACGGCGGCGGCAAAGGTCAATTTTTGTTCTGTGGCTTGATATCTGTATTTAATTTGCTACTAGGTACCTAATGATTTTTAGTTATTTTCTTAAGTCTTGTACGATTGGTAAAATGGGTTGGCTAGCGGGCAGGCAGGCAGGCAGGCAGGCAGTTATACGGAATTCTTTAGCGTGATGATATCTGTTGGAAGCATGTTTTGTATATATATGGTGTTGTGTGTCATAACTCAAGAAATTGACGATGCATGGCAAGCTTGCATCGCATTAAACGCCCATCACGTGGACGGCCGGGGTCTTTGAGGCCTTGAACATAGAGTACATGTATCACGCTACAATCGTGTAGACGAGCTTACTGAGTGAAGTCGTGATGAAGAATTGGATGGTAAAAGCTCATATCTATGCCAAAGACAGACAAGAGTGCACCTGATACTGAGATTCGATCGCATCTATAGAGTGTGGTATGACAAGCATATATCCGCGCCTTGTCTCACGGTGGCGCTCTTGTGTTAGACAATTCGCTGTCACCTTTGAATATGAGTAAGCAGCATTTACATCATTGATGCCCGACTTACTGGCTACAAGCTTTTGTGATGAATATGAGAAGGCATTTATACTTACAAATATAGTATCAAAAGGCATAATCAATCTCACATCAATTCCAGTGACATCCACTCGGCACGGTGCGAGGCTCCCCATCCACTAAGCCGCCCTGTAGCCTAGCGCCCAGCTTCCCGCCTGACCAGCCCCGTTCTAGCGGCCGCGCCCCCCAGCTTCTCAGCAACCGGGCCTGCGCATCAAATCTGGATCCGGATCGTCACGGGTTTCGTTTTCGCTGCCTCCCCCATTGTCCACGCGACCCCTTGCCAAATGCCTGGATCTGACAAGCGTGGGAGATACATTGCAGTCTCTCTTTGCTTCTGTCACGGTGCTTGCAGTTCGCAGCATCTTTGAAATTCTTTCCATCGAATTCGAATACGAAAGTCGCAGTGGGAGGGAGAGACGTGCGCTAAAGAATACAACTCCGATATCGAATCGAAACTTTCCAAGCTTGTCATCGCGTTGTCGCAAAGCAGAGAATATGGCATCAAGATTGGAGTATCGGTCGCTGGCCGATGAGGAGGACCGCGAAAGAGCTTCAGACGAAGACTCAGCTCTGCTCGGCGGGGAATTCGAAGACGGTCCCCAAGTGCCCTTTTCGTGGATCGAATATGGCATCTTTTGCTTCCTCGGCATGGCCATGCTCTGGGCCTGGTAAGATTCAACAATATCACTGCTCTTCCAATTCATTATCAAAGCTAATGCGATCAACTTGACAGGAACATGTTCCTCGCCGCAGCCCCATACTTCGCCTCCCGCTTCGTCGGCGACGCCTGGATCGAGGCAAACTTCCAGTCCACCATCCTCGCCGTCTCGACCCTCACCACCCTCGCCGTCGTGCTCATCCTCTCCAACATCCAGTCCTCCGCCTCGTACCCCTTCCGAATCAACCTCGCCCTCGTCATCAACAGCGTCATCTTCGGCCTGCTCACAATCTCCACGGCCGTCTTCCTCGATGCCTCGCCTCGCCAATACCTGAGCTTCGTGCTCGTCATGGTGGCCTTGACGGCCTGGGCGGCCGGGTTGATGCAAAACGGCGCGTTTGCCTTTGCTGCTGGCTTTGGACGGCCAGAGTACATGCAGGCCCTCATGGTGGGCCAGGGCGTGGCCGGTGTTTTGCCCTCCATCGCGCAAGTTGTTTCTGTGCTGGTTTTCCCTCCCAGCAAGGAAAAGGCAAACACATCTGGCGAGAGACAAGGCGAATCGTCTGCATTCTTCTACTTCCTCGCCGCTGTCGTCATTTCCATAATCACCCTCGGGGCCATCATCCCCCTCGTCAGACGCCACAACCGCATGGTAGCAGACCGTCTCTCAGAGCGCCTCGCCTCCTCCATGACCAGCATCGAAGAAGCCGAGCGCGCCACCCGAAAAGTTGTCTCCCTCCTCCACCTCCTAAAGAAACTACACTGGCTCGCCTTTGGCGTAGCGCTCATCTTCACGATAACAATGTTCTTCCCCGTCTTCACGGTCAAGATCCTCTCCGTGAACGAGGACGGCGGCCGCCTCATCTTCCAGCCCTTCGCCTTCATCCCCGTGGGCTTTCTCTTCTGGAATCTTGGCGATCTCGCGGGCCGAATCGCCACGATGCTGCCTTACTCACTGACCAAGAGGCCGTTTCTGCTCTTCGTGCTGGCTGTGGCGCGAGCCGGCTTTCTTCCGCTCTACCTGCTCTGCAACATACATGGCCGGGGCGCCATCATCCCCAGCGATTTCTTCTATCTTGTCATTGTCCAGGTTCTCTTTGGCATGACCAATGGATGGCTCTGCTCCAACATGATGATGGCGTCAGGAGAGTGGGTTGAAGAGAACGAGCGGGAGGCTACCGGTGGATTCATGGGCTTGTGCTTGGTCGCTGGCCTTGCTTCTGGAAGCTTGCTGAGCTTCACAGCGTCTGGGATTTAACATGCATGTTCATTTGGTTGATTAAATATTAGAAAGGCGTTCTTTTTGACTTATCAATTCATCATAGTGGTATATGCTTGACATAGTTTATAGATATCTTTGGCATTTATTCGACAACACAATAGGCCATCTAAACTCATTTGAAGTGAAGCTAATAAAACAATTCTGTAGTATGTACGATAATAAATAAAGATGATACTCAGCAAATTCAATTTCTCAGTTTCAATTGCCGCCGCCGTCCTGTATTCCTCGCGATGCTGCTCTTAAAACCCTTTTCCCATATTCCATCCTGTCTTGTTTCCCTTTAATGCGTCTTCGTTGCCACGCATACCTAGTCTCCAACGCCATTGTAAATGCTTCAATACCAGATTCTGAACTGAAAGAAGAAAGTTGTAGAGGAAAAGAAATCGAAAATCCATTCGCCCAAGCAAAGACCAAATTATGACACCCGCCCCCCCAATGTGTACAAGGTCCTTCAAGGACTGCACCTCAAGGGGTTGTTGTAAATAGAATCAGATGGTGCGCCTTCTGTAACTCTTGTAAAAGGCTCCAGGCCTTTGCGCAGAGCTGTAAGATTCGTCTCGTGCCGATATGTTGTTGTTTTCGTAACCGTAGGCGAAGAAAGGCCACTGTTTTGACGATAGGAGCTCTTTTTAGGCTTATTCGTATCTTCTTCCATGAGGATAATGACTGGCTCACCCGTTCGAGGCTTGCCAGACCACTCCAGCGAGCACAGTGATGGTGGATGGTAGTATGTGTCGCCGCATACAACCCAGTCGGCAGTATAGAAGCCACCGTCGATGAGATCCTTCTCAGTTCCACGCCAATGAACGGACTTTTTCTCAGGATCTTTCCAATCGAAATCACCAAAACGAAGTTTGATTTCCCCATCGCCGCTGGGAGGAATCAGTGCAAAGCACGTACAGTCACGCAGCGTCATGGCGATAATAAAGTCCAGATTGGGTTTCGGTTTTAGGGGTCCTGCATCATCAAGACTCCTCTGGCAGTTTCTCAGTGCTTGAATCGCTTTGTGATGAATGATTTTATCGAGAGCCGCCTGGATACGCTCGTTATTGTGTAGACCGGAAAGTTGCGGAGCTATTCGAAATGGAGATGCGACCTGCTGGGGGCAATCGGGATTTGCAAGTGTAATCGGACAGGGCTTCTTTTCCGGGCATGGAGCCTTTGTGCCGGGGGCCTTCAAATAGTTGCGAAGTTCCAATGCGCACTGCCTGCATCTGATGGCATTTTTGGGAGCACTAGGCGACTGTAGCAGCCACTTGGGTTTGAATTCGATGAGTATAGAGTCATCGGCGCCTTCAGAGAGTGTTAGTCGGTATGCAGCTGGCAGAGTTTGGGGAGGCACCACATATGATACGTGGGCATGTAGCTACTCACCACTTGGTCGCATGTCCTCCACAAGAAATCCCCAGGAGGCGCGGCCAATGTACGATCCCTGAAATTTGGTCTTACGCAGGTGGTTGGATTTCCGAAGCATGTCGTTGAGCTCATTCACAATGCTGGACTTATGCAGCACTACCAGCTCCTGGCGCACGGCATGGTCGCCAAGATGCGGTTGGATCTCTCGAATGAAGAATTCCTGTTGGCGCAGATAATAGTTGGACGACACAGGAGTGCGACTAAGGGCCTGTGCTTTGGCCACTCTGAGAAGTTTGCCTATAGGAGCAGAGTATCGGTTAGCCACTGGGTCTGTGTAACCACAACTTAGCGTCGAGGAACGCTTGAGAAGATTTGCTACAAGCCTTGATTTGCGTATCCCTTGCCGCTTTGGAAGAAAAATAGAAGAAGAAAAGAAAGAGGCTAATGTACCTTGAAAGTGGGCGTCCATGCCGCTATTGGGGGGCAGTTTGATCTCAAAGACAACATTGGCGGCTCCTTCACCGACCAGCCTTACGGGCTTCGTGCCCGGTGGCAATTCCTGTGGCAGGTAGCTGACTACAGGGTCGCACACGCTGTCGCTGCTACTGTTGCTCATATCTAATTGAGCCGCGTCGCGGGCGTGATCGCGGGCGCTCGCGTCTTGGGATCTGGCTCGCATTCGGTCACCGGCGTCACCGCCACGGTCGCAATCGCACTTGTGGTTGCGGCTGCGGAATAAGCTCATGGCCCGCAGCCGGGCCATGTCGTCGGAGCTGATTGCCGGGGCAGCCTCATCGTCGGATTCCTCCGCAAGAGAGTCAGCGTTGGAGGGAGAGTCGCGGCCAGCATCGGAGTGAGAGTCTTCGTCGAAGCAGTCGCCGGGAACGGAGGAGCCGTAGTTGGAGGCCGAATCGTCGAGATACTGGGGTGGCAGCTGCAAGAAAGAAGCCGGGTCCATGATTGGAACAAGTCGTGGGCCCGTCCTGCAGGCCTGCTGCAAGGGCTGCAAGGCACTGAGTCGGAGGGTGTGGGATGGCGCGCTTCGGGCGGTTTCAGGGAGCACAAAGGCTGGACGGACAGCGAGAGGCTGTAGACTGGGCGGCGTCTTCGTGGAGAGATGCTGAGGATGATAGACAGGTACTAGGTATTCGGTACTCCGCAGCTAGTAAGATGATTGACGGCGAAGCAAAGGAGGCGATATTGCCGTCGCTTTTGTTGTGGCTCGTGCTTCGTATAAAGGGACCACTCTACTCGATTCCAAGGTCAAATGTTGAATTAAACGTAAGTGGAGAATCAGAGCGGCGGCGGCGTCATTCTTGCGTGGGAGCAGATCCGCATCTAATTCCAATCTCTGTTCTGCTCGTGGGAGGAAATAAGTCGACGATCGGCACGAGGAGATGTTGAAATAATCAGGACGGGGTTGGCAGACGAGAAAGGGGGAGGAGGGAAGCGGATGGCAGATCGCCTAAAGTTTAAAAAAGGGATCGAGGAGGTTAAGGCCACCCGCCGCCATCGCAGCTTATACCTAGCCTAGCAGATGGCCGCCATTGACTCTGATCATATATTACACCGCTATGCTCTTTTGGCACTCCGCCACGCACATGGAGAGATTGTAAGAGGAAGCAGTGGACGCCGGTGGCATGTGTATCTGTGGCAGGCATACGGTGGCGAGGCCAGACTGTGATCTGAGCTCGATATCTGACTACCGTGATCGGGAGACTACCAGCGGCATCTGCCCTGTTATCGGAGACGCCCCTGCGATGTGCGGCTGCGAGCACATAACTAGATGCAGCATTGCCGCGACTACAACTCTCTTCTTATTACTACTTTGTCCGGGCAGCAGTGGCAATGAATATCTCCCCTCTTGGCCGGCGTCAGAAGGAGTCTGCGCTGAGCGAGCGGGCGGCTGAGGTCGTATCCATTGACGTGCATCTCTCAAGGCTCCGCAG
Source organism: Trichoderma gamsii (assembly GCF_001481775.2). Taxonomy (NCBI): domain Eukaryota; kingdom Fungi; phylum Ascomycota; class Sordariomycetes; order Hypocreales; family Hypocreaceae; genus Trichoderma; species Trichoderma gamsii. The sequence continues at coordinate 651,773 of NW_020171345.1, read as the reverse complement.
CGCACGCTCTACTCTTTCAGGGCTACGGCGGAACCAGGAGCATGGTGATGGATGCAGCGACTATTGCTCTCCATCCGCGCTGCTGCCAATCATGGTCCAAAGGTGCTTCAGCTTACACACCCAAGGCCTGCAGGGCTGAATTGCTCTGCAGCGGCAGAGGCTTACTGGGCGCTGGACTCCCGCCCGTCGACTATCCTCATGAACTCGCGGCACGAACTGCTGCCGTGCTTCGTGGAGCTGAATGGCGGGCAGCAGCTGGAATCTCGCGGCTGGCGAATTGGATCGCAGATGCTCCCTCTTTGCCGATGTCACGATACTTGAGATGGTGGGCTGATGCGACCACGCACCGCACGCGCAGTAGCGGCTGGGAGGATCGCAGCTGGAGCACGTCCGTACTTGTACCCAGTTGGTATGCACTATCAGCGATCAAGGTGCGCCTGACCGCGTACATGTATGCATGTATGACCCGAATGCGGTACGTCACGGGACACAGCTGCAGCCTCGAGATAATTTTCGGGGTGATTTTGAATCCCCATTTGCGATAGCGGTCGCACCTACACACGTACTCACATCCATTGAGCGCACATAGGTAACACTCGATGGTGCAATGCATCAAACGTACTCTGTGGTCACTAAAAAGCAAGCAATTTGTTGGAGAAGCAGCATGTAAAGCTTTACAGCGCTGGTCGAGCCTCAGCATGCGGCGCATTGTATCTTCACAGGCCACCGGCAGCCTACCTCATGAACACAATCAACAGGAAAACGAAAATTATAGCTATTGATGAGGTTTGTGGCAAATACTCCGATTTCCAGTGCCACGGAGCTCAAAGTCGAATTTTTTATTTGATAGAGAGCGTGCGTCATGATAGAGACAACTCAGCAACCTCTCCACGACATGAAGTTTATGAAAGTGGTAGACTCTGGGCACGGGCAGGATCAACATCCTCAAATGGACCACCCTTTTGCCCCGGATTTACGGTCCCTGTGATGTCATCAAGGGACCCAACCATATCCAGCCAAAGATCCCTTGGATTGCACCCCCGCAAGAAGAATCACGTCGATATGCAGGACACAGTCCGCATAGAGCCCCCCCCCCCCTGGAGACTGGAGTGACTGGCCAGCAACTCTCTAGGCCGTAGTCGGACGCGCACCAAGATTACCAAGATTGTCTGACGATTTCCCATTTGCCTGCATTGCCGAAGCTACACTGCGCAAGCCATTGCCCTGTTTGGAACCTTCTACTCGTGCTTCCCTTTCTCCTCCCCTCCGCAATGCGAACTGTGCGGAATACGGGAACACCGGTGATTGCGCATAATTTCGTTCCGAAAAATGCCCTGCGCACCACCGCAGATGTCTACAGACCAATATCCTACTTCTTCCGGCTGGTATCGTGTTAATGCCGAGTTTGGTTCGGCTAGCCGACATTAAGCATCTGTGCTAATTTTAGCTTGTTTCGGCTCTTCATGCAGGCAGCTTGCGAAACTCAAAGAAACGCGTCTTCAATGGTAGCATCGGATTGAATCTGTAACTACCTAGGGATGAAGAAGAGAAACATTGAAGGTTTTCTGCCAGCTCCTCGCATAATTATATGCACCTTGCATGTACTTCATAGTTCCAGGGAGATGTTTTGCCACCCAATTCAGATGATCGCTTCCCCAATGCGCCGTAGTCTACCTGATACAGAGAGGTTGGAGGCTTGTTGTAGATGCAGATCGTGGAGCATCCCTCTTCATCTACGTCTTAGATACCACTGCGCACTGTACGCGAGGGAAGAAACGTTCAAGTTGGCAATATACACTTCCAGTCGGGCAACCGATCGATAGGCTTGGTTGTCAGCTGATGAATATTGATAGAATCGCGACGCGACACATCAGGAGACACACCGGCCACAGTGGTCCAATTCGGCTAACGCTGCCGCTGGTTCGTTCGTCCTGGGGGACTGCATACACTTAGCCCTGCATATCAATAAGCAAGTCGCTGCTTATTGCATCGACAGAGCGCTGGATTTGTGATGCTGGCCATGGCAGAGAAGAGCGTCTACACGCCAAAGTGGGCAGATGCAAGCTCCAGCTCACGACATGTTCAATGAACAGCATGGATGAGGTGTTGCACACAGTGCCATCTGCACGGCATTCGTTCATCGTGCACTTAAACCGCACAGCCATTAGCGGATTTGCGGCCAAGCCCGCCTGAAATGCCCCCGCTGCTGGACGGCCTAGCGGGTTGTTTCAGCGGCCTGGAGCGCCTACCGCACATCCGTGCGTCCGCGCGATACCGAGCTCCAGGCCTAGCTGGTGAAAAATTTCTGGCGCCCACTTTGCTTCGCTAAAGAGAACCGCAGACCTCAGCTCCTCCAACTCTTAATAGCGTCATCTTCCATTACCTTGCTCCTACCACCTCCTACACCACCTTGGCTTGGGATCTTCCCTCTCGATTCTCTCTTTGCTGCGGCCTATTCTATCGGAGCTTTCCAGCAGCTATACTCCCTCGCTTCTCTTATCGCTTCGTCGCTTCGTCGCTCTCGCATCGCTTTCGAAAATCCATCTCAAAAAATTTCAGCTAATCCCTGCTTCCTGCAAGCCCTCCGCACAACGAATTGAATCCCCCACCCACGGAAGGCTGCCTCTCGCGGCCCTCGACGGCCATCGCCTGGAATCCCATGGTCCCGAGATTATAACTGCCATTTCAACATGGCTTTCAACTTCAACTGGTCGCCTTTAACGGCGGACGCTGAGTTCTACTCGCGCGCACGCGACCTGCTCACAAAGGCCCTAAACAAATCGCCCAAGCCGCCCATTATTGTCGATGACATCCTCGTCAGCGAATTCAATCTCGGCACCGTCCCACCAGACCTCGAAATCCTGGAAATCGGAGACCTGGCAGAAGATCGATTTCGAGGCATTTTCAAAATGTGCTATTCCGGAGACGCCTACTTGACGCTGAAGACGCGGGTTCAGGTACGTTTTTTTCGCAGCCTCTGGTCTATCCCCGTTATTTTTTTTTTTACCCATGGAGCTTCCTCGCGCCACGCCAAAAGCTACCCGACAATGCCCGAAACTTTCCTTGACTCGCGCCACCACAACAAAGCGCATCTGAATCGCACCGCGTATTTGGATGTTTTGTTGTGAAGAAGGCAGTCAATTCATCAGGGAAGTGGCAATGGGCTGGATAAGTGTCTGGCCAGCTGTGCAGCAAGCTTGGGAATATGCCGCTACCGGGATGTGATGCACCATTGCCGGCACTGCCGTCGATCACTTAGCTCTTTGCGTATTACACGCAAAAAAGCACTGCGGCACGCCCTGTCATAGGGAGCTTCATACCGCTTCGGATTGCTATTTGCTTCCCTGCATGAATTGCTGTATTCACGAGCAACCTTGATCTTGATCAATCTTTCTTAACCATTCATTTATTTCGTGCGTGTGCGGGGGCGAAACGGCATCGCATGGGACGGACCAATAGCTGGCTAACACGACGATGCGCAGGCCAATCCCCTCAACACCTATCTCTCCTCCAAGCCGGAGTTTACCTCCCCGCAGCCACTGGCCGCAGCCTCGGGCCTCACGATCCCCCTCTCCATTACTCTGTCCGAAATCAAGCTGTCGGCGTTTATCATCCTGGTCTTCTCGAAACAAAAAGGATTAACCCTGGTGTTTCGCAATGACCCACTCGAGTCTCTCAAGGTCTCTTCGACCTTTGATTCGATCCAGTTCGTGCGGGACTACCTGCAACGGACCATTGAGCAGCAGCTGCGGAACCTGATGATGGATGAGCTGCCAGCCATCATTCATCGACTGTCTCTGCAATTGTGGTGTCCGGATCAGGCCAATAAGGGCGTGGAAACCCCCAAAGAGGAGACGGACGAGGAGGGGGTCAATCCGCTTTCAAGCCCACCTTTGGACCCTGTCGATGCCAATGGCAACGTGCTGGACCCAAGTGCCATTTCAGAAATCTCTCTGAATGGCGGGGGCGAGACACAGTCTCTATTTTCCCAGAAGAATCTGCTACGCCTCGCCGCGCTGACAGATTCGCACCGGACCTTGTCTCTATTCACACCTGGCATACGAGACGTTGTATTTCGAGCTTGGTCAGGCTGCGCCGACCGTGCTGATCCTGCTACGCCATCTATTTCATCACCTAACCGAGTCCGGACGAATTCACATGCTGGCGGCACGAGTACCACCTACACGTTCTCCGATACGGCAAGTACCCTACAGGGCTCTGTATCGTCACGGCCTTCTTTTGCAAGCGCCAATTCGTCTACGGGCTTAGGTGTCGGCAGCAATGTCCGATCAAGGACGGGCCGCAAAAAGAAGAACCGAGTGGTCAATCTCCGGAAGACCAAATCTGAGGCGGTCACTCCAGACAGCCAGTCCGAAGCCGGAGCCAATACACCCAATTCCGTCAATATTCCTCTCTCGGAGCCCATCATGGATATACCAGAAGAGGAGGAGCTACAGCTAAATGATGATCCATTTACCAGCGACCCCTTCAACCCCCAGACGCTCATGTCCGATATTGGCGACAACACGCTCACTCTAGAAGAACTCACCTCCGCCCTGAAAGATCTGAAGATGCTGGCCGACGCTACGGCCAACAGCCGTAAGGCGACCCCCGAGAAAGGTAGCCCTCGTGAGACACCGAGTGCCAAAGGACAGTCATCGCCTGATCCCCTGGACCAGGACTGGGTCATGAAGATGGCGAGCGAAATCGCACGCCGTGTCTATGACGAAAAGCGGTCTCAGCAACGGGGCAAATGGGATGAGTCGGAGGAGGCCCCACCTCCGGCATACGAGGCATCGCCGTAGTCGCCGTGCCATTAGACTACAGTTTTGAACCGAGCTGAGAGCATGACAATTTCTTATGTTCTATTACAAGCGTTCTTTCAACTGTCTCCATTTTACGGGGAAAGAAGAAATCTTTCCTTTGTTGTTCTATTCTCTTTTTTTTTTCAGCATTGTGCTGATTTCACTAAAGTATGAGCATTGTATACGCATTTGCATATGTATATGCACGTACACACATCACACAATTGGGTATGTTTTACCTCGGCGTTATATGGATGGAGGGGCAATAGGGAATGCATGGCACGCATCACAAGTAACGTACACACGGGACAAAGAGGGCAGGCAGGGAAAATCAAAAACCAAAAGCAGAAAGCAAGAACAAGGCAAAAAAATTGGCTAGGATCAAATACCGGGTGGTGTTTTTAGGGACGGGTGGTGTTCTTTTTTTGGTTGCATGATTTGATACCCGGATAAGCACTTTTTAAACAAGACGATTCAGTCCAGTACGAAAGTGTTTTATTTCCATGATTTTGACGGTCTGCCTTTGCCTTTTTTTATGGAGCCGTCTGCAAAGCAGACGTGTACGACGACGATGGGATGCGTGCCTCTTTTCATAATTTCTTTTCTTTTCTTGTCTTTCTTCTACTTCTATTCGCTTCGTTGGCCAGCCGCGCCAACCACACCCACCCTATTATGGCTGCCACCCCGGGCGTGTGTTGTATGAATACGTCAGAATATGGCATCTCCAGCCCGGGACTTTATTGGCATTGTGGGGCGTGGTGCCCTTTCGTGGCCTCGACGGTGTTTATTTGCGCGCCGTTGGAAGGGTTTATGCCAGCTCTACAGCGATGCTCTTGATTTGCTTTTACATATTCTTTTTTGTTTGAGCGTTGAGCGTTCGCCAAGGCATTGTATTACTAGACGTGTTCCCTATGTCTCTTTTTTCCTTTTCCTTTTTCCTTTGGGTATTTGGGCACGAGGGTTACGTGCCTGTGTAATTGTACGGAAAACAACTAAAAGACTGTACGTGTACTATTAATAATTGGGAGGAGTTTTGGGACCTGGATCGAGGATCGAATTATATCAAGACAGACACAACTCCAATACAAATGAAGCTTTGAAGCGTAAGTAATGTTGACTCTTTTCTCTCTCTTTTCGCCACGCACAAGTAAGTCGATAATGATGCTTGTATCAGCCTTTCACCGCAATTCTACGCATAGAAAGTGCACATTCACACATGTAAGGGAGAGAGAATATCGATATTTTAGGTCCACATGACCAGATTTGGTGCTAAGGAGGGGTAGATTTTGTTTAGCTATGGCAAATACTTATATCTCTCATATATAAGTGGTAGGTCAGGTAGCACCTAGTGGGCAATACCCTAAGTTTTATGCAGCTACTGCTACCACAGAGCAAAGCAGTGGGGAAGCATGTGTCATCATCATCCAACCCTCCGATGCTGTTCTTCTTCTTTCTCAATCAGACACAGACACAGACACACCTTTATGCCAATGTAGCTAGTGAGTGATAGCAAGCACTGATGGGTGTCTCGATTCCACTGCCTTGCCCCTTCTTCCGTACCCCTCTTCTCCAATTCATTGTAGCACAGACTCAGATGATCAAGGGGTTTGAAGAGATCCATAGACTCCCACCTCTCATAAACCCCAAGATTGGCTGAGCGCTCAAAACGACAGTCAATGGTCGTCCAGAAGTGTTTGGTGGTGTCCAATGCTCTGCCAAATAAAGCAGGGATCAGACTGACAACAGCGTCTGGGCCATGGGCTCTTAGCTCAGTCGCCCCTCTCTCAGATTCATGCAGCCATTTGCTGCGGCCTGCGGCATAAGTTTGCTGGCCGCCAAGATCTGTGTTATTTTATAAATAAACAAAATAGATCGTAGTCGTAAAAAAGTGGCCCGGCGATGTGTTGGCAGCCGCTGAACCAACGAAACCAAGCCTGGAGACAAGCTGAAAAACTATGCCTCTGACGACAACATCCTGCTTGAAACACCGACAGATCACGCCGTCAATCTTCCGTGCAGAGGAAAGGAGCGGGGTTCTGGACCAGAGCTGCATAATGCATTGTGCTCTCTTCTTCTTTGCTCTTCCATGGACGTGCTCTTCGGCTTCGGTCGGAGGGTAGGAATCAGGAAAGCCGGCGAGTACGTCTCTTGCGTGAGCTTTTCGGCGGTGGCGGTGATTCTGATGTTCCTCCTCTCTAAGAAGGCTTCACCGCGGCCGCGTTCTCTGCCTTGAGCTTGGCCAGCTGCTCTTCCTTCTTCTTCAGCTCGGCCAGAAGCTGCTTAGCCATTTGGTCTGTCTTGAGCTGCGCGTCCGAAAGCTTCTTGACCTCGGCGGCCTCCGTCTCCCGACTGAACGGCTGGCCGGGCCGGTTTGCGCTGGGTATCATGGCCGTCCGCTCCCAAACATCGCCGCTGTCCGGCGCCGGGAGTGGAGGCGGTGCGCGGTTCTTTCCCTTGCCCTTGCCTCCTTTGCCTCCTGCGGCCGGTTTCCATCCCTTGGGCACGGCGCCAGTCGTCAAGATCTGGTAAAATGCCTCGTATGGCTCGTTGAACAATTGCTCTTCGTAGCTCCAGGCCCGGACCTCGCCATTCGCTGCCACCATGGCCTGCTTTTCCTCTTCGGTTCTACCGTACGGATGGAGGCGCAGATAGTGGTACAGAGTCTGAGGCTTCTCTCCGGAGTCGTTGATATAGTATAGCTTCACTGTGATGTCAAATTCTCCCCATCCCGTCTCATTGACGACGAATGGCTTGCCAGGCTCTCCCTCCACCACTGTCAAACGGTTAGTGCAAACTGTTGTGCAGAAATAAAGAAGAAGCGGCGTAAAAGCTTACTTCGAACGTAATTCGGAATAGACTCGTGCAACTTAAACTGGACGCGCCGCAACCAATACGTGATATCCGTGTCCTCCATGCCCCGTACAAAAACCTGCCATGAGTGCGTGTGGTTGTCAGGCGTTCCCGGCGGTCGTGGATTGGAGTCTGAGAAAGGAAGCGCCGTGCTGCCAATGACAAACGGCCGTCGGATTTGCGTCAACTTGACACGCTTTCCGAATTGGTTCGACGGCGCCATCTTGTTGGCTTTGCACTTTGCAGCGTTCAAACGCGGTTGTCAGTGCAATCAAGCCTTGCGCGTCGATGGTGGGGAAAAAAAGTGAAAGAGTGAAAGCTGGGAGACGCACTTTGTCGTTTGCAGCCTTGCAGATATGTCATTGGGGCCCACTGCTGCTGCAGCCAATTAAACCCGCGTATTGCCGAGCTTCAGCGGTAGAGTTCCTCAGCCTTATGGGTGCTAAGCTCTGAGCTATGTGATGATTTCATCGATTTGGGTATGGCCTGATCTCATCAGAGAAATTTCGATCTGCCATATCTCGCTCAAAGACATCGATCGGACAAGCTTCGATAAGATTCGTCTATCAAATCAATTATCTATTCCCATACTCAATCTACCATTACCATTTCATAGAAGACCGACACAGCTCATTCACTCAAGCTAACGGAAGTCATGTCAGCTGCGGCCAAGAAGCTTATAGTCTGCGGAGGCAATGGCTTCTTAGGGTCCCGGATCTGCAAATATGCCGTGGCTAGAGGTTGGGACGTTACATCAGTCAGGTAAGCGATCTACGCATTATACCTCATCTCGTTATCTGCAGCATACCTGAAGACACCCCATTTTGAATGAGAATACAATCGCTCACATAAAGTTGTCGTTTTGGGGAAAAGCCGCTCAGGTGAGCCACGATGGGAAAATGTCACATCCACCGCAACTCCTCCACCATGGGCTCACAAGGTCTCATGGGAGCGAGCCAACATCCTTGAGCCTTCAACTTATGCGCCCTTGCTCAAGGGTTCCGACTACGTCGTTCACAGCATGGGTATTCTGTTAGAAGCTGACTACAAGGGCGTCGTCTCCGGTCGAGAATCTCCCATTGCAGGACTTCAAAAAGCATTTGCTTCAGTGCGAGATCGAGGCGTTGACCCCATCCACAGCCAGCCCGGAGAGAGCATCAAGCCCTCCAATACCAAGGATCAACTATCGTATGAAGTCATGAACAGAGACAGCGCAATCGCACTTGCGAAACATGCCGCTGCCGAGAACACCGGCGCTTTCTGTTTCATCTCTGCTGCAGCTGGAGCGCCGGTCCTTCCTCATCGATACATTTCTACCAAAAGAGAGGCCGAAGCTGCTATAACAAGCAACTTTCCTCAAATGCGTGGCATCTACATGCGGCCGCCGTTCATGTATGATAGCTCACGCAAGATGACCATGGGCCTCGCTGCGGCAGCTGGTGCCGCATCCTTCTTCAACAGCCTGACAGGCAACGTCTTGAAGAACTTCATGGGGGCAGCAGGGACAAAACCTCTTCAAGTTGATACAGTAGCAGAGGCTGTGGTCGAGGCGCTCGCGGATGAGACAATCAAGGGTCCCGTGGAGCTTGAGCGGATTGAAGAACTCGCGTCCAAGGGGTGGAGGAAGACGATGCTATGAATCAAAACTCATGTATGATTAAAAGTACAACGCTGTATCTCTATGTGTGCAAGTTAATTTCCAAAACAAACAAACGCTCCTCATATATCCCAAAGACCTTGCCCGTTTCCCTCTTGAAAGCAACTGATTATTATCTTATATCATTGTTCCACGCTCAAAGCTGTCCCTGATTTCAGCAGTATATTTGTTGTAGAAACGCGATAGTTTCTGGTTGAATTGCTTATTCTTCTCGTTGATGTACGTGACATCTCCATCCTCGCCGTTCTGTGCCATCCGCTCCTTTCTCTTCTTGAGGCGGACATCTTCTGCGCGTTGAAGATCCTTGACTAGGCGATCAATAGCCTCCTTGTCGGGTTTATTTTGAGTAAATGATGTCGAGTCCGCTGTTGAGTAGAATGAACCATCTTTATCCACAGCAATGAGCTCGCCGTCCTCTGTCTCGACGATATCTAGACCGCCAGAAGCCGCAGCTTTTTCGATGGCGGCCATCTTCTGTTTTTCGTATCTCTCGAGATCAGGATTGATATTGCGCAGCTGCCTCTTGTATGACTTGTTGGCTTCGTGGTGATAGTCTGAGAAGGCGTTGTTATCGCGATGCGCCGCCTTCTTCTTCATGCGCTTATCCCACTTTTCGCTCTCGTCCACGGTCCAATCCCAGGCCCGCTTGCGCTCGAAATCCTCTCCAGCCTCCTCGGTGTCCGCCTTTAGTAGTTTATGGGATGCGATTGCGTGTCTCCGATGCAGAGCCGTGAGCTCGCTGGGATTCGTGGAGAGACGTTGTGATTCCAGGCTTGCTTCTTTGAAGTTTGTTTCTGAAGATTTCTTGGCGCGAGCTTGGAGAGCTTTGAACCTAGCCATGCGGTCGCTGGCTTTGGCTGCAGTATCAACCTTGGGTTCTTCGGGTGAAGCATCAACCCTTGGTTCTTCAGGTGCAGCATCGGCTTTGGATTCTTCGGGTACAGCATCAACCTTGGGTTCTTCGGATGCCGCATCGGGCTTGGGTTCTTTGGATGCCATTGTTGCGCTATTCGGTAGTTTGGTGGCCGTGAAATCGTAGAAGTCGATTGCTTGATGCCCGTAAAATCGTATGTAATCTATCGCTGACTTGGAGGAGGTAGCAGGTTTATATGAAAGTTATTGCAAAAGCAGTAGATCAAGGTTTAACGGCTATAGTTCGATGCTTGCACGTGACTAAGGCCGTGTGAGCCTAGTGCTAGTCGAAACTCTTGTTCCAACAAGACGTCGGCGGTGATATGTCTTGAAGTAGAACGGTTTTATTCAAGGTCTTTGAAAAGGAAATCTCTGGCTTGACGGTCTTTGGTCTGGTTTGAATTTCAATTGTGAACGGAATACCCTGAGGGTTCGAAGGTCATAGTAAAAATGCTTCATACTTATACCATGGGCTACGCAATTCTCTTATACTCGCACTGTATGACTTAAATGCGTACTTCAATAGACTGAATTTATGTTTCAAAGCTACGGCATGTATTCTATGTGTAATTCATAAGGAATTGTTGTTTTATTAGTATATCATAGATGTTTCTCAGTATATATTAAATCTTTTAATCTCTTCATTGAGTTTTGTCCTCAAATTTTATTGACAAAGTTCGAAGATTCTGCCAGGTTATCTACTAGCAACAGTAACTCACCGCCTTTCGAATTAAGCAATTATTGTTGTAGGTGGAAGCAACAGAAACATTTAGAAACGACAGAAGTGGTAGTAGGGAAAGCATGTAACTGACTCCATAGTAGAGATTGCGTGATCAAGTCGCAAAGTCGAGTTTGTGAGGTCCAATCCTGTTCTTGTGGTAACCTAGGTATGTTATTATGCATTTCTTACCATGAAAAAGCGTATTGAACGAATGGGGGTATCTCAACAAATAGCTGCCTAGTCGCTCTATAGTCGATATTTACGAGAGATTTCAAACAGTAAAAATATGTACTGATATTTATAACAGCTCGTCCTTGCCCATTTGCTCTTCACATGCCGCCATAATATGTGATCAGAAGCTATGGTAGACAAAATTCAGATATTATATTCTACGTACGCTACGTGTTCTCTGAATGTCTCTAACGCTTTCTAGCTGCATTGATCCTAAATACTCAGAATGTTATATGAAATGCAATGGAAGTCTGTGTCGGGTGCCACAGCCTTTAGAAGCAGAAAATACAACGAAGGGGTCGTACGCTAAGTTAGTGGAAGATCCAGCGAGGGTCCACTGAACATTAGCGGAATCTGGGGTAAAATCGGTACCTCGGAGACGCTGTAATTAGGCTTGCGTGAGCAGTGCACATGTGTACCGTTCCACGGCACGCGATGCAACCATATTTTGCTCACATTGCAAATTGCTCAGAGAGGCAGAAAACAAGCTGCAAAGGCTGAGTCCAGGCGTATGGAGCAGCCACACCCACTAAGACTTCACTCAAGATGATAAGCTCAAGATCGCCCTGGGGGCTCCGGCTTGCAAGCTCGTCTCATCGCTTTGCTGCGCACAACCAGAGACGGTCCAAGACTTTCGTGCGGAGAATCGATAAGAACAACGAGGTCTATTACACCATACGCAACAAGCGGCCACCAAAGTCTCCAGACTCGATTCCTGTGCGAGATGACTTCTTTGAGATGCCGGATCTGCTGCTGGATCTCGATGCCGAGGACAGCCGATTTGTTCGCCCGGTAGACGAGTCTGATGACCTCCGCTTGGAGAGGAAATGGGACGTTAATCCAAAACGACTCGCCGTTCAGGACCAGTTGAAAGAGCTGCAAGCTCAAATCGCAGAGTCACGGCGCAAGGCTGACGATATTCTGTCGAACCCAGGCAATATCTGGAGGCTCAGCCCACACGACATTCTGTCAGCTGCTCTTCGCGGCACCCCCGCCGTTGTCGATGAGGTTCGCTCACCTACGATGACTCCTGAACCGTCCCGTAGTCTGAAGGAACTCGCCTCGGGGCAGGATTCTAAACTGATTGAGACCCTTTGCCGAGAAAACGGAATCCCCTCACATGCACTACAAGATGATCGGGTGCTTATGGAGTGGATGTGGTTACGATATAAAAATCTCCAGCGCTCCATGGAGAATCGAAGCGAAGAACCATTATCACCCGCTCAACTATCAGATGCTTTGAAAGACCAGACATCCATCCTTGGTATTCGTCGTCTTGTGTTTCATTGTCTAAAATCCACTGAGGTAGCCAAGACCTATTTTCTTAGACAAAAGGGGGCCAACAATGGACCGAATGTCTCAAATGAGATACGCAACGCCTGTTTAAGAGTTCTGGCTCAGCATCCAGAGAAAGGGGCTACGCATTTGGAAATTCTGGGTTTTCTCGGAAATCTGGCCGCAAGACTATATGGCCATCATGGGCCTGCGTTGACTGGACTAGCTTTGCGACTTTCAGCTGAAGCAGGAGTTGTGGGAGCGATATCTGAATGGCTACGTCGTGGGTTTGCCGATCATACGTGGGAGCGATATCGTGCGTCGTCAGACGATGTAGTAGAATCACTCAAAACATTCACTCAGCAGTTGAGCAGTGGCCTATACGCCGTTCACGACCGACAGTTGCTATTCCAGCTGCTGACTGGGATTGAGCATGATTCCCTCTCGAACGATTCTTTTCGCGCTCTTCCTCTATCTTATCTTGGCGAGCAGAGCAAAGTCTCTACAGATGAGGCATATGGTATGTATGAATCATACATCATGCTTCTAGGTCACTTAGGAGCTGCGAGAACTCTCTGGAAGGAATGGTATGCTTCAAGGCCTATCGTGGAGCGCTTCTTAAAACCAGATGGCAGCGCCCAAAGACTTGAATCTTTGTACAAAGCATCGTTACGCAGCGCTCTTGGCGTGGCGGTGCCCATGGACGCACAGGGCTTTCCCGACATGGAGTTGAATGAATGCGTGGCACTGGATTATCATTCAATAGGCGCACAAGATAGCGCTTCATGGTTTGCCAGCGGAGCGGAAACAACCAGGTCGGGCGAATCTAATGGCAATGCTTCTCCGGAATTGCCGTCTTTCAATCTACCTCTTGATGAGTGGACTGGGCGAATCGACCACATAATTCGCCAGTATCCTTTGCCTTCTCAGTGATCAGCCACAAACGTCACGTTCATATCACTGGACAGTAGATGATATATGCTACTCTTTGTTCATTGGAGCAATCTTATTATTCATATCCAGGCAGCGAACGAATACCTCCAAGAGAAAGAGACAAGCGACTACACAATACAGGTACATTGGATACGATAAAGCCAGAGTCCGTGAAACTTGGCTTGTTCCAGAAGCAAAGTTTAAATGTTGGAAACGCTGGAATGCGCAGAACTACTGCAACATAAAAATGACGACAACACCTCAACGAGATTGAGGCGCTCCGATCTCGCTCAGGGGGAAACAAACTCAAATATATTGCAAGAGAAAGGCAATGGGCGCCACCCCCTTGTCGCACACACCCATCTTTCACATCTAAGATGTCGTTTAAATATTTACCCAGATATGCTATCCGAGCAAGCTCGGCATCTGTTCATATCGGAAAGTTACTTGTCGGCACTTGTACATAAAATCTAGATAAAGTAGATTGTATAGCATGTGGTCAGGGATGATAATACAGTTTGGATTCGAAATGCGCACGTTTGTTCATCACTCTAGTCTTCTCTGGTTAATAGGAGAGGCTCGCGAGCCCCCGTGCTGGCAGTTACTATCCACTGCGGTGGGTATCACCGGCTTACAATCTCCCCATCGACTCAATGCTAGAAGAATTACTTTTTGGATCCGGATGCCTGGTTAGCAGGCAAATCTGTGCGAAGATAAAATTGTTTCTTGCGTGGCGTGACAAAAAGCCCTGAATCGTGAACCCTAATCTATTTTAAACTCGCTCAGGCACCGCATAGATAGGAGACGGCGCCGGCATGAAATCGATACCCGTGTGTGACAAGTAGCCACACATGGCATGTCCAACCAAAAAAAGACAGGGAATGCAATCTGGATCTGATGCTTGTTCAGGAGAAGCAAAAATTTATGCCGCGAAGCTTGTTATCAGGGAGCATTACTCGTGAGCAAGCACAGCACTCATTTACTAGCAAAAAACGGGTTTGGGCCAGCGTCCGGACCGATCCCGCGCAGATCCATACGGCGGGGATAATTTTCCCCAAACTAGACCCCTTTTGTTAAGATTAAACCACTTTTTTGCGTCCCTGTTGTCTGGAGATGCAGAAGCTCGTTTGCGTGGAGTCTAGGATAGGAGTTTGAGACGTTCGCAATAATTGAGCTGGATGAGGACAAGATGTTCTCTGGCTTTCTAGAATGAAGAGCAATGACCCAGCGCTGGGATGAGGCAGGGAGCTTAGGCTTTGATGGGAAACAGCTCCCGGGGATGGGAATCTGGTCGACTCCACACAATCAATTCTCGCCAAGGCAATAGATTTCAGTTAGCAGCTCGGCGAAGATGCTAGAGCAATGCTATAGGTACTAATTGCACGTACAAAGTACAAGTGCCAGGCCCCTTTCCGAGCCCAATTGAAGGGTATGGCATGCATGAAACCTACATATGTATGTATATAAGATCAGGCAGATGAGGGCAGGTTACGAGTAAGCAAGCTTTCCATTTGAAAGGCATCACTCAGTGTGAGACATGCATAGTACGGCAGCATGCGCATGACAGACTAACACGAATGCACGGACACGCTTCCGATGGCCTCAGCCCGCACGATTTTTGCATCAGCGTTGCTTCGAGGCCCAAAGTCAAGATGCGGGGTGGCATCTGGTTGAGGATCGAGTGGATCGACGGATAATGAGATGCTGCCACCGCTTCTTTCTTGTGCGTTTCATTTTGCCGTTTGAAGCAGTAGTGAGCCAGTGCTGCTGCTACTCTGCACCGGACGAGGCCAAGCTAACAATGGAGAGTTGGGACGCAATGCAGAACGTTGTTTTCGCCATCAATTGCGTGTGATGTGTTGATTGGCAGAAGCCCGCCTGGCATCCCTGTCAAAGGACCAGGCAGAGAGAGACAATTGGCGGTGTTGGAAAAGTTGGTACAAGTACTTACATAGACACATACAAAGATGCCATGACAATGCCTCCATACGGCCGTCAAGACGGAGCCGCGGACCCAGCTGGGAACTGCGGACAGTCTGGCGGTATGCCGGTAGAAACGGGCAGCTTCGCCTGTGCAGATTCTCCATAGCAAATGGCACTCAAGATGGAGTCGAGCCCGGCCAACAGGATCCCTGCCGACAGCAGCATTTGAGAATACGACGGGCTACTGCCAAGGGGGCTCGCTATCGTGTCCGGCTTCCAGTGGAATCTGCTGATACAGGGCCTGATGGAACGATTGGGAAACGGACGATGGAATTGGCCAAGATGGACCCTGATGGCGAGGGGTGTGAGGAGGGAAAAAAAAAGGAATTCTTGGATATGGCTAGTCCTCCACGCAAGAGTCTGCGGCTACACAAGGCAGATGAAATTGCCGAGTGGGATTATTTGCCATCAATCTTGCTAACTTTTTGTCGTCTCTCGTAATTTCTCATTTGAGGCAAGATCCAGTCAGCTGAACTTTGCTATTTTTGCAATATTTTTGCTTTTCTCTGCTGTGGGTGGGCCACAGTAGCGAAAGCCGCCCATGGCTTCTTGGCTCTTTTTTTGAGTCTCCCCGTTCCCGCGGGCCTGGAGTCTGGAGAACGAGTCGCTCCAGCTCGGCGCCGAATATGGCCAGAACCGAACAAGCCGCCCGCCGTGAGTGGATAGCGCCGGACAGCAGAGTAGCTAAACCAGGATCCAAGAGGGGGGCAACAGGACAGCAAAGAAAGAAGACAAGGCTTAAGACTGCTGCTCCTGTTCTTTGTGGAGAGCGGCGAGTTGGACTAAGTCGTGCAACACGATGGCTTCGATCCAGGAGTAAAACAGCACTTGGGGCCGTTTGGGCGTAGACCCAGGCACCGAAAAGTAAAAATGCTATCCAGGGCAGATGGCGCAAGAGT
Organism: Trichoderma gamsii; assembly: GCF_001481775.2. Classification (NCBI taxonomy): domain Eukaryota; kingdom Fungi; phylum Ascomycota; class Sordariomycetes; order Hypocreales; family Hypocreaceae; genus Trichoderma; species Trichoderma gamsii. The sequence goes on along the minus strand of NW_020171345.1, from coordinate 635,507 downwards.
CAATTTCAAGTCTTACCAGCGCAACGGGATTCGGATGCCGTGGTCTGTCAGCCCTAACCGCGAGAATTTGCCTTTTTTTCGCTGTCTGACAGGCTGAGCGCCGAGCGGCATCAAAGCCAAGATTCGAACGCTGAGATGCGCCTTGGGCATGGCGGCATTGACGGGAGAGGGACAGAGCCCCGCGCCATGCAGCCTATATTAGCACCAATCGAATTTTATAGAGCTAGCAACTGGGACAAGGCAAGGGTCGGGCCAACGCCTCGAGCATCCGGGGTTGGTCGACGAGAAGGTTTCTGAGCCAGGCCTGTCTGTGAATCCAAGTGGTCCAAAACCCCCACCTAGCGAGTCAAGACTTTGGATGAAAGAGCAGTAATAGAGCACGTGTGGCACGTGTAGCACTTGATATTGCTGTTATATGGGAACCATGGGGCCAGGAGGAGTTGCAGCTGTTAATTGGCATGGAAGCTAGCAGACAATAGTGGTGGCATGGCGAGGACTGAGGCTTCGAAGCGAATCACGTTCGTGGAGCTGCATGCCAGAAATCCTGCAACAGTGCAGCTCGGCTAATGCTCCTCGTGCGCTATTCAGCAAGGCCGCTACTTGTCATGAACGAATAGCCATTGCAGGCGAGAAAACGGAGGAGAAAGAAAGAAAGAATTTTGGGGCATTTGTCAGGGGGTGATGGGTAATACTGTGAATACGGAGCGCAAGACAAGGTACAAGGCTCTGCGTCGAACGTATGTACAAGGACTCGTACGAGTGATCGTGCCGTTTGTTGGGAAAAAGTCAATCGAGGAATACGTAAACAGGCGATGCGATGGCGGAAAAGAGGAGTAATTGCGCAAGCAGCTGCGCAAATGAGTCGGAGTCCGTGAGCCGCGAGGCTCGGAGTACGAAATAGTATTGATTGTTGAGGCTACTACTAGGTAAGAAAGGGCAGGATTTTTTACAGTTACAGTGCAGCTGCGTCATGGGACATCAAGGTTAGATGGCGGGCTGCCGGCGCAAGTGTGAAAACACCGTGATGGGCTCCTCAAATGCCGTAGTATTTCTGTTACTGCGTGTTTCTATTAGATGGACAAGCATCTACTAGATGGACACCCAAAAACTCAACCTGTGACGGTTAATTGCTTCACGAGACTAAGAAAATAAAAACAATGGATTACGAAGTTGCATAATAAAGAAAAAAAAATCTTAACATGCCGTTTCTGGCATCACCGTTGCGTAATCCCATGTTTTGCGACAAAGTAAACCCCGTGGCCCCGAATCCTCGGACGCCGCACACGCTGATTGGATCGTGGCGGTCAAAACAGCGGTTTGCCGTGCTGGTTAGCAGCGTTTGGGCCTGGAAACGTGCTCGCTGGACTGGATGACTGTGCAGGGCCCAGCAGCCCAATTTTTCGTGCTGTCGTCGCCTGTACCGTCAGCTGGCGCCGTTTGTTCCGCCCAAAGGCAGCCCCAGAAAATATTGATCGCAGCAAAAGAACTCCACAGGGGGGAGGGGGGTGATGATAGGTACATTGGACAGCCTGTCATGGATATGCATGACTGAAGGTTTTTTTTGCACCGTTTCACTTTGTTATGTTAATTTTTAATTTTTGAGTTTTGTGCGCAGGTACCAGATGCTCCTACAGGGGAGACAAGATTTTCATCTGAGACATTGAAACAAAAGTGTCTGAACAGGAATGCAATGCAGCTCCGTAAAGGGCATCTGTATCCAATTCTGTAGGTACTGGAAGCCAATGGCTGCGCAAAAAGACGGGCCTGGAGGATCGCCTTTCCAGCGCTGCCGTTGCAGGTGCTCAAAGTACAGCGACCAGCAGCGCAGCGAAACGGAACTCTGGGACACAACTGGTGCCTTGATGGCCCGTCCAGCAGCGGCCCTGCCCAATTGTCTGCATGGAGTATCCGGTACCGCCGCCGCGTGCCAACTCAAGCCTGCTCCACCGGTGCATGTTACCGCAATGCGACCTGGCCGTCGACCCGGGCGGGACGCATTGCTGGCGGAGTTGTCGCACGGCCAGCATAAATGGCTTGTACGGAACATGTACAGGTACCTCGTCCAAACCCCCCTGGGGCTGTTTCCCATGGCCCCGTTCCGTCGATCGCCACCAAAAGGCGCCGCACACAATCTCGGAGTCCCTCCATTAGCTTCGCATCGGCGCCATCCCAAGCTCCAAGATGCCCTGCAAACTGCGCTTGCGATGCACTGCATGCGGTCGACGGGGATGCGAAGCTGCTGCTGCCCATTGGCCTCCACCCGTGCCTGGCAGTTGAGTTGAGAGGGACGAGAGAGTCGCCGGGAATGGTAAAATGTTAAATATTCGTCAGCGTCCCCGGATACGGGACGCTGCGGCTTTCGAAGTCTCTCTCTTTGCTTCTCTGCTTCTGCTTATTGCTCAAACGCTCGCTGTTCTAATCTTCTCTACCTATTCGTTTTTCCATTAACGGTACATTACCTACAATAGAGTACCGCTCTTAAAGCATTGTCTGTTTCGCACCGACACAAGTGCCACGCCTTATCACGCCAACTCTCGTTCAGCGAGCACATCATTCGCGACTCATATTCACACAAGGCTTCTTCTTATTGTGTGCTCTCCAGCATCCGGCTAATAAGCACCCGTCAGCCAAATAAGCTACCAGCCCGTCTTACAAGTTGCTGCAAGCGAGCCCAGCCCTACCATCCTTCGCTGTCCCTCTGCAAGCTCGTCAAGGCCACCAATCATTCCGTCGCCCTCGTGTCCACATTTCAAACAAGAGCAGACGGCATAAGAAGGGCAAAACATCCAGTCTCTCTTGTCCCAGAAAAAAAAAACTTGACACAAGAGAGAAGCCCACAAAATCTCAGAGTCATCGTTGCCTGGAAGTACCTGCTATCGCGACATTGTGGAGCCGGGCGTCGACAGTGTGTCACCGCCGCTGTTTTTTCGGTACCTCGAAACCTTCTCTCGCCAGACTCCGCTTTCGGCTGCTGTCTATTAATCAAATCACGACATCTCAGACCGAGTCACTCACCCTTTGCTTATTTCTTCCTTCCATCTCCCTTGCGTTGAAACTGCACCTCTTGCTTTTTTTCTACTTTCTCGCAATTCTCGATTCTGCCAACCGTCGCTCCGCCTCAATTCGGTCACCACCAATTCGGAATCCCGTGCCACTTACACCAAGTCCGCTCTTTATCTCACCCACCCATAGCCAGCGCTACTGGACGCTCATCATCTGACTGGCGATACCGTTGCTACCCATTAGCACCACTACTATATTTGGCCGTCGAGCAAACACAAGTCAACAGACTGCTTTGTCAACTGAGCACCAGGTGGAGAGCCATTGTCTGCCTGACGAATCGATCTGCGCCATCCTCGCATCCTTCCATCTACCGGATCCTGTCGATCAGCGCACCCTCCTTGAGTGTGACTTCAGCCAATCCCACCGTCCTGTTACAAGAGGCACACGGTCATTGACTTGTCTGTCACGCATGTGGACAGCTCGTCTCTAAAAAGCTACAACCTGTCCACATATTTGTGCTGTTCACAATCCGACTCGTCACATAACACAGCCCTACGGCCACCTGTTGGATATAAGTCAGCTTCCCTAGCCTTGATCATCTCTCTGGCTAGACGGTCCTGGTAGTTCTATTCACTTCTACGAACTACCAGGATAACAGCTTCAGCCCACGCGCGTCTACACTTCCACAAACTTGGTAGCTTTACCATTTATAATGCCTCATCAGCGACGAAAGTCTGGACCTTACTCTACACACTCATCTACAACAGACGTACGAAAGACTGTTACTGCAACTCCTGCCCATTACAAGCGACCAGCCATGACCCGACGACACACTCCATCCAGCGCCCAGAAGCTGGGACGAGGCAGCCGGGAATACACCGAGGTCTATGAGAATGAAAGGGAGAGCTTCCCTCAGTTTTGGTAAGGAAGCATATCTCTTGTTGGCCATGCTGCAGAACTTTTTACTAACTCTATTGTTTATTGCAGCATGACCTGCGAAAAGCAATTTATCCCCCACGGCGAGATGCTATACTGCTCCGAGACGTATGTTGACTTTAGTCCCCGTTAACTCGAGGTTTATGAATGCTGACAATCTTTATAGATGCCGTTGGAGCGACCAAGACTCGTCTTCGCAGCAACCGTCTTCGGTTCACAGCTACTTCAGCGCCGCGCATACTGCCCAGCCCAACTACACTCTGGGCAAGCCCGAGCCCCGTGACATTGTGCCGCGAGCATCACCGTCGAGGCCCAGCTCCATGCACTTCACCAACTCCCCGCCAGCAACGCCAGGCAGCACCCTCAACTACCACACCTCCGCCATGTCTGCCCTGCGATCGCTCAACATGAGGCCGCCCAGCCCTACCTCGCCCACGGGCAGTGGCATCTGGCCCTTCAGCCGCAGCTCGGCCACCAGCCCCAACAACTCGTACACGCGACACTCATCCGGCCACACATACGACCCGGGCTACGGCAGCGCCTACTCACACGAAGCTGCATCTGGCGGCATGGAGCGACCACTACCGCCACGCAACCCTGGCAGCAGCTCTAGCTCTCGGCCAAAGAGCATCGAGCTGCTAGTCCCCATGTTTTCACGGTGATTTCGGACGCACTGGTGGTTGGGGAGCTTCCTTAGCGCTGCTCCTCCTCCACCCCCCTTGCCGACGGCATAGCGGCTAGCAGCAGCAGCAGAAGCCTATCACCGCACTGGTTAAACTGCGCTGCAGCTCTCACCGCGCCTCTCCGCACTTTTGCTCAGAAGCAGCCAGCCGACGTTTGCGGGGTTGACAGGGATTCGTGTTCCAGCCGACCCAGGGGGTCTCACCACCATCAACTGACATGCGGAACGGTCCATCCAAGCATCTCGGCGCCCTTTGCCTGTGCTTACTGTATGCTGCTGGACCCCCCACGGGCTGCTCTGGACCGAGTTCCTTTCGGAGCTCGTCATTCTTCCTCATTTTCGGGCGTTCTTTTTTCGGGGAGTCGAGACAAAAGTTTGATATTACCATTTCGCTTTTACCCATTCATATTACTACCACTACTAGTTCCTGCGTTTGCTTGTCACCGCCAAAAGAATGGAGGGGTTGCCTTCCCGGGGCCTTTACCAGCTTTGGACGGTCTCGGTTTATCCCCCTCAGCGCTTTTATTTCCATTCTCATTCAATATTCCCCAATTCTCTTATCAGCCGCTATCACTGTCACCTTCCACCACATATGCGGCCGAGGCCCATCCCGGGCGTCGCTCCGTTTTCCGACCCTTATCTACGACTTTTTATCTTACCAATTCTGCATAGTACACGTCTCCCTTATCCCCTTATCTTTTCCTCTATCTCTCTATCTCTCTATCTCCTATTCTATTTGCTTTACAAAGATTTTATTATCGCCTCTGGGCAAACAAAAATGATGGTATATTTAAGATGGATTAGATATAAAACACGGTGTGGCTTTGTTAATGGACGGCGTTTTTTTTTTTTTGTTTTGGCTAAAAAAAGAAGCAAGATTTTTGCATGGCATGATGAGACATCTAATTGGGGAGTTACACAGAACCCATGAATAAATGAAAGATTTAATTGATATAAAAAAATGATAATATTATTATACCTACCTATCTGCATGAATTGTGAATTGGAGGTTCAGCGTATCATCGATGTCGGCGATCATCCCAATTGCGCAGATCTATGTCTGTTACGAGTCCATATCTAACAAACCATAGATCTGTTTTCGTATTCCCTGCCCAGTATCCATGTACACAATCAGCAGTTTCTCGTACCTTAGACAACTCGCCCCAGACCCTTATCACGGTGGCGGCGCCATGTCTCACGTCTCTCCAACTGCGTCGCACAGAAGCTGCAAGCATCGCGATCATGCTTGTTCTTTTACCCCACGGCCGATACGTGTGTTACTTATCTTTGTTTTATGTCATGATAGTATTTCAAACTTTTTTTTAGCCACTGCAACACACACATTGAGGTGGCGTCACTGCTACTGCTAATAACAGGATTTTTGTGCTGTGCTAGTTATGGAGGTGGCGAAGAGAAACGAGGAGTTGTGGTACGACTAGTCGTTTGTGCTGTAGAGGATGGAGGCGAATATCTTCGGTTGCTTATCTTTATGTTCATTTTCTTTGCATCTTTTCTGTAGAAATCGTCTGTAAGAAGGACAAGTCCGTGAGTATGTAGATGGATGATATGTATTGCTAAGGAGAGTATGGGTCAACAGCTTAAATAAGCTGCTTTGCAGAGCAAGACGAGGATGCAAATAAAATCAATAACTTTCTCATGTCTTTACTCATATAACAGAGAGCACAGATGAATTTTCTCTCTCTCTCTCTCTTTCTTCTCTCTTCCCCAGGTGACGTTCCACTTTTTGCTACAATCCTTCTTACAATTTTTCCTCGTCTTCAAAAAACACCAAGCACAACGTAACACAGCTCTAGCCTCAATTTCGGAATCATCAGAAACCACCAAGCTTTTGCGCCGGAAGAAAAGATAAAAATTGAAATATGGAAAAAACAGCCGTGTAAGGGAGAAGAGTAACAGAAAAATTCAGCGACTAGCACAACGTTTGTGGAACACGGCCATTTATTTTTGAATATAAAAAAAAAAGAGGGAGCGTCAGTGTAACCTCTGATTTAGCCGGATTTTGATAGAGCCATATCGAGAATGTGGAAGAACCTGGTTGTTGACAGTATTGTGTATTGTGTCAGAGTGAAGAAGCTGTCATACATGAGGCATCACAATATATGGAGAAGAGAAGTAGATCATGAATGACAACTCGTATCTTGCCCCGTTGCCAGTTTTACAGTCCTGGTTTTTTTCTGTTCCATTACTGGTGATGCTCATTCATCTGTACGTCAAGTGTGTGACGTAAAACCTAAAAACTTGCATTTGGCAGGGTTGTCTAGAAACAGTGAAAATCACATCAGGCCAATCAAATAAAGAGACTCAACGAGGTTTGATCTGACGTGCAACTGCCTCAAGTCATACTGACAACTCAATCTCCGTCTAAAGATGCCTCCAACATCACATCTCAAGATTGAATCAACACCTTGTCATTAATAACATCGCATCTCATTATCGCCCTTGCAATCAACCTAACAATAATCTTGTTCTTTTTCAACACATAGCCACAAACACCACGTAAAGCATCTCGTTAGTAACATAACCCCAACTCCGTACAACCAAACACCCCCTCCTCTGAATTCCTGCTTCGTTCACCTCCCCCATCCACAAGCAAGACCACACCAAGACGAGTTACACAAAACAAAAAGCCAGAAAAAAAAAGCCACCAGAGCTAAGATTTTGGAGGAAGTCATCGTATATGGCATAATAGCTAATAGAGAGAAAAGCAATCATAGCCCTCCTTCTGGCTTCAGTCATCAAACATGGCTGCCACCCATGCCACTTCTTATTGCCACTCCGCTTCCCCCCAAAAGAAATACACCCACTCCTTGATTTTGACATGACATTAAGAAGAAAATCATTACAACCATCCTAAAACAGCTAATTTTTTATATCCCGTCTATTGGTCTTGAGCTCTCCATTTCTCCATACCGTCCTCGGTGCTTTGTTGTGTCATATGCCTGAAGCACGCGCGTCTGACTCTCATCGGCCTGCGAAAAGGCATAGCCACGCTGCTTACGCATACGCTGCACCTGCCGAACCTTGCGGATAGCCTTTTGAAATTGCTCCATCCTATTGAGTAAACTGTTAGCAAATCATCACACATCTCTTTCTCTACCTTGGCAGGTTTCGCATGGTAAATTTAAGGGGAGGGGTTAAAAGGAGGCTGTGTACATACCTAGGCCGGTAGTCCTGAATATTATACTTTTGAATCTCCTGAATATGGTGGTACGTCTGTGGAAAGTACATTCGCTTGACATACTTCCAGGCAAAGTCGCGCGACAAGCACAAACATGCCAGCACAAAAGTTTGGAGCCAAAAGATTGGGCTGCCGTACAGCTTGGGAATAACGCCAAAGTACTCGGTTGAGATGTGGACCTTGGGCGCGACGGTACCGTATACGGCAATGAAAACCCACCAGACGGCCATGCTGCCCGGAATAGCCAGAACATGGTACTTGGTCCAGTTGTTCGTTACCAGTGCCGCTTTGCCCAAGACCGTAAGGAGGACAGCTCCGTACAGAGCCGTTCCCCACACCCAGTGACCGTCAGTCTGTCCCTGGTTGTCAATCACATCGCTGTACCAGATCAACTCGGCAAAGATGTAGAGGACGAGGGAGTGATAGACAGCATTGACAATCCATTGCGCAAACACTTTGAGCTTGAACGCGGAATTCTGCTGGCCCATCATGTAGAGCTGAGGGTAACGATCGAGCAACCGCGCAGAAATGAACTGATCCAGGATACCAATAGCAAGAGGCGGAAAGAAGGTAAAGAAGACGTTGTAGAAAGACAAAGTCCATGATTCGTAAATAACTTGGCCGGAGAAAACATTCTGGAACGTATACCAAAACTGCGTCAGGTATAGGGCGATATTCTTGTAAAAAGAAAACAGAATCGCCTTGCTCACTCGCTGGTAGCTCCACGCGCCGTGAACGAGCAGCAGCTTTCGTAAATACCTGAACTGAGCAATAGCCACGTCGGCACTTCGTGCGGCCTGTAGACCTTCTTCGCCGCTGATACCAACACCAATGTGTGCTGCCTGGATCATGGAAACGTCGTTTGCTCCGTCGCCAATAGCGAGAAGGATTGATTGCTTTCGATGCTTCTTGACCAGCTTGACGACCAATGCTTTCTGTAAGGGTGACACACGGCAACAGATGACTGCCTTGCACATGATGGCGAGATCGAGGAAGAGCTTATCCAAGCCCTTTTCAAGAGCAAAGGTGAGAGATTTGCCGTCAATGATGAGAGCAAGCGACTCCATTTCAATGGTACCGTCGCCTTGTGTCCTAATGGCATCGAGCTTCTTCTGGATATTGTCACGGGTTGCAGCGGCCGTCTCTTCGTTGACAATCAAGAGCATCATATCTTCACTCAGAAGCTTACAACTCATTCCGATGTTAATGGCCGTTTCCTGTCGATCTCCCGTCAAAACCCAGACCTTGATGTTGGCCTGCTGGAGAGTGTGAATGGTCTCTGGTACGCCATCCTGGAGACGATCTTCGATGGCAGTTGCGCCAAGGAGGTAAAAGTCATGTTCAATAATTTCAGCAGCCTTGTCCAGCTCGTCAGCTCGGTTACCGCCCACAGTCGTCGCTGCCGTGTCGAAGAGCTGGCGCCATTCTTGGTATTCTTGTTCGGGAACTTCGCGCATAGCCAAACAAAGCGTTCTGAGACCCTCCGAGGCGTACTCTTCGAGATGGCGCAAAGTGACTTCGACATGGGGATTCTGGTCGTTTAGTCGTTCCAAGATGACGGTATCAGCACCCTTGCAGTAGATTCGAACCTTTCCATCCGGACAGCGGAAAATGGCTGACATTCGCTTACGGGTCGAGTTGAACTCGCAGACGGCCAGTAGTTCATATTCCTGCGGTCGGCCATTCGCTTCGATAATGACGGATCTGGGCTTTCGAGCAGTAAATCGGTAACCCATGGTGACCGCTCCGGCCACCAGCGCACCTTCATCGGGAGAGGCTGCTTGATATTTAATCTGTCCTTTCTCGTCCATTTCGGGTATAACCGTGTGGCAGGTGGCCAGCAGGGCGAGGAAATGATCAATCATTCCCGCGGTCTCATGGCCTCCTTCCAGGTTGGCTTGGAGCGTCTTGAAATCGAAAATGGCTGACTCTTCATCGTCCATACCAGTCGACCGGCGGTCTTCGGGAACCTCTTCGGCATACATGATGCCACCGATAGAGCATTGTTTGAACTCCATCTGGTTGCATGTAAGCGTACCAGTCTTGTCTGAAAAGACAAACTCAACCATGCCAAGCTCCTCAACCAAACTCGAAGTTCGGCAAGTAGCCGGCGTATCATTCTTATCGTAGTACATGTCAAGATCGTCGTTGATGAGAATACCCTGCCAGTATTTGACCAATTCTATACTAACGAAGAGAGAGATGGGAACCAAGGCAGAGAACAACACCCAATACGTAACCATGTCTTTGAAGAAGACTCCGGCCGCGGTTCCAGCGCTGTCGATTTTGTCCAGATAGAGGTAGGAAAGCGAGTCGCCCGTGGCGCCGCGCATAACCAAGTCGCCAATGGTACAGATGAGACTAAGTGCCAACAGCATACCGACTAGCATGAGCACGAGCCAGTTGAGCTGTCTCTCGACCTTGGTACGCTTAATTGGCGTTGCCGTGGCGTTTCGCATTAGCTTGGTTTCGTGGCCCGTGAAGACGACAATGCCGTGGATCCATGGAGTATTTCTCAAGGTGGCGCCTCGGAGGAGCAGCTGCTCTGGGTTCAACGCGAGCTCCTTTTCTCCTCCACCTGCTTGCATCGTCAATGTCGCTTCGTACGTGTACAGGCTGCTGTTGGGCTGTTCCGACTTGATGCGCCCGCCTAGCCGGCTCAGCTCGCTAGGTGAAACCATTGTCGAAGTCTCGGGGAGAGCTTGCTTAATCTTCAAGTTGGTCTCGCCGTCCAGGTTTGCCGTTTCGATATAACAGAGACCTTCGGGCTCGGAACTTGCGAGGAGAACCAGATCGGCCGGAAAAGGCTCCTCGGACTCAACTCTGACTACGTCACCAATTGTCACAGCATTCCATTTCGTTTCCGTAAAATTTGAACCGCGTAAAACTCGCGCCAGGGAAGTATTGAGAGCATTATCCGCCGTTCGTCTTCGGTAATCCTCAACCAATTCCTTGATAGCAGAGACCAAGAGCACAATGGCCAATGGTCCGATTGTCGTGTACTTGTTCGTGGGCGAAAGACCGGGGATCTGTTGCAAAGCGGCCGTGAACAAGAAGAAGATGTTTGCAACCTTTGAGAATTGTTCAAAGAGAAACTTGGGTAGAAAGGTGGCGACATTATATTTGGCCGTTGAAATGTGATTGCCAACGTACTTGTTGGCGGCATTCGCAGGAGGGTTGTTCAGGTGGATGATCCTTGGTCCCATAGTCGAAGGATCCGGTTTGCTACGGCCAAACTTGAATTTGCTCATCATATTCCCCTTGGGCTGTTCCGGCTGCTGCTGCTGCTGCGAAGGAACCCGCGCCCCTGGCTCTGTCAGAGGCAAATCCATTTCGGAATAGCCCTGGCCCATCCCGAGCCTATGCTTCAGCTTGCCGAAAAACCCTCCCCCTAGAGTCAACACACTGTTACGGGCCATCGCATTGTTTCTAGCAGCTGAGGACTGCCCCGCATCCCCGGCGCTTCCTTGCTGGTATAGCATGTCATCTTCAGGATAGTCGTCGTAGTCGTCGGCGTAGCGCTGGTAGTTGTTGAGGTCTGACGATTGGCTGAAATTCCCAGCGTGATACGGCCCCGATTGTCCTGGCGGTTGCGCCGCCTGCGCTCCCATGGAGCGACCTGCTTGTGGATATGACGACTCGGCTCCGACAAAGTCATCGTAGGACACAGAGGGCCGGCTCTGCGGGTCGTGGTCGAGATCATAGGCTCGGGCAAGATCGTCGTCGTTCAGGGTCGACCGCTGCCCTGCGCTGTAGATTGGCTGCTCGTTGTCCAGGTCGAGCAGCAGGTCGTCGTTATTTGAGGGCCCGCCATGGCGTCCCACAGGTTGTCGTCCAGCCATGCAGGACAACAAGCGATGGGTTAGGCGATCGAGGAGGCGGGATAGCAACGCATGCGGAATCGCTGTCGTTGAAAAACCAGCACGGGCGGCTTTGTCTCTTTGTCGTTCTGTGAGGTCGGATTCTGGATGGCGGACTTGCAACTCGGGTCGAAACAAGGCCCGCGATATCGATAGCGTCTGCTCCGCCAGACCGGTGATCTGTTCCGTTCCGTGTGGCTGCACAGCCTCGTTTCGGCGCAGGCCCTTTGTGCTGGACAGTGGGACGCTTGTCGAGGCTCAGGGCGCTGGTACGTCAGCACCAGCAGACAGAGGCGCAGTGAGGTTCAAAGGAGCTGGATGGAAGTAATAATAGCAGCAAGCAAGCGCGGATATCTAAAGCTCTCGGCAAGGTTTTTGGGGGGTCTAGGAACTGCACTGGGTTCTTGCTGCTCCCCTCTAACCCCCTCCCCAGGATTCGATACGAGCGCTGATGCTGAAAGGGGGTCCGTGTTAGCTGGCTTTTACAGCGTCTACAGGCGTCTGCGTGCTGCAGCTCCACTGCCGCAAGAACTTGGGCCCACGTTCCAGCTTGGTTCCCCTGAGAGCATCCCCTTTGCGACAAGTCTCTCTCCACTGCAACTTTAGCGGCGAGATACTTTGCTGAATGCCAGAGCTCGCGTCGAAACACCGAGTTTCGTCACCCTTGGAATTCAAACAGTATATCGGCGATTTTATACGGAGTACCTGGTACGAGCCAAGAACGTCAGTCCGCCACTGTTATCTCAGCCTTGCCACAAGCATCCAACTTTAGACATCAAATACGTAAGGCTGAGCATAAGTGTTGAAGGATAGAAATACCATCACTTCCTTCACTCAGACTTATTTATAACCTTTTTTTGTGGATATCGATTAAGCGAACCGGATACGAACACCAGCTTCAACACAGCCATGGTGTGCAGTAAGTGTCTGAAGCTCACCAAGAGCACAAAGCTCGCGACCCCAGAGGTCAAGAAGAAGAGTGAGATGTACTACGGATCACCGGCTTCGTCGAAGGCGAGCGGCTCCAAGTCGGCCACTCTAGGCAACACCGGAGTGTCAAAGGTATGAATAGCCCACGTTCAGCTCTTTTTATCAAAGAATAATACTAACGGTTGTTCTCAGAGTAAGCTGCTGTCCAAAGCGGCGAAGAATCCATATGCGGCGTATTCAAGGTATGTTCATATCAAGGGAACCGGGGCAGTATACTTTGAAGTAGCTAACAACTGATACAGCTCATGTACAAAATGTAAAACCAAAATCACACAAGGCCATTCCTACTGTCAAAAATGCGCCTTTAAAACAGATTGTGAGTATATCCATCTTGGTTGCTATTCCTTTGCTTTTCCTTGGCCACTTGAGCTTACAAACATCACAGCCTGTCCCATGTGTGGAAAGCCAAACAAGAAGACTAGCTCCAAGGCCCCGGCCATTGATGCATATAAAAACACGCTATAATAAATGAAATCAACATGCGTACATACGACAAGCCATCATTCTATCTGACACAAGAGTCAGCACGCCGCACATCTCACCAGATACACGCGTGTGCTGAGATTACATGACATCGCGAGGCAGCACACCATGTTCCAGTACAGCATTGTTCAGACACATGAACTTCAGGCCCTTTACAGAAACCTGAAATAGTCACAAGTAGAGAAAGGCTCTCTAGCAGTAAGGAGGTACCAGGGCTGAGCTTGGTGACAACGACAAACACGCCGATTTGCAGAGAAGATGTGTAGCCCACTCGGCAATTATATATTCTATGTAGGCATAGAGTTCATACGAGTGATTATCCAGCCTAGATATAAGGCAAGAATAGCAATAATTCGGAAATTCAAGACCAAAATAAGCTCGTGCTATCATCATTTACACATTCATATCTCATTCAGTAATCCATCTAGTCTAAAGCACAGATCGAGGAACACCACCCAGCACCTTATTCAACCACTGCCCAATCTGCCGATTCACCTCATGCCCAGCCTCCGCCAAAGCCCAATGCGAAGCATTCACCTCCGTCTTCGTAAGATCCGTGTAAAACGCATCCATCCCCTTCGCCATCGCCGGCGGCAACGCACTATCCCTACTCGCCGAGATGAATAACGCCGGCATCTCATACTTCATCGCACTCCCATTCTTCTTCGCATGCTCCGCCTCCTGCTCCGAGTTAATCTCCCGCGTGCGGTACCAGTTCAGCGGCCCACGCATCTCAGGCGGCCCATGCAGCGAATACTGCTCGACGTAGTGCTCCAGCTCCTGCTCGTCCAAGAGCAGAGGCGGCCTCAGTTTATCCAGGTTATCGAAGAGAACGCCCTCGCTCGTGGTGAAGCCCGTTTCGCCGTTGGGGCCTCTTGCGCCGAACAGGGCGAGGAAGAACTTGCGGAGCATGTCTTTGCCTTGGATCCGGGCTTGCACGTCGGGGCCTCCGAGCTGCAGCTGGTATTTGAAGTTGGGCAGGCCTCCCGCAGCAATGATGTTCTCGAGGCGAACCTTTTTGGTGTTTATGGGGTTTAGGGGCGTGCAGACGGAGAAGACGGCTTTGATCAGCTCGGGATAGTAGTAGGCGACTCGCCAGACGATGGCACCGCCCCAATCATGGCCACCAAGGATGATCTGGCCCTTTTCGCCGACAAACTCGCGAGCCAGCGCAACGACATCAGCGCAGACGCTCTGGAACGAGTATTCCTTGATATCCTCGGGGGCATCGGTGCCGGCATAGCCAACCATGTTGGGCGCCACGACCTGGAAGCCCAGCGACATCAAGTAGGGAATCTGGCAGCGCCATCCGAAAGCCATGTCCGGCCAGCCATGAATGAGAAAGATTGTGTCGACCTTGGGGCCCTGAGGCTCGCCAAGGATGTAAGAGTATGTCTTGCCGCGGACTTGCTTAGTCTCGTACTTGACCCGAGGGTCGTTGGGCTTCAGTTTGCTGGTGTCCATTTTGTGGATTTTTCAGTTGCTTAAAGACTTGATGAGCTATAACAGAAATGGCTTGTTAGGATGAAACTAAAATATTAAAGAGACGTCTGTTCATTTAAGTAACAAGACCACACCAATTGGTGATACAGACGGATAAACGCACGTAGGTAGTGGTGAGGGGCTCCAGTACCACGAAAGACCGTCAGCAACGCCTCCAATCTTGGAAGAAAGTGTAAGACAGAGTAATTTTAAGTTTAATACAAACCTTGTCTTTACTAGTCTCAAGCAATTGAAAAGGAGAAGAAACCGCCGTTGATTGTCACAGCATCGTTCGTGTCACTAATAAGAGGCACAGCGCCGTTCTCCATACATATTCAATCCCCACTACGGGCCTCGGCCGGCACTCACAGCTGCTGTGGGGCATCGTTGCAACAGGTTATATGCTCCGTGCTCCCTGCAGAAGCATGCCGAGGAAGTTCGTTACCGCCTAAAACCTGGTAATTTCAGCCAACCTTGCTCATTTAGATGCCTGTACTTGATGATGATCGCTTGCTCCATACGGTAGCTACGGTACATATCGCGTGGTATCGAATGTATTCCTCCGGTATAAGCATGTGGCTCTCTCAACGGCACTCACGCCACCTTCATGTAAACCCGGGACGATAGCAAACAGCCATTACCAAGTACAGCACTACTCTCTAGCTGCGACTACTGCTACTTTGTAGATGACGAGTGCAATGATCAAGTATTATTTTTTCACAGAACACTTCGTTTCCTTCTCGTGCTCTTGCTTGGAACATTCTACCTTCAGTACATAATTGTAGCTCCTCATAGCAACCAAGTACCAAAGACTGCAGCACCGTTATATAGGCCCTTGAATAAAAATACCCACAATAGATAAAATAAGAGCAGTGGTATAAAGAAACAAACATCACTTGGCCTTTAGTGCTTCAAAGTAAAAGAAAAATCGGGGGGAATCATTTCGTAAAAATCGGTCAGTAAATCACCATGTCCTCCTCAGCCTCTTCAAGATCATCACCAGATTCGTCGTGATGGCCCTTGTGTATGTCTTGAGATACTCTTCGCTCTTGTAGATGGGGCTTGTCGGCGCCGTGATGCGGGCTCCGGGCAGGGCTCTCGCGTTCAGGCGCTCTCGTGGCAGCAGCAGCAGCAGCAGGTTCATCAGGGGTCACGCTTGTTTGCCTCGTCGGGGGACCATACCGCTCAATGTGCCGCTGTTTCCGAGCCTTGAATTGCTCAACTTCCTTCTCTATTGAGGCTCTCGCCCTCTGGATCTGGTCGTCGATGGTGTCTTTTTGATCTGCTGTGACCTTCCACGGTAGATAGAACTACATACCCATTAGCGCAAGGTTGAACATCAACTGAGGTGACTGATACATACAATCGCAGGCTCAGATCTAGTCCGCAGAAATTTCGCCATGGCTAATCGTTTTTCGTGCTTGTTCTTCATCTGCAAAAATCCAGAATCAGCACCATCTTCTCCAGTCTTCTCGTGTCGCGCAGCTCTTACCACTTCTTCGTCAAACACAATCTGCTCAGCCATGCGGATCTGATACAGCTTCTCTAGCCTCTCGCTTCTCTTCTGGTCATCTTCAACTCTCTGCTTCTGCATACGCTCTTGCTGGCGGCGCTCAATTTCCTGCCGCCGCTTCTGCTGCTGGGACGTGTTAGATGTCTGGCTTAGAGTGCTCATCAAGCCGCCAAACAGCCGCTTCCCCCGCTTCTTCTCTTCTTGCATCACCAATTTGCGTCGGTCTTGGGTTGCTGCGGCTGATGCGACTTCCCCATTGTCGTCGCCATGGCTAGGTGATGGTGGCCGTTTCGAAGCTGTAGCATGGTCCTGATCGTCGTCATCGTGCTTCGCGCGCTTGGGGGAATCATCCTCGGGTCTCTCGTCTTCAGCTTTTCTCTTGAGGGATACGTCTTCGGTGCTCTCTGGCGCTGAGCGGTCCTCATCAGCTGGTCGTGGTAATCCTGCCGCCGCCGCACTATAAGAAGATCCCATCGGTCAGGTTTCGAGCTTGCGATACAGAGTCAATGCGCATACTTACCTCTCCGCCTCCCCAATTGTAGCCATTTTCGTCCCAATGCAATTCACCGCATCAATAGGAGCTTGCTACAGCAACATGATATTGACACAGGGCTTGAAGCTGGAACTGGCGCAGAATGATTGGCTGAAGCTAGGCTGTCGAAAGGTCG
The DNA here is from genome assembly GCF_001481775.2 of Trichoderma gamsii. Lineage (NCBI taxonomy): Eukaryota > Fungi > Ascomycota > Sordariomycetes > Hypocreales > Hypocreaceae > Trichoderma > Trichoderma gamsii. The sequence goes on along the minus strand of NW_020171345.1, from coordinate 618,691 downwards.
AGGCTGAGTAAGAAGTCACGGAAAGCAATTCGCCCCCACCGTGAAGCGCTCTAGCACATGATTGGCCCAGCTCTTTCTGCCACTCATTGATTCCATCCAACGTCACTGCAAGGCTGATGAGAAATCCACGCGACTTTGCCCTTGCAGCTCTAGCCTCTGAGACCTTGGATCTGCAGCATATTAAGACTGTCTTTGCCTTCCTTCGTTTTTCCTCCATTACCACCTCATCTTCCACCAAACAACAGCCAGGGCGTCACAAAACTCCCAATCGCCCACCATGTCTCGCCATCACCCGTAAGTTGCTTCTCGCGTCGCCCTGCCTCAGACACCAGAAAAACAAAGACATCTAGCTAACTAATACTCTCTCCAGCGATCTCGTCATGTGCCGCAAGCAGTCCGGCATCGCCATCGGCCGCCTCTGCGATAAATGCGACGGCAAATGCCCCGTCTGCGATTCCTACGTCCGCCCCACGACTCTTGTCCGCATCTGCGACGAGTGCAGCTTCGGCAACTACCAGAACAAGTGCGTCGTCTGCGGCGGTGAGGGCATCTCCGATGCCTTTTATTGCTACGAGTGCACGCGCCTAGAGAAGGATCGCGACGGGTGCCCGAAGATTATAAACCTGGGCAGTTCAAGAACAGACGTATGTTTCTCCATCTCTCTATCATTGCTCTCCCAAAGCAGTTTATGCATATACTGACCTTTCTTCCTGAAATACAGTTATTCTACCAAAAGAAAACGAATCGGCAGGCAAATTACTAGCCAAGCAGTGGCCCGGGTTTGGGCAGGACAGTTGCGGTGGACTAAAACAAACAATTATATATATCAAATGGGAATTAATCATACATATGGACTGGAGTTTAGCGGCGCTTTCGTTACAGGGCATAATTGACACTTTGTCTGCAATTTCAAAGTTTTTCGTCTGGGCAAATATATGTGGCAACGGCCTTGAGCAGCACGACTCAAGTCTACACACATTTCTATAGATTGAAAGCTAGAAATAAAGGCATATTCTTCATAATTATCGTGTCCGCCAGGACATAGGTGGTACACGGTACAGCTAATACCAGCTATCCAAGACTAAAACTCCGTCTCATGCAGAGAAGATACAAAAAAAATAATACAAAGGAAAGATTATATATATAAGTTTGGTGTACAATCCAGTTCCAGCGTCCATGCTCTTTTAAATGTAGCTCACCTTAGTTCCCATTCCCACCGTCGCTGCAACTTTCGCCCATGCCGTCCTCACGATCTGCTCTATTCGCTGCCGCGTAGCTTTGTGGCCGAGCATGATGAGTAGGCCCATGGTGAAGGCCATCACCCTCATCAGTATCGCAGGATTGCCTGTGACGGAGCTCGCAAGACTCTCAAAGAGCTGTCGAAAGCGGGATAAGATCAAGGTAGCTCGTGCTGTGATGGTTAGGGGCCCTGCCGCCGCTGATGATGCGCCAGCTTTTGATCGTGATTTCCCAGTCGGACGTGGAGGGCGCGCGACGCCGGTTTGGGGCGATCCAGGGGGTTCAGCTCTTCCTACACCGCTAAAGCTGGGAGTCTGCTCGATGCCATAGTCGCCTTCGCTTGTCTCGCGGCTTATACGTTCTTCTTCAAGCCGTTTCCGTTCCTTCTCTTCATTCTCGGCCTTTAGCCGCTTTGCCTCGGCAATATCTTTCTGTAGTTGCTCCTCTTGCCGCTTTAGCTCTTCCCGGTCTTTTCGCTCCTGTTCCTCCTGTTCCTCTTGTAGACTCTGCAGGGCTTGCTGGAAAGCTTCTCTGCGCTCCTCATCGAGGACAGCGCTCACGTCAATGAATTCGCGAGCATAGTCCCACTCGCCATTTTGGGGGAGGACGTGGAGAGTATAGAGTTCCAGAAGCTTGACTCGTGAATTTAAGTCTCCTGGAGTATTTGCGCCGTTGGCTCTCCTGGCAGGGGACTGGTAACGGTTCGATGGCTTTGCAAAGTCATTCAGGTCAAGATTGGGAATGTTCGACGAGGCTAGGTAGTTTTCCAGCATCTTTTGATTGAGAGACTGGTCGCGCGCATGCGCAAGTGATAGCGTCGCCCTGTCACCGCCATGGTTAGTGGTCTCTCTTGAGATATACGTAGTCAGCTACAATGGTAGATTCTAACTCACAAGTTGATCACGACGTCGGCATCAACATCTCCCTCCAGTCCGTGGTATCCATTCCGGACTACTTCCTCCCAGATAGAGCCGTCTCGCACTTTGGAGCACAGCGCTCTCCACTCCTGGTTGCCAAAGGCGTCCTTGCCTTCCTCGGGCTCCAGCTCGACAATTGCGTTGAGGAGTGTCAGGTACAGACTCCAGACCTTGATCCTCGTCCCTCGCGAAGACTTGGTTACCGGGGCTGGCTCGCCATCGTCAGCAGAGCTGGGAGGCGTGATGATGGGGCGCAGTGTGCTGAGAGCCTCGGGCAGTCGACGCGTCAGGAACAGCGTTGAAGCTTGTCGGTACGTCTTGGACACGGGCGAATAGCGCTTGGATCCGGACGACGAGAGGGAGGAAATCGAGGAGGCGAGGAGGCCATTTCCAAAAGACTCGCTACTCGACATTGCCGGGTTGAACGAGGCGTTGTAAGAGCCTCCGTACGCCATGGTGGAAAAGCGAGTTGCGAGCACTTGAGCAGCAAACGCGACGAGTGGGAGGAAAAGTGGTGGAGATGTCGGTGTTGGCGACGGCAACTCAGCTCAGCTCAGCTCAGCTCAGGGTGGATGGAGTCGCCAATTGGAGGTAAACAAGGAGCAGCAGCAGCAGCAGGTCAGTTCGCCGGGGTCGATGCAGCCTTATGCCCGTGTGTCGTGCAGGCCTCGCGCGAAGATGAAATCAAGAGGCTGGCTTTATCAATAAAGAGCACCGGGCCAGGGAATTAAGGAGAACGTCGGCCGGTGATGATTCAGCTGCTGGTTTCCGTCGCGACGCTGCAAAGGGCTTGCATGCCAGCCACTTTGCGCTCTGGCTGGCGGTGGACAGACCAGCTTTTTAGGCGCTTTAGCCTCGGCACCGCCAGAAGGAGAGCACCGCCGGCTCCACCGCAGCAGCGCAGGTCAGCCGAGGCCGGCTGGCGGTGACAGCTGCTATCCGCTACCCAGCCACCCACCGTATTTTATGCGACGCAGCAGGTACCGCACTAACCTCCGCTACCCGATCTACATCGCAGGCCAACATCTGATCTCCTCTAGCAGGGATCCGCCGTCTAATTCCGGAGATGAAGAGCTGTTTCGAGAAACAGGCGATATGCATCGTGCAGCCATTCATTTTAAAGCGCCACCGCGTGACGGCACTGCACGTCTGAATCGGAGTCCGTGGACGGCGTGTGTTGAGAATCGACATGCGGGGAGGAGGCAGCAACACGGCATGTGAATAGCTGCTTTGGATAATACAACCAACTTGATCCTAGGTAGGTAGCTCTTCATCTTAATACGAGCTTGTGCCGCGATTACTATTATGGATATCAATCTTCAATGTTATCTTCATAAACTTCATAGTATCATAAGCCCGCCTCCATATATATCCTCAAAACAAGAACCAAAACAAGACGCCTCTAGTGTACAAACAAAATGTATCATGCTGCTCCTCCAGTAATGCAAAACGACTTTCATGACCTGCGCGTTCTCTGTGATCTCCGCGGTGTCTCTTCAGCAGGCTCTAAAATCCTTGAGGCGATTATGCTATCTTCTCTCTCCAACAGCGTGGTCGATGCCCCCAAAAGCTGGTCTTCCCGAATCCAACCAGACTCCAGTGCAAAACATGCCACATCAGCCGCGCACCCGAAAGCAGGCACGTTCTTGGGGGCGTCTGGGTTCAAATACTTCCACAACTCCGCCGTCTCTTTCTTGAACCTTGCGAGTTCTCTCTTGCTGCCTTCAAAATGCTCCACCAAGTACTCGTACGTGTAAGCCAGCCAGAGCACATTCGTGTAAGGCACATATGCATCCCAAGAAAGCGGCCCGTCAATACCTGTGGCATAAGGGATACTGTGGGCTTCTGGAGGCATCCAGTTTCGGTCAGCACGGAGCAAGAAGGACCGCATTTGCCTATAGACTTTGCACTGCGGATTGTAAGTGCTAGTGAATAGGGTGAGATCCCTTTCTAGGTCGTAGACGATGGGCGCGGCATCATCGTTTGTCAGGTCTTCAGCTCGTGAGAGCCCGTAATCTAAGATTGTGATATCTAAGCCCGAATAGCCAAAGAAGCCATCTTCTTTGGGGTCCCTCTGCCGAGGGGGGCGGGCTTGTTTGACGCAGAGATTACCCTCGTGCAAATCACGATGCTATCAACAGTCAGCATGAGACGGCAATGAATAATGAATCAAGACCTTACCTCAAACATGGCGACCTCCTCAGCTCTTGCAAGTGCGATTGTCTCCAAAAGGAAAATATCCCACAACTGATCCACGCTGTCCAGCTCCCAGTTCTCCAGCGATTTCCCTGCATCCCCTAGTTCTACAACTAAAAAGGTGGTGTCATCCAGATACCGGCTCGGCGAAGGATAATACTGCGCTCTGCCCGGGTCCTCTCTCCTCATCTTCTTCTGCACTGTTTGATGCGTCTCCAGAAGCTCGTTTGTCGTTCTGCCCTTCACAAGGTAGCGTTCTTTGTAAACAGCGAATCCTGGAATGTCGGCCAGCCATTCGGATATTTGTAACTCGTTTTTGACGTCAATCTCTGAATGGGGCTCTTCATCAACGAGGCCAGATGCTACCTGCGCCTTTGTGAGGGCTTTGATAGGCGAGGCCAGTCGTATGGCCTTGATGATGCTCGTGCCTCGTTTATTGGTGATTCGGTAAACCTCTGCGGAGGAGGCTTCGGCAATCTTCTTAATCTGATCTCCAGGAGGACAGACATCGCCCCAAGTGAGAACTCTCAAGGCTTGCTCTTGCGCTATTGAAGGAACAGGCCTTTTTGCCCTGGTTTGCGGCACAGCATCGCGTGTCCGTACGCTTCGACGTTCTTGTTTCAGAGGTTTAAGAGTGTCATCTTCTGAGACTTGAATCGTCCTTTCTGAAATATCTTCTTCAATAACAACCGACTTGGCCCCTCTAGCAGACTTTCTCTTAGGCCTTTCCCTATCCCGTAATTTGAGTTCGTCCACCACAATCGACACATCTTCTTCCGCTACTTTTGTCCGACTCCTCGGCTTCTTAGGGCTCTCTAAGATCGAAATCTCAGCAAAGCTTGTGGTGAGCGGGTCGACTTGTTCGTCAATTGGCCTTGTATTCTGTTTTTCATCCTGTCTGTTGGATGGCTCTCGGACCGGGGCCTGGACCAGCTCTGCAAACATCCTTTCCGCGGTGGATTTCTTGGACTGTTTTCCATATTGACGGGCTACTGTTGTGCGACGCATTTTGCTCATCGATTTTCTTGTATACTGTTGCTCTTACATGAATAAAGGCGAATGCTTCAAGTCATCGATTTCAGCGTTGACGTTGGGCTTGAAGATTACAGTCCAGTTGGCTAGGCAACAACAGCCAAGGGTCTTGTGTTAGTCAGCCGGAACCATCCGCAGGATTCAACGTCATATGTGTTCACATGGCAGAAAACCAGAGTGCTGGAACCTGCATTGGTTAATTGGATCTATCCCTTTCATTGCTATATCTGTACAATACCAATTACATATCCCTATCAACTATGCTGGCCGCAATCGTTACTTGGTGTGATCGTACGGCCTACTTTAGCAACGCTATTAGCGGTAGCCAGGCGTTGGGGAAGCTAAGCTCTTGGTGAGTACATGGGGTTAGGCTGGAGGCGTGCAGCAAGGGTTACATCGAGAATAAAAGAGACTTCGAATTCTATCAGATGGCAGCAAATAGTAACAGCCATTGGAGATGGTACAGCAGTTAAATCTACAGCGTTCCTCTTCTAGAATCATAAGCCTGCTGGAAAATTGTAAAGCTGGGCTTCTTGACTTTCAGTTAGTGTGGGCAGAGCCTGGAACGAAGCCCAGAGAAGCAAAAGGCCGCGGGGCCCCACTCAGCCTTCGAGAACCTCCGCAAAAGATTCCACGCTGGCTGAATCGCCAACTCCAACCCCGACTCTCTCTCCTCTCCCCTCAACCTCCAGCCATTGAGCCCCAACCAGCCATGGCCGACGCTCTCAAGAACATGTTTGGAGGCGCAAAGTCGGGGCAGGCCGCTGCAGGCAAGGCAGACTCTGGTAAGCAATTGTCTTTTCCCCCACGTCTCCAGCTCAATTGCTTGCTTCGCGCTTTGTAATTGGAGCTGAAGAGCTGCTACCGTAACGGCGGGAAGATGGCGAAACGAAAAGCAAAGAGACAGCAAACTAACTTCTGATGACTAGACTTTGCCGACTTTGCTGGAGCTCCCGAACCTGTCCCCCAGGCTGCTCCCGACGCTGCGACGCTGACTGGAGCTACCGCGCAGCCCACCGGCGAGGTCGTCTGGACGAAATGGTACAACATCCATGAGCGCCACTCTCTGTCCGAGTTCAAGCCCGAGGGCATCATCCTCGTCATTGCCTCCATCATCTTCCTGTTCCACATCTTTGGCACGCGCGCAAACCGCTCCAAGGCCAGGGCTTGGGTCAAGGCTCACGCCCCCACCATGAAGAGCGAGTTCGCGTCCGTCGGCTTCCGTGGAGTTCCCACGCTGGACTCTGACTTTGACGCAAAGTCCTTCATCAAGGAGAAGTCGCTCTTCGAGTTCGCCTCGTACGCTACCGGCCGCCAGAATGTTGCCTTTATGGACGTCAAGATCACTCTTGCCAAGCGATTCAACCCTTTCTTGAACTACATTGAGCTGGGTCTGTCCCTGGTGACCGATACTTTTGCTGGCCCCGAGGACTTCGTCGAGGCAACCATTTATCCTTTTGATGGCAAAGAAGAGCTCACTCTTCCTCCTGCTGCCGGTGGTGTGGAGGCTCGTCCCAAGGACAGCAAGAGCACCTTTGACGGCTTTGTCTGGGCTGTTGTCAACAAGTCCAGCATGCAGAAGCTGCGTGATGACCGATACGACGTCTCCCTGACGGCCACCAAGGATCACCCCAAGCTGCCCGAGTGGCTGACCGTCATGAGCGAGAATGCCGAGATTACCGAGACTTTCCTTACTCCTGGTCTGATTGAGGCCGTTTCGAAAGCTGGTGACCTGTTCGACTACCTCATCATCTCTGACCAGCCCGCGGACAAGCCCACCCGTCTCGAAGAAACCACCCCTCGCAAGCGAGTGTTCCTCAAGTACCGACTCCCGTCCAACAACAACTATGATCAATTCATCCCTCTGTTTGAGCAGTTCACTCGCATTCCCGATGCTCTTGTCAGGGACGCCCATTTCCGCCCCGAGGTCCTCAAGCGTGTCCGTGCCACTCGTGAATCCATGATTGCCCAGCTCAAGAAGGCAATCGAGGAGGAGAAGAACGAGGAGCGCGCACTCGAGAAGGAACGGGCCAAGAAGGCCAAGCGAGATGCTGATCTTCAGGGCCTAGACGCTAAGCAGCAAAAGAGGTATCTTGAGAAGGAGAAGGAGAAGGAGCTGCGCAAGTCACAGAAGAGGATGACTACGCGAGGCTAAATGTTGTGGACTTGGTGCATGTGTAGCATGACGGACACGATGGTGGGGTTGGGATGACAACGAGAAGGCTAGGAAAATGCGGAGGTTATAATATGTACAAGTAGCCTATACTATGTAATACTGGGGGTCTTTTTCTCTTTATTTCTTGTTTATCCGCGGGATTTGAGATTTGAACACCGGGACACTACTTGAGTTGCAGTAATGCAATTTTCTGTTGGACATAGGAGAGCAAAAAAAGGAAAAGTACTTAATAATTCAATCAATATGACGTAATCCACATGTTGCTCTTCTGCTGGTAACTCAGAGGCGTCTACAACCTCAACGTGTGCTGTCATCATTATTTGGTGTCTGCGTCCAGCAAATCCTCGACTCTCTTGACTTTATCCTCTGCAGTCTGCTTCTTATCCGTCCTATTATGCCATGTTAGCAGATACCTACAATACTCATCCCCTCTCTTTCCTCTTGTTTCATGGCCATGACAGAATAAAATACCTCGATCCAACTCTCATTGAGGACTGAACCCTCACAACGCCCTTTTCATGAACTGCCGAGTGGGCCTTGCCGATCACCGTCATGACCTCCTCCCAGTTACCCTCTAAAGACAATATGGCATCAGTTTTGATTGATAAAAAAAAAAAAAAGACTAGATTGGAAGACTGAAACTCACCAACAGTTGTTCCAGCAGAGTGCATCGTGTATTTCAGACCACTTGCTTTGAGTACCCGCTGAACCTGGGCGATTTCCTCTGCCACGGAGACGGTGTTTGTGCCAATCTAGCCGCGATAATACAGCCTTGTTAATGAGACGCGAAAAAAAAAAGAAATCGGAAAACAATTTGAAGCTCACGGGGATCAAACAAAAGTCGGCATAGCACGAAGCTGGTGTCGGAATGGAGGCGTAATCCATAGCTATAGCGGTAGCTCCAAAGCCTCGGCGAGATGATATCTGCGGATGTAGAATGTGCCTCGAGGCGCCGTAAGTTCTGGGAGCAAGGCGGAACATTCAATGAGCTCAGACGCTGTGTGTTAGTGCTTTGAGCGATGTGACGATGAGAAGAGGAAAAGGGAAGTATGAGAACTGGAAATCGTATGTTGATAGGTCAATGTTTTTTAAGTAGAGGGGTTTTCCATTACTTGGGCGCTTTTTGCTTTTTTTAGCGGGCTTATGAGATGCCGAGTTTATGCGTGCCTTGATTATGCCTTTACGACTTTTTGTTTGATGGCATGTCTAAACAACTCATATCAACAGATGAAATGCAAATTCCACACATAAAATTTCTTAAATTGAAAACTTCTTCTTTGCAACATGTAGCAGTTGAAAATCAAGCCATGGAGAAGAAACGCGCAGAAGCCCATATCACAATAAGAAGACTGTCTTTCATTGAAAAAACAAGAATAAAGAATGTTTATTTGATCAGACCATATTTGCCAATGGCTACGCAAAAGATCTAATGATAAATGATTGAATAGTATATCAAAAAAAAAAAGGACCCCCAGAAAGTCAAAGTTCATTTCCTCCTGTATTTTTTCTTCTTTCTTTCTTAAAACCCCCATATGTCGCAATCTAGGTTGCCTTGAAAACGCCTCGCTAAAATGCCAGAATATGTATGCTTTGTGAGAAAAAGATATATATGTGACTTGTCTTTTAGATCATCAACAGTGTCGCCGCAAAGAACGCAACCAAAGCTCCCATTCCGAGCTCCCGCGTCGAACTCACGCCGTCTGCGGAAGACGAGCCGTTCGAGTTGCTGGCAACACTGGACCGGCCAGTGGCATCGTTGATTCCGTTGCTGTTGTCTGCGGCGTTGACGGTTGTTCCCTGGTCCCAGAAGTCGACAAGGACGAAGCTGGGGCGGTGGCTCCACTGCTGGTTGCATTGCTGGATGTGCAGGCCTAGATTTCCGGTCGCGTTGGTGGCGGCGCTGTTGACGACGCTGATGGTGTTCGTGTCGGGGATAAAGACGTCTCCAACGATTAACTGGTCTTTGAAGTGGTTGATGAGACCCATGAATCCCTTTGAGAAGGCGTTGGAAGCTGAGCCGGCGTTGGAGGGCCGATCGACGGTGCAGTTGAAACCGTCAAGCTCGAGGACGGTAAAGGGCGTCTCGAAGATGTAGTCGAACTCGGGCAAGAGGTGCGGGCTGGTAGTAGACGCATCGATGTTGGTGATGAAAGACACAACTCGAGTGTCATTGGCAATCATTTGACTCAGGCTAGGCCACTCAGTCTTGGACGTGGGGGTGAAGCCAAACTTGTCAATGCCCGATTGCTCGAAAGCATCTGCAAACTTGGACACATCCACGTTATCGGAGTTGACCAGCAGAAGGGTAATGACATCCGAGGGGTGGCCAACCACCCAGTCGTTGACGGCCGCGAGCCAATTCTCCAGAGGACCGGCATCCAAAAGACCGCATGAGGTGTGGCATAGGCGAAGAGTGTTGTTCTCATTGTGAACCTGGGCCTGGAGGAATCGAAGTCCGGCATCAAGGGCAAATGTGGCGTTCTTGAACTGATTGCCGGCGACAGAGTTACCCGTGGTGGCGTCTCTCAGAAAGGCGCTATCATGAGCACCCATGTAAGTGATGTCGTTGTAATGGCGATCACATAGCACCGGTGAGTTGTTGCAGACTTGTGATGATGAAGAGGAAGCAGCCGTTGATGTTGATGACGGTGATAGTGCCGATGAGACGTCAGACGCTTCAGGCCGGGGGAAGACTGCCTGGACTCCGGCAGTGCCAATCAAGGCACTGACCAGGAGGCGAGCCACTGAGAAGCGCATATTCACTTTTCTCTATACCCTCAGTTTTCGAATATCTTTTGCGTCTGCCTATAGTTTGACCCTGGTTAGTTCTCAAAAACTGCGGGATGGATCATCTTAAGGGATTATCCCATGTACATACGCTAAATCCTTGAGCCAAGCTTTCCGATATGCTTTAATGAGATATGGAGTATACGAAGAAAAAAAGGGGAGTAGAATAAGATGAACAGAATAGGTATGTGGATATAATGTATCCTCTTTGTGGAGGAAAGGTAGGTATGTATAGTGTAGATATACACCCAGATAGTATATAGATGGTTCCAATAGCGAGCGAGAGTGAGAGACAGGAAAAGAACAAGAAAGGGGATATAGGAAAAAGTATAAATCGCGAAACACTAGCGACTCATTTGAAAAGAGAAATAAAAAGTCCGGTCACCAGATCTATGCCAAGAAGAAAACCCCGCGTCGAAGAAGAGAGGAAAAATGAAGAAAATGAAAATGAAAATGAAGAAAGGAAAGAAATGGCCAGAGAGGGAAAAGAGTACCTAGTTAGTCTCTCGCCCAGCCTCGAGATCTGGCGGCTCGGAGAGAATACTGTAGGTCCCTGCTAATGAGCCCCCTAATGGAGCCCAAGCCCTTCTAGCGAGGTAAATCACTTTGCCGTGATCCCTGCTCAGCCATTTTGGCAGTGCTTAGACTGCGCCTCTGAGACGTCAGCAGTGGGGCCGCGCTGAAACAGCAGAGACTGAAGCTGATCCAGCGGAAGAGGGGCCCTAGAAGGAAATGCAGATCCAAAAGCTGAGGCTCTACTTGTAGCTAAGTAGTGGTGCTATCAGGGGAGCAAACGTGCTGGGATCGGTGGAGATGCACACACACAGCTGGGAGTAAGAGCACTAAACTTGTAAATGGTCATTCTGTGTATCATATGACCATACGCTGTGTATTACTTACAGAGAACAAGGTATCACAATACAGAAGCAGCAGAGACAGCTCTAAGTAGAGATGACAGAGACCTGAAAACCCATCCACTCAAGAGGGTCATCCAAGTATAACAATAGTGCGCATGATGTTAGAATTGTATGCCAGTAGTTACAAGCGTTATTCCCTATTCTTTTGCTCCCCACCTGGCCACCGTTCCATCCGCTACCGATATCCATGCATTTCATATTAAGGGCACCTCTAGTCTAGTACCCAATAGGCATTACAGAGGCAATACTTCACGAGTGGCCCATACAAACGTAATAGATTGCCTCAATAATTTATCTTGCGCCCGCTTTGGCAAGATTTTTTATTTCCAGCAAAGTATGATTACTGGACAGCATTCCGCTGTTTTCTTTATCGCGATACAGATTCATCCCATGTATTCCGGAATGCATTCCCGCTTGTAGGTACCTACTCGGAACTCGGAACCTAGGTACAGCTCAGTAACAAAGAGGTAAAACGCCCAGCTCCAACATGTTCAATGCAACATCAAACTCCAAAACATGCATGGGGCGCATCAAACAGCTGGCCCAAAAAAAAAAAAAAAAAAAAAAAAAAGGTACATGTGCTGTTAGTGCTAAGCGCTACTTGTGACCTCGAGTAATGAGCATCGCGGCCCGAATACAAAGTACCGGAACTATCTCTACTAGCATGCGGCATACAGCATCTCCTTTTACACATTGCCGCTCTTTTCCGAGAGAGCATCCCTTTCAAATTCAATCTCTCTTCGATTCACCGGATGTTAATTAACAAAAGGATGCTATAAAAGACGAAACGCCATACTGTATGTGATAAGAGGCTGTGTGTGTGCCTGTCATCACCCGGCCACACACACTTCGCCTTGCTATTTTTATCCTCTTATCGCTGATCACTGATCGGGGCTCCATGATTTCAAACCAGTATTGTTGGAGAAAAAGCAGATGGATCTGCACTGCACCGCTCCATTCCATCCCTTGCGTATACACCTATCAGCACGCTTCTCCGTATCTATCGCTCTTTTTTCTCTTACCTTCATCCTCGTCTCCAACATTTTAAGCTTTTTTATCCTTTCTCCAATTCTCTCTTATACGATATCGATATTCTCCCCCATGCTCAGCCACCATGGGGAAATATCTCTCTCGTATTTGATGGCTGACCGATGCGGGGGAGTAGCTTCATAACGACATCCTCTTCCCACGTTTTACTTATACATCTCATGACACCATCGATAATAAGCCCTGCATCTCAGTAGATCAAGCCACTTTCAAAGTGTCACCCAAGGCATACGTAATCCCCCCTCGTAAACCTCTGCATACATATGTAAGTGCTATCTTGCCTTCTTGGCAATCATGCAAAGCCACGTCAAGTAGTAAGCCGCTTCTCACAGCGAGCATATCAAGCTGCTTCGCCGTCTCTATGAGGGACACGCGTTCAGTGGAGATTTTCTCCTCGTATCAAACTCCATAGCCTCAAACTTGTCTATGGCCATTTCAAACGATATCAAGAATTCAGGCCAACGGACTTTTTTCCCTTGCTTGTACATGCTTTGATTATTTATCTTTTACGAAGCTGAATCTCAATGAAACTTTTGTCATAGAAGACCCCCCAAATCGATCGTGTGATCCCACGTAGTCCATTCTGGTATCATCGTCATCTTCCTACCGCTGCTCTCCTTCTCCTCCTCATCATTTCTCCCTCAACTTGAATCCTGCATAGTCAATCGTTACTCAGGGTCACCTACTGACTCCGTCTCCGCCTCCTCTGCCTCTGCCTCTGCTGCTGCTTTTCTCTCAGCTGCCGCCGCTGCTTCCAATTCTCGAAGCTGCTTCTGTCCCTCCTCTGTCGTCGCATCGATCAGTTCTTCTTCAAGACTAAGGATATTGGCCTAGATTGCGACTATTGTCAGTTTGAAGTTCTTCACGACAATGGAATGTGTCTTGTCCGACACCCAAACGTAATTATCTCGACTCACCTCTCCAAAGAGACCCACCAGCTCCTCTGCCTCATCAATCTTCATGTTCCCCAATACCTTGTTGACCTCATCCAAATCGCCTGTTTCCAGGGCCTTCCTCATCTCGGGATCAAAGCTGTCGTAAATCTTTCGGGCAGCCTGAGTATCTGGGTCATCGCTCACGGAGGGAGGGACCTTGATCTGAATGCTGGTGCCAGGCTCCACGGCATGTAGCTGGATCTGCTCGACACCCTCTGCCGGTTCCTTAGCCCGCTCAGCAATGATTTCCAGCGACCTGTTCTTGATTCTCATGTATGTCTCCTGGACGTCCTTGTAAAAGACATCCTGTGCCTGGTGACCCTTTGTAGTGATGCGCTTGAAGAAGAGCGCCACGCCATCTTTGCCCAGCGCACGGCAATATTGCAGTAACAGTGCTTGGTGGACAAGCTGGCGAGCCAAATCATCCTTTCGCTCCAAGGCTGCGTCAAACGCAAGCACAAGCAATCCGTCCGTCTCTCGCTCCGTCAAGATCTCAGGGTTCTGAGCCAGGAACTTTAAGCTGGTTGAATAGTCGCTGGCGTTGATTGCGCCAAATTTCTGGGCCGCTGGCGATGCCTCTATCTCGTCATCGTCATCGACCGCAACCTTGTCTGATGAAGACGCCTGCTCAAATCCAGAAAAGTTGGGATTAAGCAGCTCCACCTTTGTATCCTCCTTCTTATCCGAAGGGCCTGATTTATTCACGTGCGAGCTGTTGAATCCATCCCGAATGTTGTCACTCGTAATCTTCTTCCCTTCTTCCTTCTCGAGCTTCTCCAGCTCGGCCGCTTGTTCTTTCTGTAGCTCCTTAATCTTGTCTACGTGCACCTGCATCTCTTCAAGCATTCCCGTGTACCGATCCTCGACCTTCTTCTCATCAAGAGTCTTGTTCACTTGGTCCAATAGCTGCATCAGCATTTTTGAGTATGTCGGCATGGGCTGGTCATCGCTGAAAACACCCTCTGGTCGCGGGGGCGGCTGGTCGTTCTTGGGATCGCCGGCAGTGCTCAGGACAGCCTTGAAGGCAACCTGGGCCTGGTTGCCGGTAGCGGCTTCAGAGGCATTGGCCTTCAGATTGTCCAAGAGCGACACCACCCGTCCCAGCAAAGCGCTGTTGATCACCCGCTCATACTTGAGGGCTGTGATGCGGTTCTTCCTCTGCTGGCGCTCTGCGTGGATCTGGTTCTGCTTCGCTCGGATGAAAGATCGCTTGTCGACGTTGGGGTGGACTTCGATGTCAGAGTCGTCGCTCACTTCAATCGCATCCTAGTGAATCGAAGCCGCTGGTCAGTAAAAGTGCCGGCCCAACAAAAACATCTTTCAGTGGCTTCATACGAATCTGCTGTAATCAATCGGCATGGTGGGCTGCTCTTGGAGCTGCCGGGAGCTCGTCGTAGGGTTTAGCAAGCAGGATGTACCGCACAAAGGGACAAGAATAGTAGAATTCGGAGCTTCTCTATCAACGGTAGATTTCGTAGGCACTGGCGTATTACTCCAAACGAGCTGGATGAACAGTCTTCCAAGTTTCCATCAGGTCCTGGCATAGAGGAGAGGATGTCAAGGTGGGGCCGTTTTCTTTGTCGATAGAAGCTCACCGAAGCTTTGGCGGGGTCGGATCTCTCTGTCCGCCCAAAACTTATAAAGCGATATGCACCATTACGGCGCGTCATTCCCTAACTGCCCCGTCAGTCTCAAGGGAGCGCATTAAAGCACGGAATAAATCACCATCCATAATCTGACAATTACTCGCTTAAAGAGTTTATCCGTTGATATCAAATATCTTTCCTTTTCTTCAAATAGATATCATGCCGAATACACTCCCCGCTATCCATACCGAAGTCTAAAGAGAAAAACTATTGAGTGTCGAGATACGACGAGTACCAGGGCAAAATAGAAACCCCAGCAGCATGAATTAAGATTTTGTATAAAGCTATTGTTTTAACCTCTTATCCTCTTTTTTGTACCGTTCCCTTCCACGTCTTAAGAGCCAGCTCCTATATATATTCTGCTATTCGTTCACGCCATGGTCTTCATGAAATCGTCCAAGTCGAAACTCTCTTCATACTGCTTGTTATCCCACAACTCTCCTAAATCATCCAGCCACGCCTTTTTGCCCGGCTGCCGTAATACGTCACCAGTTTCGATATCAACCATATCCTCCTCCCTTCCATCGATGCCATTCTGCGGCTTATCGGTTATGAGACTCGGTCCCGTGTCGCCCAGATTAAACAAATCAAGAATCTGATCCGTGTCCATCGTCGCCAGGCCGGCATTCTGCTGGTTGACAACTGTAGATGCCACATCAATCTTGAAACGCTGGAGACTGAGGATCTTCTCCTCCAATGTGCCACGAGTAATGAGACGATAGACGTTGACCACCTTCTTTTGGCCGATTCGGTGAGCGCGGTCCATGGCTTGCAAATCTTTCTGAGGATTCCAGTCGTGCTCCACGAATATGACTGTGTCTGCACCTGTAAGATTCAGCCCGAGACCGCCCACACTAGTGGTCAACAAGAGCACATCGTACGAAGGGTCGCTGTTGAACTTGTTGACAATGTCTTGTCTCTTGTTCGCCTCGACCGATCCATCAAGTCTCAGATAGGATACCGAGGGTAGCATTTCTTTAAGCACCTTGGTCTGGACCATGTCTAACATTTCCTTCATTTGACAGAAAATGAGAGCACGATGAGGTTTGATGGGCTGGTATAGCGGGTCGTTGGCATCATCTCTATCGTCGCCAATGCCACAATCAATCAAGAGATCTTTAAGAGCCGTGAGCTTCGGCGCATGATGAGCATCCTCGATGGATGTTCCCTGCTTCTGAAGAATTTTTTGTGTCTCGGCATAGAGATCGCTTCCTGGTTTCATAACCATGGCAGGAGAGTTGCACAGCTTTCGCATATATTGCAGAGCTTGGAAGATGTGCTGTTTGGCTTCTTTATCCTCTCGGCCAGCCTCCGCTTGGATCTTCTTGCCCTGTTTCTTGGTAAAGTCCTCAAATAACTTCTTTTGTAGATCGCTGAGATCGCAGTAGTAGTTTTGTAGAATCTTGGGGGGTAGGTCGTTCAACACTTCTTCCTTGAGGCGACGGAGCAAGAAGGGAAGCACTTGTTTGTGCAGAGCCTCAATAGCCAATGCGCCAGCTTCTTGCTCCTTGGAAGACGCTTTGCTGTATCGACTTGCCGCAATAGGCTTCGCGAATCGATCCAAAAACACTTTTTCGGCTCCGAGGAATCCCGGCATAAGAAAATCAAACAAAGACCAGAGTTCCAAGACGTTATTTTGAATCGGTGTGCCCGTAAGGATAAGTCGGTGGTTACTAGCCAGCCTCTTCACGGCCTGAGTGATTTTGGCTTTAGGGTTCTTGATTAAGTGACCCTCATCCAGGACAACATAATTCCAGCTGTGTTTCTCCAGAATTTCAGAGTCATTTCTAGTAACATCGTATGATGTGATAACGATATCAGTGTCGCCAAGTCTATCTTTCATGGCTTTGCGCTCTATCGGAGGCCCAACATACGCAGTAACGCTGAGGAAGGGAGCATACGTCTTGATCTCCTGTTGCCAGTGGCCGGATAGTGTAGGAGGGCATACAATCAGAGACGGCAGCCGCCTTACATCAGGGGCTTGCGTTTTTGCAAACTCTTCTTGACGCTGATGATGATCACTGGCCACGATACAAATGGTCTGTAGAGTCTTTCCGAGGCCCATATCATCGCAAAGAATGCCATGGAGGTGATATTTGTTGAGAAAGTTGAGCCAGTTAACACCATCTTGTTGGTATGAGCGAAGTTCTGCCTTGATGGCCACAGGGATCTGGAACGGTTCGACTTTCTTGGGGTCAAGAAGCTGGGCAATAAATGTTCGCTCTCGGTCTCGACCTTTTAGGAGCTCTTCGGACAGGCCAGGCGGATCGGGAATTCCTGCCTCGAGGGGCACTAGTTTGACTAGTGTGGCGAAAGACGTGGTAGCAATGAGGCGAATTTCGTTGTCGGAATCACTCATTCGGCCAAGAACGGGTACAATCAAGAATATGACATAAGGGAGTATCGCGTCGCCCATGACGGCAATCAGATGGTAGATGGCTTCAATTACGCCTTGACGGAAATTGAGGTCAAGAGGGTTGCTGATTGACGGCAGGACCTTTTCCACCAACGCTGTCATTCCGTCAACAGTAATAACACTACATATCGTAGCCAGACATTTGGCGGCCATGTAGCGGAAAACCGACAGATCAGAATGCAAGGCTTTAATAACAAGCGGCATCATCTCCATAACGAATGGGTGAAGGCTCTTGTCCAGTGTGGGCGTCATGGTCCGAATGACTGACATTGCATCGACAATCTCCTGACCGAATGCCAGCTCAGGATCCCGAGCTTCCGGAGGCAAGTCTGCTGTGAAGGCCTTGACTAGTGCATCTTTCATAAAGCCCTTCAGACTTGGTACAGAGTCGAACAAGGTTGCGCCGTACGTCTTTGACAGTATCTCCAAGGCTTCCTTTGCACCTCTGCGCGTGATCCTCGCAGCCTTGGCTTCCCTCGCCCACTTGGCGGCATCTGGATGATCAACGCGGTCCTCTTCCTTCTGCATGGAGAGAATACAGCTAGTTTTAGCGGCATGAACGGGGAACTCTGGGGTTTCAGCGACTTCCACGCAAGAAAATTTGACCAAATTGGCGACAACCTTGTCCGCGGGACCACGCCTTCCCTTTTCTGCGAAGAGTTGAACAAGTTTTGCGATGGCTTCCGATGAGCGGCTCTGGAGCTGGTGATTCTCTTCGGTCTTGATGGAATCCATGATTCCTTTGATGAGGGGGCTGGGCTTCTTCGGCAACAGCTTCATGGCGACCATGGCGCAAGCTGCGCCAGCCTTGATTCTAATGTCGCGAGCCCCCTTGAACGCCTTGGCTTCTTCTATAGCTGATACTGTGTTGTCGCGAGCGTCAGCTAGCTGCTGACCAGCAATCAGCCGTTGGCCAGGAGGCATAAGCTTCTTGAGCCTCTCGAAATCTTCGCCCACGCATTTTTCCGCGGTCGTAATGGAAAAGGCGCTAGGACCAGCTTCAGCTTCGCCTTGAACCACGACAGGGAGAGTAGGCAGCTTGCTATGAGAGACTTTTCCATGGTCACGGAATAGATGAAGCAGTTGCTGGCAAAGGGTCCTTGCTCTCTGCACAAAGGTCACCAAATCTCTGTAGGCCGAAGGGCGATCTGATTCCATGATCCGCTGCAAATGATCCAAGTAGCGGCCAGGATCTTCGGCTGTTTGGCAATTTCTCGCAAATTCGTCAATGACAAGACAGGCAGTCAGCTGTGTGGAGGAGAAGGCGGAAGTAAGGCCTGGTATAAGCAGGGCATCGTAATCATCAAGGTTCCCTGAAGGGACCAGGGACATGACGAGGCCCATCGCCTGAGCAGCCGAGACTCTTGATCGAATCAGCACATC